>NC_134710.1:151831831-152146331 GCF_043290135.1 Rhipicephalus microplus
TGCAGCTCGGCGGCAGAGGTCCAGGACCAGATCTTGGATTGGGCCAAGAGGGTAGCGTAGACCTACGCTGGGCAGGCTCCTCCGACACTCCACCACCGTACCTTTCCCTCTTGGGATAAAGTTTTTCTCCTCCTACTGCGAACTTTTAAATGCGAATGAATTTCTTAGTGGGGTTATGTCAGGCATTCGCCGGCGGCGTCCGCGCACCGGTAGGTATTATTATAGGGCCTAGAATATACTTATATTCTAGGCATTATAGTGTTTAGCTCTCCGCTCTCACTCCCTCTACCATAGCAACAGCTGTGGGCGCTCGCTTATCCTCGCCCCTAGCAAGCGTAGCATGTGGTGCAAGAGAGTGTAGGAGAGAACAGGTGCAGTGCTTCGCCGCTTTTTCTCTCGCTATTCACTCTCTCTCCTCTCCGCGCCCCACTCTCTCGTCCACTTGCGACTCACTCTCGACCGTTCGCTGGTTGCGGCAAAGGCAGAAGTCGGTGAAGGCAAATCTCTGAGGGCAATGGTGCCCTCTCTCGGCGCAAGAAACATTTTCGCATTTGTTCACGATTCCTTTCGGTGAGGTGGGGAAATTTTTTTCAATCTCATCGGCGCACCGAACTTTCTGTCTCCCCTTCGTGGAGAAGGCAATGTCATAACTAGAGACCGGATTATAGGAAAATGGGTATTTTGTTTCCTACGTTGGGCCTATCGCGCCATTTTGCCACATGAGCACAAGTTAGAGGAAGACTTTTTTGTGGTGTTCTTATAGTGCCTATAAATGCCTATTTCGGACGTTGGTGTCTTAATTCCTATAAGTGCCTATAAATGCTTGTTTTCAGAATCGGGGCCTATATAAATGCTATTTAACCTCAAATTTTTCTTTCAAGTGCCGCTGGAGTCCTGTGTTCATGTTACCCGGCAAAATTGAGCTTTCAGAACACTATGGGGTGCAACTTATACTCCATCTCATAAGTCACTTTCGGCACTATCAAGCCTACAAGGACTATTAGCCAATAGGAAGGTTGATTAGCCTCTGCACATGTATTCTTCCGCGTTGCGTCGTCTGCTCGCTTGCCATAGAGAGCCGGAGGTGCTTCTGTGCAGCGACAGGACGATGAACAACGAATACGAAACAATGTAGTGTCATCAGGGGGAAAGTAAAGTGTAGATAAAAAACGCTATCCATGTGTGGTTTTTGTTTTCTGTGTTATTTACTTATTAAATAGCGCTTCACTAGGTCACATGAGAAATTTTACACAGAAGTTGTTGCGTGTTTGATGAAAAGCATTGTGTCACTATATTTTTTATAGGATTATTAGAAGCTGCGAAAGCTTGATGCGAGGAGGTGAGCTTGAAAGCTTCGCCATCACTCGACGTAGACTTCGCAAGACAAATTCCTTCCCTGCCTTATTTGGCATGGCAACTCGGAGGATCCCACGTCATGCGCGCGTAAGATTACATTCGCATGACCGTTCCCATGCCCGGCCGCAGGCGGTGTTCTGTCCTTTCGGCGTTCTCTGTATTGTGCTGCCTGTTTTCGTGGGATGCATCCCCGTACGCGCACGTTCGCAGAGACTGGCAGGGATCACGTATCATTACCACGCAGCATCGCACCGCTCTTCCAAGGGACGACGCACCAAGAACACGCCGAGCGTTGTGCATGCTGGCACCTGCACGATGCGAGAACGGTGGGAACAACGCAAACAAAACGGGCGCAGCATAGCCTCGTATTTCGCTTCATACGAAGTTAAAAAAATAACGCGCAGATATTCCGTCTGTATGTTTTTTTTATATTTTTGGCAACCTTCATACCTCTATTTAGGTATCAGATTCCACAAATTACACACGTCGTCTCGTGCAGTGCTTCGCCGCTTCTTCTCTCGCTCTTCACTCTCTCTCCTCTCCCCGCCCCACTCTCTCGTCCACTCGCGCCTCACTCTCGACCGTTCGCTGGTTGCGGCGAAGGCGCTGGTCACGGAGGAAGGCGTCGGTGAAGGCGAATCTCTAAGGGCAATGGTGCCCTCTGTCGGCGCAAGAAACTTTTCCGCATTTGTTCACGATTCCTTTCGCAGTGTACTACTTTGACGTACGCAGGACCATTCCTTGTATACGTCACCTCCACCATGTTGGGCGCGCGCCTGTGAGATGAAAGTCATGCGGCCTTCAGTCTGACATTTCCCCTCTTTCCGGGGCGCAAGCAATTGAAATTTAACAGATCGTGAGCGCCCAGTGTATCTATTCCTCTTGCCTGCATGCTCGCAATTCTCAAAGCGGTTGAAGGGCCCTTTAGAATGTTCACGGATTGTAGAGAAATTGGCCCTGTGCGTTTAGAACAAGTTAATACGATTCAAAAAGACCCTTCTGAGCGCTCTGGGTATTTGCTCCTGTGTTGGCCTTCTAAGTTATGCCGAAAATATAGAGAGACCAATGAGCAGGTTTATTTGAAAATGGGTACTTAACTCACCATGCCGGAGTAGAAATGGAAAGACCGTATTCTGCGAGCCTTGCGGGGAAAGACTGCGTAGCTATGCTAAACCATTAGCGCCTTTGTACCATGGAAAGCGTTTGCTTTCCTGTTGTAGACATACATCCCACACGTATTGCTTCGCAAGTTTGAATTTCTTTATTGTGCCTATATTTACGATTTTGAAAGCCTAAAACAGTGTTTGCCTATTTTAGCACCTAAATAAATAAATTATATATATATATATATATATATATATATATATATATATATATATATATATATATATATATATATATATATATATATATATATATATATATATATAGAGAGAGAGAGAGAGAGAGAGAGAGAGGGGTATGAAGGTTGACAAAAATATAAAAAACATACAGACGGAATATATGCGCGTTATTTTTTTAACTTCGTAGGAAGCGAAATACGAGGCTATGCTGCCCCCGTTTTGTTTGCGTTCTTCCCACCGTTCTCGCATCGTGCAGGTGCCAGCATGCACAACGTGTTCTTGGTGCGTCGTCCCTTGGAAGAGCGGTGCGATGCTGCGTGGTAATGATACGTGATCCATGCCAGTCTCTGCGAACGTGCGCGCATAGGGGGATGCATCCCACGAAAACAATACAGAGAACGTCGAAAGGACAGAACACCGCCTGCGTGCACGTCCGGGCATGGGAACGAACGGTCATGCGAATGCAATCTTACGCGCGCATGACGTGGGATCTTCCGGCTCCGAGTTGCCATGCCAAATAAGGCAAGGAAGGAATTTGTCTTGCGAAGTCTACATCGAGTGATGGCGAAGCTTTCGAGCTCACCTCCTCGCATCAAGCTTTTGCAGCTTCTGATAATCCAATTAAAAAATATAGTGATACAACGCTTTTAATTGAACATGCAACAGCTTCCGTGTAAAATTTCTCATGTGACCTAGTGAAGCGCTATTTAATAAGTAAATAACACAGAAAACAAAAACCACACATGGATATCGTTTTTTATCTACACTCTACTTTCCCCCTGATGACACTCCACTGTTTCGCATTCGTTGTTCATCGTCCTGTCGCTGCACAGAAGCACCTCCGGCTCTCTACGCGCAAGCGAGCAGACGACGCAACGCGGATGAATACATGTGCAGAGGCTAATCGATCTTCCTATTGGCTGATAGTCCTTGTAGGCTTGATAGTGCCGAAAGTAACTTATGAGATGGAGTATAAGTTGCAACCTATAGTGTTCTGAAAGCTCAATTTTGCCAGGTAACATGAACACAGGACTCCAGCGTCACTTGAAAGAAAAATTTGAGGTTAAATAGCATTTATATAGGCCCCGATTCTGAAAACAAGCATTTATAGGCACTTATAGGAATTAAGACAGCATCGTCTGAAATATGCATTTATAGGCACTATAAAAACACCACAAAAACTCTTCTTCTAAGTTGTGCTCGTGTGTCAAAACGGCGCGATAGGCCCAACGTAAGAAACAAAATACCCATTTTCCTTTAATCCAGTCTCCAGATATGACATTGCCTTCTCCACGAAGGGGAGACAGAAAGTTAGGTGCGCCGATGAGATTGAAAAAAAATTCCCCCACCTCACCGAAAGGAATCGTGAACAAATGCGAAAACGTTTCTTGCGCCAAGAGAAGGCACCATTGCCCTCAGAGATTCGCCTTCACCGACTTCTGCCTTCGCCGCAACCAGCGAACGGTCGAGAGTGAGTCGCAAGTGGACGAGAGAGTGGGGAGCAAAGAGGAGAGAGAGTGAAGAGCGAGAGAAAAAGCGGCGAAGCACTGCACCTGTTCTCTCCTACACTCTCTTGCACCACATGCTCCGCTTGCTAGGGGCGAGGATAAGCGAGCGCCCGCAGCTGTTGCTATGGTAGAGGGAGTGAGAGCGGAGAGCTAAACACTATAATGCCTAGAATATAAGTATATTCTAGGCCCTATAATAATACCTACCGGTGCGCGGACGCCGCCGGCGAATGCCTGACATAACCCCACTAAGAAATTCATTCGCATTTACAAGTTCGCAGTAGGAGGAGAAAAACTTTATCCCAAGAGGGAAAGGTACGGTGGTGGAGTGTCGGAGGAGCCTACCCAGCGTAGGTCTCCGCTACCCTCTTGGCCCAATCCAAGATCTGGTCCTGGACCTCGGGCGCCGAGCTGCACGTGGCAGCCTCCCACTGCTCCTCACTATTAATGTTCGCAGGACCGGGTTGATTGCCGGATCATGGGAGAGGTCTCTGCCCTGCAGTGCAATGTTGCTGCAGTGGGTCTAGTCAGGCGGATGATGATAATGATGATGATGAGTTCTTGGCTCCTTCTCACTTCTCCTGTCCATGATGAGTCGGAAGTGTGCTCCTGAGTTTCAAAATCTCGCATGTGGCATGGCTGCGAAAATATGCGTTCAAGTGGCTGCTTTCTAATGTACCAGTGCCTTTTAAATGAAAACAATATCACCTGTATCTGCCTAGGCTCGTTCTGCGTTCGGCAGACTGGAATATTGAATTCAGATTTATAAGCTATGGTTCACAAACAGCTTAAGGTTAATGACTGCACCCAGTCTCACCTTTTGAGCGAGAAAAAAAATACAGGAAAAACAATTCATGCATACTATCGGCAACGACCGGAATGCAGACTGGGGAAGAAGGTGGCGTATGGTGCGTGCAGTGCATTTAAAAATAAGAATAATAATTCTGCAGAATTGTTGTTCTATTTTATAATAACTAAACATAGTGGTTTCAACGCGCAAGACAAACAGATCCTGAGGGATTAGCCGGGCAGGAACCGCTGGAGCCCTCGGCTCGCCGCTGTGGTGGCGGTAGTGGTAAGAGAAGAGGAAGAAGGCGCCAAATTTTTGCAGTGCCCAGCTCGCGCTATACTCAGGTCTGCGCCCCCGTCGGGAACGGGGGGGGGGGGGGCATACATCTCGACCCTTTCACGGCCCGTGAGTATTTTACGTGCTGAAAAGCACTATATATGTGGCGGGTAGTAGCGAGGAACTATGGATGATGTTTTGCTGCCTGGGATTCATTGATTCAGCACGTGCCTTATTATATGTACCCAATTTTTCTTGCATTTCGTCCCCACGTGGCCCCACCCAGCAGAATAGTATACTGTGTCTACTTTATTAATGACTCTTCATAGATTCTATGAAGTAAAGGAGGAAAAGGGGTATCGAGGTTATTCTTTTAAATGAGAACGAACCTGCCACACCCATTACTCCATTTTTGAAGTAACTTTGAGGGACTAACTGCGCTCTCGCGGTTAAGCTTCAAAGGAGCAACAGTTATTTTGAGCAAAACAAAAATCGGATTTTGCTTGACTTAACCAGCTCTTCGAAGTGCGTGCAGGAATTTGATTAGATGTACAATCAATGTGCAAGCATCAAATTAAGAAAAAAAAAAGTTGCAGGAATTTTGCAGCAAACACACGGTATTCAATCTCACTCAGTCAGCATTCGAGTGTACAGTACACTAACCACTACATCGCTACGGCACCGTCTGAAGGAAAACAGGCTTGTGTGGGCACCGATGGGCCGTTGGCACACGACGCGAACATTCCTGCATTTACTCCAAAACACGGGCTCTTTAGTCCACAAGGAGGAAAGTGCCCCTCCTTGTCATGCCTTGTGCAATATTTTCCGCAAACTTCGTCTTTTGGAAGAGCAAAGAGCCCTTTTCGGAATAACTGCGCGGTTTCTCCGGAAAACTTGTAGAAGTGAGTGTAGAAACGTTCAACCAAATGATCATCATGGCTCGATGTAGGCGCGCAAGCCTGTACCACCTTCATATTGTACCTTTTGTTAAACTTAATTATGATACTTGCCACGACCTCACTTATGCTATCCTCTATGTTTCTAGCGATATCCTCAGCTATTTATCATTTATTTATTTTATTTCCATGCCCCGCCGCGGTGGTCTAGTGGCTAAGGTACTCGGCTGCTGACCCGCAGGGCGCGGGTTCGAATCACGGCTGCGGCGGCTGCATTTCCGATGGAGGCGGAAATGTTGTAGGCCCGTGTGCTCAGATTTGGGTGCACGTTAAAGAACCCCAGGTGGTCGAAATTTCCGGAGCCCTCCACTACGGCGTCTCTCATAATCATATAGTGGTTTTGGGACGTTAAACCCCACATATCATTATTTTATTTCCATCGTTCTCGGTTTTTGCGATCAGGCATAAGATGTTGATGTCTCGCTCATAACATACGATGCCAACACCGGAATATCTGCGAAACGTGCTCTTAACGCTATCGCGTTAATAAATGCTGCAGATTAGCGATTGGGAACCAGCCGCACGTGACTGACGGAGAACAATGCTGGTATCGAGGTGACCGGCAGGGCCGAAATGAAGGGATTCGAGCTGTCCCTGCTAAGCGCGTTTCTCTTTGTCCTTGCCACTTATGACAAACGTGAATTTTGCACATTTTTACATAAATGGTTGTACGTGGTCTGGTCTAGAATCCTGCCCCTTTTCGATGTCGCGTGTGTATATATACACGTACACCTATAAATACACGCACAAACATACATGGCGTATAAACTCATCCTCCGCAACCCCACCCCGAAAAAAGATTACTGGCTACACCCCTCCCACACAGAAAAAAAAAAGAAGTATGTGCGTAATGCGAAGGTTGTGGGTTTGCTTCCCAGCGGCAGTGAGTTGCTTTTTTCGTCCATTTTAATTCATTTGTCCTTAATAACTACTGCGATTTAATTATACACCGTAAATAACGCCCCCATATGCTTTCTTTCGCGAGAATCTCACTCAGGACGTTGTAAATCATTCGGCAAACTTCTGCTTAGCCGTTTCTAACTTTCAATCTCTTAATCAATCGGACATCTGTAGTGAGCATACGCCCGCGAAAAATATCAACAACAAAAAGCTTAACAATAAGAAAAAAAGATGTGACACGCACATTTCCGCAATTGTGCGCGGTATACTCTCAGCTAGAAAGCCCCAAGTAATAAAGAAAAACTACACATGAGCGCTACGCCTCTCCAATTAGCACAGTATTGTTCTGAGCCATATAGAGCACGTCGGAACATTTTCTTCGACCAACCAAGCTTGGCAATTAACAAAAGTTGCTTATTGAACTTTTCAAATAATGACTACAGAGAAAAATCTTCAATACAAAACTTGCAGCGCTTGACCAGAGATAATATTTTTTTTTCAATCTGCGGTAAGATAACTGCGCCGCTTAATTTTTTTTTTCAGCTTTTGTTTCAAGTGCGCGAAATTTAAAAAAAAAATACACGTTATTGCCGCCTAACGCGCGGCGTCTTTAGTGCCCTCTTATGTAAGCTCAAGGAATTATTATGGATGATAGGATGGTAACGATAAAAAAAAAACTTTGACGAAAAAGCGGCCACCACGTGCGCATGTGATCAGTAGAGACTGCATTATAGGCAAAAGCCTATTTTTTTTCTTGCGTTCCTATCGTGCCATTTTGGCATATGAGCCCAAATTAGAGGATAGGAAAGGCTTTTATTGTGTTTTATGTCGCCTATAAATGCCTATTTTGGACGTTGGTGACTAAATTCCTATAAGTGTTTATAAATGCCTGTTTTCAAAATCGTTGTCTATACAAATGCTATTTAACCTCAAGTTTTGCTTTCAAGTACCGCTGGAGTCTGGTATACATGTTATCCGACAAAATTGAGCTTTCGGAACACTGTGGGGTGAAACTTATACTCCATCTCATAAGTCACTTTCGGTACTATCAAGCCTACAAGGACTATCAGCCAATAGGAAGGTCGATTAGCCTCTGCACATGTATTCATCCGCGTTGCGTCGTCTGCTCGCTTGCGCGTAGAGAGCCGGAGGTGCTCTGTGCAGCGACAGGACGATGAACAACGAATGCGAAACAATGGAGTGTCATCAGGGGGAAAGAAAAGTGTAGATAAAAAACTATATCCATGTGTGGTTTTTGTTTTCTGTGTTATTTACTTATTAAATAGCGCTTCACTAGGTCACATGAGAGATTTTACACGGAAGTTGTTGCATGTTCAATTAAAAGCGTTGTATCACTATATCTTTAATTGGATTATCAGAAGCTGCAAAAGCTTGATGCGAGGAGGTGAGCTCGAAAGCTTCGCCATCACTCGATGTAGACTTCGCAAGACAAATTCCTTCCCTGCCTTATTTGGCATGGCAACTCGGAGCCGGAAGATCCCTCGTCATGCGCGCGTAAGATTGCATTCGCATGACCGTTCCCATGCCCGGACGTGCACGCAGGCGGTGTTCTGTCCTTTCGACGTTCTCTGTATTGTTTTCGTGGGATGCATCCCCCTATGCGCGCACGTTCGCAGAGACTGGCATGGATCACGTATCATTACCACGCAGCATCGCACCGCTCTTCCAAGGGACGACGCACCAAGAACACGCCGAGCGTTGTGGATGCTGGCACCTGCACGATGCGAGAACGGCGGGAACAACGCAAACAAAACGGGGGCAGCATAGCCTCGTATTTCGCTTCATACGAAGTTAAAAAAATAACGCGCATATATTCCGTCTGTATGTTTTTATATTTTTGTCAACCTTCATTCCTCTATTTAGGTATCAGATTGCACAAATCACACACGTCGTCTCGTGCAGTGCATCGCCGCTTCTTCGCTCTTCACTCTCTCTCCTTAGAGTGCCTCGATGCGCGCGCCCCCGCTTCAAGCGCGCGGGCATCAAGGCACCCTATCTCTCCTCTCCCCGCCCCACTCTCTCGTCCACTCGCGCCTCACTCTCGACCGTTCGCTGGTTGCGGCGATGGCAGAAGTCGGGGAAGGCGAATCTCTGAGGGCAATGGTGCCCTCTCTCGGCGCAAGAAACTTTTTCGCATTTGTTCACGATTCCTTTCGCAGTGTACTACTTTGACGTACGCAGGACCATTCCTTGTATACGTCACCTCCACCATGTTGGGCGCGCGCCTGTGAGATGAAAGTCATGCGGCCTTCAGTCTGACATTTCCCCTCTTTCCGGGGCGCAAGCAATTGAAATTTAGCAGATCGTGAGCGCCCAGTGTATCTATTCCTCTTGCCTGCATGCTCGCAATTCTCAAAGCGGTTGAAGGGCCCTTTAGAATGTTCACGGACAGTAGAGAAATCGGCCCCGTGTGGTTAGACCAAGAGCCTTCTGAGCGCTCTGGGTATCTGCTCCTGTGTCGCCCTTCTCAGTTATGCCGAAAATAGAGAGACCAAGGAGCATGTTTATGCGAAGGTGAACAATTAACTCACCATGCAGGACCACCAATGGAGCCACCGTAATCTGCGAACTCTGCCGAAAAAAAAAAATGCGTGGCTATGCTAAACCATTGGCGCCTTTGTACCATCAAAAAATGAAACATTCCTGTTTGCTTTACTCTCGTACACACAGATTCTACACGTATTTCTTCGAAAATTTGAATTTCGTGAAACTTTATTGTGCCTATGTTTACAATTTTGTGAGCCTAAACAGTGTTTTGCCCGCCTATTTTTGGCGCCTAAAACCCGGTTTTTAAGTGCCTATAAATCCGGCCTCTGGTTATGAGACTACAGGCAACATTCGACGTAGCGCCGGCCCTTTTTTTCTTTTGCTTTCGGGCTAACCATAACATGTCACACTCTCCCCTTCCATCGTGCTCGTGCTTTCTTGAGTCGTTGTTTTTTGAGCTGACTCGCATCTCTATTTTTGAAGGGAGAACCATGTGCACAGGGCCCGACTCGGAACAGTGTGCCAATGCAATGACTTTGGACATTTTCATGCGTATTGTTTTACATACATTTTAAGGTATTGTTTGTCTCCATAGCATGCCAACGTGTGTGCGTGTTCATGTGGGGTCCGCAACAGTGTACATGTTAAGGTAAAAAAGCAGTTGGCACGAAAAGAATGTAGGCTACCAGCGTACTGGATTCCTGCATTGACTTGCATGCAACCAGCAATGGTCAGCACTGGTTAACGTTGGCTATATACTGTATTAATTTACTCGCGTACCATGACACTGCATGTGCCTACACCATTTACTTGCGTATTCTACCACAGTTGAATGTTGGATAATGTTTGTGCGGTTGGCTGAAGGACGGCTTAGGTCGGACAGTAAAATCAAATGTTGACTGAATGATGAAATTTAAATGTGCTATCTCACACTGCCCCGATGAGAAGTTTCTGCTCCAAAAGGCTGTCGCAGCTCACCTGCCCCTTACATTCAGTACTTGTTTTTAAGTATGTGGGTGCGCTTGAACATTAGTTCGAAGTGAAGCGCGCTTAAACAGGTGCGAGAACGCAGTGGTTAAGACGCCCCGCACTGCGAAAAATGGCGCGTATTTACGGACAGAAAAGTTGACATAGAGTCCCGGAAATAAACACACTCCACCCCTTCGCGAAAGTCAACACTCTAAAAAAATATCGAGTAAAAAGGGTGTCTTTTTGTCCCGCAACAATAATCGTCATCAGGCTTGCGTGCGCTTCCTTTCTTGAAAACTCGGCGCTGGCCACTTTCGTATCGAGAATGCAGTGTAACCCCGGTAATGGGCATGTCGATCGTGACCGGAATATATTGGGCGCGGGGCGATAGCGCAAGGATGGAACGCAATATAGATGACGATTATCGTTGTGGGACAAAAAGACACCCTTTTTACTCGCTCTTTTTTTAGAGTGAAGGATACAGCACACGTTTAAGGATCACAGACTTCACCACTTCGCGAATATCATGAATACCGCACTCGTTTACCAATGATGTTTCTCTGAATAGTGCAAAAAACAAAAGTCTCCTCCGTCAAAAAAAAAAAAACAAATTGAAAGTAATCATCTGCAATACGGATGACCTCTAGAAATGTAAACTAATATGGCCTTCACATACCATCACTGCATCCATTGCCACGATGTGTTCTGCACTGCTTTTATTCTACGAAACTGTATTTGTTCCCAAACGGCAGTTTAGGCGGGCATCGCGTACAGAGAAACCATTCGACCATGGCGGGCGCCCCGCCATCGTCACTCATCCGTCGGCAGTCACTACTCTAGTCACTAGCCCGACTACCCTCCTCAACGGCTAACCCCCGTATTGACAAACGCTCCTTCACTCAAGGAGTCTCCTCGACATAAAAAAAGTCGATGGGAGCGCCGTCTCTTGGCAGAACAAGTCACTGCATATCGGCAATATTCTGCAGCGATTATTGAGAAGCGCAGCGTCAATTTCAGTCGAGCAGCGGCGCATTGCTCAACTCAGTCAAGTGAAGGATGGAATTCGAGTCGAGGAGCGTTTCTGAATACGGGGGTAAGACGCACATATAGAACAGAACCCGGCTGGGGCTGTTTTTTTTTTTTTTTCGGTCTGCAGCTTGTAGGTGAGTGCCTAACTTCTCATTTATTCGCCGTTTGGGTTGCAGCTCGTGCCACTAACGATCAGTGTCATGTAGTACCTCAGATTAGGCCACTTCGAGTAAAGCCCAGGCGCTAAGGGCAGTGTTCCTTTGTCGATGTCGTTTTCGCGCGGCTTGTATCATGCATGCTTTTTTACTAAGACGGAGTGCGTAGTGAGATCAGAAAATACAGCATTCACAGAAATCGCCGATTGATTGTGCTGGTCGTGTTTACATTTCGGGCGTGACATTTTCATTGCGCTCTGATTACTTGTCCACACCAGTTGCATTACTCTATGCCGATAGTTTTCGGGCTTCTCAGCGCCGTAGTGCAGCCGTGTAATGTGTGCGCCTCCCTTTATTCTGGCGGCGTTAGGTGAGCCTCTGTTTACGGCGCCGGCACGCTGCTGCGCCGTAAGACGAGACGATATTTACCGCGAAATCTTGGCGCGCAGCAGCCTACCCGCGTGTTCTCCCCGTCGGTCCGAAGTTCATCTCCTCCGCGTTGTAAGTGGCTGGCGGACTGCGGTGCGAACAGTCAGAGAGAACTCAGAAATCTAAAGCAGCACGTGCATTCTTCCAGAAAGCTAAAAACCACGATTCGCAAAACGCGTTGTAAAAAAAATAAGAAGAAGAATCTGTGCTTCGTCTGCCGCGGTGGTATAGTGGTTACAGTGGTCGGCTGCTGAACCGAAGGCCACATGTTTGATGCCGGCCGTGGTAGTCGCGTTGCGATGGACGGGTAATGGTAGATGCCCTATTGCTATCTGGGGTTTAACAGGCCAAAACCACCATATGATTATGAGAGACGCCGCAGTGGTGGGCTCCGGAAATTTCGACCACCTGGGGTTCTTTAACGTGCACCCAAATCTGAGCACACCGGTCTACAGCATTTCCGCCTCCTTCGAAAATGTAGCCGCCGCAGCCAGGATTCGACCCCGCGAGCTGCGGGTCAGCAGCCGAGTACCTTACCTCAGCCGAGACCACCGCGGCGGGGCAATGGTAGAGGCCCGTGTTCCGTGCAATGTGAGTGCTCCTTAAAGATGAACACATGGTCATTTTACTGTGGATACTTGTGCGCAAGTATCCACAGTGCGAATGCAAAACTGAAGTATAGTACGTTAAAATGAATTTCACAATGTTTCTGTCGCTAAAATAACGGGAGGCGTAATCTTTGTCCCTACTTTGAACCATATGATCTAAAGCATTGCCTCTGAGATGCGCCGCACAGCAATTCATTTGTAGAGCAGACGACGGATGACAACTTGCCCTAAAGCGTGTTCTTCAGTCTAATGCGGCAGTTTTCGTGCCCCAAATGATAAAAATTTGTTATGAATCGTTTATGAACTCATTCAACATTCAATTCTCTTACCCAACGTGTTGCAAACACATGGCCGTCACAGCAGCACCATCTGTGTGTCAGTAATGGAGAGGCACCACATATTATAAGTCTCAGTGCTCTACGTATAAGAGTGAATGCAAATACTGTAGAATACCGTGCTCAAAATAGTTACTCCTATCTGCTAAAACAGCCTTTCTTCACCAAATGCGGTCAGGTTTACTCGCGTTTGAAGCTTATTGCCGCTTTTCCGTTCCGATTTCTAGATTTCTCAACTTATCAGCGCATTCTCGAAAAGCTCGGATTTGTACCATGAATATAGTCGCTAAAAACAAAATAATGCAACATGTTTTTCTATATTACTGTATGATGGCCTTCGGTTGTCTATTTACGAGATTTTAAGAAAAATCGAAGATGGCGTTTTTTAATATTCAAATTTCAGTGGAGTACACTTTTGCCAATATGAGAACTTTGAGGCAATATATAAAAATTTACATTTGCCCTACGACAGCAATAATTTATGTACCTAATAAACACACTATATCCTTAAAACGTCTTAAGTTTGAAAACGCTGCTTGCATTACTTTCGGAGAAAAAAAATGAAGAATACGCAACTTATTTTAAACTGTTGCAAAATTAGACATTTTTAAAAGCTATTTTCTTAAGGTCTACAAACATGAAACCGTATGAATTCATTCTTCATTAGACATGCATTTCAGGTAAAAAATATCTTCCTTGAAACAAAAATATTTGTCTTTTTATAGCATCTGCAATTTTCGAAAGTGACAGGTGACGAAATTGGTGCCTCCGTGTTGGTGAAGTTTGATATTTTTTTTTTCTCGTAAGTTATGCCGTTAATCATAAAACGAAGTTGATTTTCGGGCTACCTGGTGAGAGGTGCACGAAATATAAAATACTCAATGAAATCTAAAATATCAACTTTTGGACCCGTGTCGATTTCTCGTGGAATCACCCCAGAGTTTTTTTTTTCTCTGTAGGCAAAGAATAATGTGATACGTGTACAGTATGAAATAATTTTTACAGCAGGTGGAAAAGTTTCAAAGATGTTTGTTTTTGTACATGTTTGGTTGTAAATTTAGCATTGAGGTGGTCCTAGTTACAAAATATGGTAAATAATACAGTTAGTAGTAACTTTCATTGGTTACCATCAGAGAAAGTCATCAAATTACTTTTTATTTTACCAGATAAAAACTTTTTTTGATATGGTTGCTGGACTCACTGATTGCCCGTGTTTATACCTTGAAGCAATGCATCCTAGTGGTGAGTACTAGCTGCGCAGGCATGAGGAACATTTAGACATTGTATCATTTTTGTTTGTGCTTACTTTAATAGTTTACTATCTAGTATTAGCCTGCATGAGTAAATGAGAGATCCAAGCCATGGTGCATTTAACCACATGCAGCTATCTTCTGACAGTTTGAATAGTCTGCTTATGCACACAGATGCATGCAACGACCCATTACATGATGATAACATTTGGAATTGGCAAGAACACCACAATTAAGAAAAGGATGTGCTGAAATCATAAAAAAGGGTATGTTTTTGTCATGAACCAATACAGCTGTATTGAAATAACAATGCATGTCGAGTAGTTGCAGCAAAGTTTAGATGCATGGGTGAAAAAAAAAAAGAATACGAAGACACTGCTAACTACTGGCATTTATGAAAGCCTCTGCAGATTATGTGGCTGCTGTTTATCTACAGTTAAAAACTGCTGGCCAAAGGTTGGACAAGTGAAAAAATATTTAAACCATAATGGGGCACTTATCATGAAGGTAATTGATTCTTTTAAGGCGAAGCTTTATTAAGAAGTTGTGTTCTTTCTTTGTAGTTCTGTTTGAAGTTTGCAGAGTGAGAGTTATTACAATCTTTGATGCCACTTCCACCTTAAAAGGATAAGAGTTGGCAACTTAAAGTTGTTAATAAAATAGAATCAATTAATTTTCTCACTTACAGACAGAGTTTATACCTTAATATTGTGAATGAAATATAATCAATTATTTTTTCAATCGGAAATAAACATGACAATTCATTTCAGCAGAAGCTTTTACATTCACAAAAGAGCTGTTTTTTTTTACACACTTTCAAGTCTATGTGCTCTGGTCATTACTAGTTTCTAAATGTAAAATGGTTTACATGATGGGTTGCAATAGTTCAAACTTTTGTATACTAAATTAGAAAGCTCTTATTCTTTTCAGAGAGAACTCAAATATTACAGGAAAAGTAATTGGCTCAGGTTGATTAGTGTCGAGATGTTTTCAAGCCCATATATACATACTTTTATATTTTATTGGATACATTAGATTTAACACACTTATTCTAAACATACTACTTCTTTAAAGTTCTGCTTGTGTTATACCTGGGATATAATTATTATTCACAGCGCAGCAGAAGACATGAAAATACCTTTAGAAAGCATTGTTTTTAAACATTCTAATGGACTAAATTCAAATACAATACAGTAAATCTCATGATTTATGGAGATAGATTTCATGTGAAAGAGTCAATGGTCAGCTGTCTTGGCTGCAATTTTTTACTCCTCGAGTCAATTGTTACTAAGTTGATAGATGTTTTTGTGTAAACTTAGTAGCTGTCAGCATATCAAGGGCCTACCAGGCATGTCGATCGCACTGATGCCTAAGGAGTAGCTGATGGTACAATATTATGCCTGCACTCACATCTGTGCTTTTAAAAGCACCGACTTCAGGTTTATCAAAATCAAGGGCATGCCACAGGGCGGTGATATGCATATCATATCATATCTTCCAGGTAAAACACCACTTCTTTGTAGCTTGTTGAGACATATACGAGTGCATATTTATTGTTTATTACGCTGTTTGAAACGAGGATAGCCAATATTGTAAACATACTAGACATTGCTTTAATACGATGCCTGATTAGTCTTCAGGGGCATTTACCACCACTAGATTAGCTTTTTACACCACTTGGAATTATAAGGATCAAATGCAGCTGCAACTGATATTTACTGTATCTTTTCATTGAAATGTTTCACTCGCCAAGTGAAAAATTTGTTGTGAAGCTGCTATTATTGTGAAGATGCTATTATTGGCACCAGATGTACTGTTGTACTGTCTCCTTAATGCTTACTCAGAGATTTCCATAGTGCATTCTTGCTGTTCCTGAGTTAACATAGGCAGAGAATCAATCACATGTGGGTCATACCCACATCTCACATGCAGTAATGTGCAGGTATTCACACACATGACTTCTGAAAAAGGTTTGACATTGTATTAGACAAACATATCACATTATTTGTCATAGGAACATGACACAGCAGTTACAATGTCACACTCACTATTCTCTTCCAGGTGCTGCTTCTATTGTTCTTGGGCCAGCTGTCCCCTCTCATGCCAGCGCCACTATGACTGTTCATGCCACAAGCACCTTAGTGACCTGATGTTGCAGAAATTTGTGTCACTGCATCACCAGCAAAGTATCAAGAGTAAGCATTTTCTCTACATCCACCACTGCCAATTCTGGACGGTTCACTGTTCTCAGCCCAGCAGCATGGAACAGTGACAGGTGATCAAGCAGCTCATAAGCACACCTATATCTTCGTTGCATGAAGCTATATAGTACTAAAATCCAGATTTAATACTCAGTGTTAATGTTCTTCCATGTTAGTGAGTGTGAAACAAGCATGTACCATGTAGATAATGTTTACTTTGTTGTCGTTATCTAGTTTGAAATTGGTTTTCGACATCGCACATTCAAAGCATAGCCTCCGAAAAGTGACCTTCGAGACCCGCAGTTGTAATTTCTGCATTGAATTTGACACTCACAACTTCGAGCCGTAGTGAGTGCAAACATTTAGTGCTGGCAACGTAGCACGAGTACTCCAAACCTTGCTGGTATCTTGTTACTGTGTTTGACAGCGTACCAAATTAGTCAACTATAGCAGAAAAAGTTGTAACAGCACCAACTAGGGCATCCAAACTTCAATGGGATGAGTGGAAGTGCCATGAAAGAGTTTTTATAAATGGTAAGCAACTATATCTTGGTTTTGAGAGTGCATGTTTAGGCCACTTTTCAACTAGTAAGATCAAACCCATTATTGCCAACTTCTATAACAATTGCGAAGTTTAATCTGTGATGAGTTGCAGCTTTTCTGTTGAAAGGTGAGGCCTCTAGCTGGAAGTTTGTAACATCATTTTCAATTATGAGTGCGGCTTCCATAAGTTTTTCGTGTCTCACTGGACTTGCTGGCCTTTTTGACTGTATACATTTGTTACTTGACATGGGCTCTCAGGTTGACCCATTGTTTTCATATTTTTCTAAAGCTCTTGATAGGGTTTCTCAGTACATATTTTACTAACACAGCAAAACATTCCTCTCAATTTCTCTTGGATTAAAGGGTTTCTTTTGTGCATAACTCCGTTTACATATGTTGAAAAGGCTGTTGAAAATGACAACTTTTTTTCTGCTTATGTGACATCTGGTGTATTCCAAAGAAGTGTGCTCAGTGTAGACCTGTAGCCAGAAAGGTGCCCCAGGGGTTTGTCCCCCCTAAATTGCATGTTGTGGGTTGTCCTATTGAGCATAAGTAATGAAAAAAGTGAGTCATTTTTCATGGCCATCAACATGTGCCCCCTTCCCATGAAAAAAATTCCTGGCTATGGGGCTGTCTATGAGGTTGTTATTTCTTCTTGCTTGTTTGTCATACACTTTGTTTTTACCTTGCCTTTTCTACATGTGTACGAAATACAGGGTGTTTCAAGAAATGTGTCCAATATTTTCTAAAACTTAGAAAAATGAGGTACTTGCGGGCTAGTTGGGGCGTTGCCTTTCCTGTTACAGAAGGAATATTCAGATGCATACAAATGTTAATTACAGCAGTATTTATAGCAAATAAGACAATAACCTTTTTTACCAGTTGTAGTAGCTGGTCGAGTCAAATGTGCAAATTCAAGTACTTCCTATGAAAAGTCGATAGCCCCTTTGAAATTTTTGAAAAGCAGCCACTGGTCATCACCATGGGTCAATGCAATCCGCCTAAATTAGCTGGTGAAACGAAAACATATGCACCAGACAGCACATCTACTATTCGCTTCGACAATGCTCTCAATGACGAGACTGTTTCTATAGCTGTTATCAACCGTCAATTTAGACACTTTGCTTTGTGCCCGCTTATCGACGCTCGCTTATTCTTCTTCCCCAATGCAAGAGAAACATTGTCATTGAGGGCATTGTCAAAGTGAATGGCAGATGCACTGTTTGGTCCGTTGGTTTCGGTTTCACCAGCTAAATTGGGCAGAATGCATCGCTCTGCAATGATTATTAGGGGCTGCTTTTCCCAAATTTTAAACTGGCTATGGACTATTTGTAGGAAAGGGTTCTATTCGCCCATTCGACCCGACCGGCTATTACCATGTGTATATAGTTAATTGTGTTAATTTATATAATTACTGCTAGAAATAATGTCTGTACCTATCTGAAAGTGCCTTTGCTACAGGAAGGCAATGCCACATGTAGCACGCAAAAACCTCTTTTTTTTTAATTAAAAAAAACTTGACACGTTTTTTGAAGCACCCTGTATATCTGTTGATGTTATCACTGATGAGTCATTTCATGCCAAATCATCCAGCGCTTTTCTGACCATCATAAATATGGCTGATAAAACTTCCACATGTTTCTTGAAGTGTGAAACTCATCCTGGTCATTTATTTTCGTTGCCAAAAATTTTCTTCCCCATATACAAGGGTCTGTAGTTTGGCTCCAAGTGAGGTAAAAGGCGTCAAACAATTTTTTCAGAAGAGGTTTTTAGAATGCCCTTGATAGAAGACATTTCTGGCAAGGTAATAAAGTTATCCTACCTTAAAATAATGATTCACTTATGTATATTGATTCTTTGAGGGCTTTTGCCAAGAGCAAGATTGAATAATGTTGCCAAATTTGGGATTATTTTCCAGGAACGCGGCTAGTTTCAAGGATACAAATAAACGATGTACTGGTGGCCTGTCAACATGCTACAAATTTAAAATAATTTAGGCACTGATGTTATAGCAGATAGTCTGACTAAAGTTGTGAGTGTCATTTTGTTTGGGAAAAGCTCTGTATTCAGCCTCAAAAACTTGCCTTGGTGGTCAGACTAAAAATAAGCACAATATTTTATTTTAGAGCTCTATGTACAAGCTAATTATAGCTGAAGTTACTAGAGGGTATTATTTTTTAAAATCGAAAAATATTTTTTGAATTATGTATCTACACCAGCTTTTCGCCTATGTAACTCAAGTGACACGACACACTCGCAAGGGTAATCTTCAGCAGAATCCCACTGACCTGGGATACAGAGAGCAAATCAGGTTCTCTCTACAGAGCAATTGAAATGGGAATGGGGTTATCATCTGCATTCCATTGCTAACAGAGGGGCGCTACAAAGACTGGGATCAGTGTGGTGACTTACAGATGAGCCATGCAGCTTTTGAGATATAGTCAGAAATCCTACTTTCGTGAGGAGTTCTTCAAATGCAGTAGGTGTGTTTTATACCCTTAATAAAGATATTTTGTCACATTCAGTACACATGTCTTATAGCATGCTAATAGCATTGATGCATTACTCTGGTAAATGCTACTGAAAAACAAATGTTTCTTATTTTTCGGGCTTTCAGGAGAGCACCCTGCTTCCTGAGGCCCAAAGCCTGTAATATGAATACGGAAGCGAAAAGAACTTTTTAATAAAAACTGGTAGCCAAGCTTATAGTCTCGTTGATGTTGTGCATAAGGATGATTGTGTACTGTATACTTTTTAACGGCTTGATGGCTCATCTGGGTGTCATCACCAGTGGCATAGTGAGGAAGGCAGGAGGAGCTGCTAAGCTCTCTCTCCCCTCCCCAGCGCAGTCGAGCTATTTTTTATCGTAAAGCCATGGGTTTGTCCTTCAACTGTGACCGGTTCGTGACCTGCCTAGTTTATGGATGACTTAGCAGAAGGCACTAGTGTGAGTGACAGACAGACAGACAGATTGATTCATGGTTTACTGATAAAACCCTCTCACGCTTCGCCCCACGCATTATCATTCACTTTGGGGATATGCTGTTATTTTCTTAGTTTTGCATGTGTATACTTATGTGCACACATACACACACGAATCTACATAAAGTATGACCGAAGTGACCTTCCCCTCACACACCACCCCCACGCGAAAAATATTTTTTTGCTACGTTACTGGCCTCCACATTCTGGCCACATTTATTCTAGCGCACCTCTGTTGGCGATGGAATGCAGATGATAGCCTTATTCTGATTTCAATTGCTCCGTATCAAGCTTGCTGTCTGTACCTCAGGTCTGTGGAATTCTGCTGAAGATTGCTCTTGCCAGTGCTTCATGCTACTTGAGTTAAGTAGGCGTAAAGCTGGTGGAGATTCATAATTTCAAAAAAATACTTCTCGAGTTTGGAAAATCATACTTTGTAACTTCATCTATATTTAGCTAGTACGTAGAGCTTTCAAATGAAATGCCGTGCATATTTTTTGTTCGACTACCAAGGCAAGCTTTATGATCCATAATATAGAGCTTTTCCCCAAAAATTTATATTAAAATTTTTTTTCAGACTATCTGCTAAACTTCAGTGCGTAAATTATTGTTAATTTATAGTATGTTAAACAGGTCACCAGCACATAATTTATTTGTATCCTTGGAATTTGCCACGTTTCCAGAAAATAATACCAAACTTGGCAACATTATTCAATCTTGCTTGTGGGAAAATCTCTTGAAGAATTTATATACATAAGTAAGTCATTATTTTTAATTAGATCATTTCATTACCTTGCCGGAAATGCCATCTATTGAGCTCCTCCTAAAACGTCTTTTGAAAAAAATTGTTGTGTGACGAAATTCAGCTCAGTTGGTGCCATACTACAGATTCTCATAAATAAAGTAGAAAACTTTTGGCAACAGAATTAAAGGACAAGGACGAGTTTCACACTTCGAGAAACATGTGAAAATTTTTCCGCCAGATTTGTGATGGTCGAAGAAACGCTGGGTGATTTGGCATGGCATAACTCTAATCGTTGTATTGTGTAATACGTTGAATTGCTCCTTTGCTCTTTCTGCCTGTACTAATATTATTAGTCATTATTTTGGTGTGTTTATGAAGTTGTTTGTGCTTTCAGCCATTTTAATATGTATGATATCTATTATTTATTATGTGTGATCATTTATTTTTGTGCTGCAATCCAGTGCCCCTAACAAGGCTCATTGGGAGTCTTGAAATAAATAAATAAATTAATAGTGCTTGCACTGTTTTTTGCTTTGTACTCACCTGGTGTGGTTGCACTTACAAACGTTTTTCGTTTCTTTTTTTTTCAGAAAAGAAGTCTGCACTATACTGTTACAATGGGACAACAACACAGGTGCTATGGGTATCTGGAAGTTATGATATTCTTTATTCGTATTAGAAATTCCAGATACAAAGACACTGAAATAAAAAAAAATTTAGACAATTTTTTTTCAGACAACTTGTAGAATGTCTGTGCTGTATTTTGTATTATGATCATAGAAAAACTAAATTTGATTTCAGTGAAGAAGAAACTTGTCCTTGTTGGTTTTTACACATTTGAATTCACTCCTAAATTTTTTATCATGTGCAGGTGTGGTCAAAAGTTCCCAGGTGAGGCTGCCACAAAATTAGTTAGAATGGTAGCCAGGAAAACTTTGAAGGACTTTGTACTTGCAGAAAATAAATCTGCTTATTACAAATGCCTCAAGTTGATTCTAATGAAATCATGTTTGTTATTTACCGATATGTAGCATTAGTATTATAAATAATGTGTGAGGAATGCCCCTACGGAGCAGCTGTCATTCCGTAGCAGCCATCACTTAATTTCTTCATTGTGGAGCCCTCAGACAAAGTTGAAAGGACTGTACGTTCCATGTGTTCTACGTGATCTCTGGTCTACTATTTTCTTTTTACGGAAGTGGTTGACAGCATGTTACCTACGCCTTTTTACGTAATCAAGGGAAAATATTTTTTGCAGAGTATCAATTTGCAACTAGCAGTCTGTGGATAAGAGCCCAATTGAAACATTTTTCCCAGCCACGACAATCAAATAGAACTTGTAAATAGAAAAATGTGCAACACTAGGTATACTGTTAGAAATTATATTCAAAGACATCATAGTAATAATAATAGTTGCTTGGATTTACGTCCCAAACCCATGATATGGGTATGAGGGACGTCGTAGTGGAGGGCTCCAGAAATTTTGACCAACTGAGTTTTTTTTTAACATTCACTTATTAAATACCTATAAATAACTGCATACGGTTTTCTAAAAACTGCACCCTTAATAAAGACCACATTTTAGAGGTTACAGGTTCATGTTTGTGCTAAATGTTGTTGCATAATCTAGAGGATTATTGTAACGTTTGCGACAGGGGTGACCATATTGACGCAAGGTAGGCTGGCAACTATAGTAGCCAGCCTCTGAAGAGGACAACGAAGTCGTTCTGTGTGCGCGTGCTCTGGTGTTCGCGTTTCTGGCCCTTGGGTTACGAAAGTAAACGCCCTATTTTGTACCTACGTGCCTGTGTCTTTGTGACAATATTATAAAATAGTTATGGGCACTTTGAGAATCAGATGCGTGTAAAATTAAGAAATTTATGTGTTTGATTATGTTTATTGAATGAATAGTACATTTATGGATATTTCACTAAGTGTATTTGTCAGCGCATATAGTTTGTCTCTTGGAGAATGTGTTCATCTATATGAATGTCATTTCTGCGTAAACGGTTGTACGTTGCGTATCCGCCTCCCCCGCGCCTCATGTCAGTTTTTCATGCTTCGAACGCCTCAACACTGCACCGCCGAAGTCATATCCGGTGTTTCTTTGTTTGTTTTTTTTTTTCGTCACGTGCATTTGCTAACGGTGTAAGCGCCACAAAATTTGCCTGTTGCTTCCGGGACTTCAAGATTGTGCAGCCTCGCCGCGGTGGTCTAGTGGCTAAGGTACTCGGCTGCTGACCCGCAGGTCGCGGGATCAAATCCCGGCTGCGGCAGCTGCATTTTCGATGGAGGCGGAAATGTTGTAGGCCCGTATACTCAGATTTGGGTGCACGTTAAAGAACCCCAGGTGGTCGAAATTTCCGGAGCCCTCCACTACGGCGTCTCTCATAATCAAATGGTGGTTTTGGGACGTTAAACCCCACGAATCAATCAATCATCAATCAAGATTGTGCAACGCCGAGCGGCGTATACTTGGCGCATATAAACGTCTGCGGAATGCGAACTGCGCGGGAATTCCTCGACCGCTAGTTGTACGTATCATTTCAAATGTTTTTGTAGCCTTGTTAACTTTGCCCCACATATATGATCGCTTGTATGAACTGAAGCAGGTGATATACGATACATGATCCAAAATATTACGTCGTACACCTACCCTCGGCGTGACGTCACAGTGTGTTTTGTTTTGACGCTGAAGTTCGTCTGTCAGCTTGCTTCATGCCAACCCGCTGGGTGAACATGTGCACTATTTAATCACATTTTCGTAAAAGGTTTGAAAAATTACATTTATCATCGTGTCGCAGTGGGCTGATTTTTATTTTTTTTGTAATTTGCGAAAAAAATTGCGATTTTTACCTTGGAGAGCCTAAGAATCGTCGGAGCTGTCAATTTAACGATCAAGTGCATCGTTTCAACCAGCTTCTTGTAAACGTAGCATATATATATATATATATATATATATATATATATATATATATATATATATATATATATATATATATATATATATATATATATATATATATATATATATATATATATATATATATATATATATATATATATATATATATACACGTGTCGCAGATATCTCACATACACAGGGGGCATGCAATGTCCCAATATTCGTTTGGTGTGTGTGCCGTAGTTCGAAGAGCCAAAGATTTCATGTTCAATCGCGGGAACAACTTTCTTTCAATGACAATGATGCAGGCGTTATCCCAGTTGATGCTGTGCCGGGTAGAGGCCACATGTTCTGCACGTGGTGTCCACACAGAACCGCGAGAAATTTTAGCGCTACGTCTACGTCTCAAAACCACCGTATGGTTATGAGAGACGCCGTAGTGGAGGGCTCTGGAAATTTCGACTACCTGGGGTTCTTTAACACTCACCCAAATGTGAGCAGACGGGCCTACAACATTTTTGCCTCCATCTAAAATGCAGCCACCGCAGCCAGGATTTGATACCGCGACCTGCGGATCAGCAGCCGAGTACCTTAGCCACTAGGGGGCTTCTAAACGCAGCACTTTCTACGGATCACCTGTCTAGCAGCGTTATCCAGTGACCGCGCATGCGTTGTCATTCATCGCTTGAAACTTGTTGGCCACGCGCAGGAGATAATGACAAATTTATTATGTAATTGAACTGTCACTGATTCGTGGCTTTCCTCTGAGTTTCACTTCTGTCACTGAAACCCATCTAGAGTTCAAGACGCGTTTATGCCTGTAGTTTCCATGTGTACTATATTCTGTCGCATCTTACGTTATTCTACGAAAGAAGGCACAGAATTTTGAAGCATTGTAGCAAAAAAGCCATTTGGGCTGCTTTGCTAAAATTTCTCGCGGTTCTGTGTGGACACCACGTGCAGAACATGTGGCCTCTACCCGGCACAGCATCAACTGGGATAACGCCTGCATCATTGTCATTGAAAGAAAGTTGTTCCCGCGATTGAACATGAAATCTTTGGCTCTTCGAACTACGGCACACACACCAAACGAATATTGGGACATTGCATGCCCCCTGTGTATGTGAGATATCTGCGACACGTGTAATAGGTCATGTGCTGTCATTGTGAACAAGGCTCCTGTGCAGGAGCTAAGGAAGTCTTTTCAAAATTTCCGTGCTTTTAAATTGGTCGGCGTACATACATCATGAAGTAAAACCATGGACATGAAGCAACTGTGCGATTGATGCGCTCTATCATCCTTGAAACAACCCTGCAGACTTCGTTGTTGTTGCTTTCCGTCTGCTTCGTTGCCGTTAAATAGGTGTTACAATACTCTCCTATTATAGCAATAATGTGTTTTCGATAGAGGAGAGAATGCACCTGGCCCTTAACCGCACCGCAAAACATCATCATCCACTTAGAATTTTTGATTTTTTTTACGGATATACTATACCCATCACAGGTGGGCCACGAAACATGAGCGTTAGAATGTCTGGCGCAAAGCTTGATCATTGGATTGTCAGCGTTGTAACATTCGTGCATTAGATGTGGGTTCTTGTCTCTCCTGTGCGGCGTGCTGTAGTTGCCTTCTATTTCACCTAATAGGTATGATATAGTTCTTCTTGTTAACTTCAAAAACTGAGGCTGAGTTTACCGATGGCTTTTTTTTTTCGTCTAGTTGTCTGTCATCTTCATGATATGTAAAATTACTTCACGCGTAGCATAATAATTCTTCAGTTTTAACGTCCTCAAACCACGATTCCGAGCACTTGTGGTTCTCTAACGTGCACTTGAAGCCCGGCGTCGAGCATTTCGCCGCCAACTAAATGCGGCCACCAAGGCCGCGATTCCATCCCGCGATCTTCAGCTCGGCTGTCGAGCACCATATAGCAACGACCACGGCAGGTCTATATCGCGCGCGTAACAACTTCTAAATTGCATGTTCGAAGAAGGGGAATATTCGACGTCTCGTTTACTTATTTTACGCAACATATTCACTACGGATGTGTCCTTATCATCAGGAGCGTAGCCAGAAATATTTTCGGGGGGGGGGGGGGGGGGGTGTCATATATTTATGTTCGTTCGAGCTTTTGTATGTACGTGTGCGTGTACTTTGCGAAATTAGGGAATTTCCCGGGGGGTGGGTGAGGTACTGACCCCCTTCCTTGGCTACGCTACTGATTAAATGTATGTTCACATATACGAAAGAAGGGAAATCGTTCGAGAGGCTCGTTTCTTTGTTAGACGCAGCTAACGAAGAAAACTGCGTACAAAACGACGCGCAGGCGAGACAAGAACGCGGAACTTATGCATGTCTATTACACAATGCCGACATGCCAGAGCTTTGCGCCAGATGTTGATGTTTCATATCCCACCTGTGGTAGGTAGCATATCCTTTAGAAACATTTTCAAAAAAAATTCTAGGGTGATGAAAAATGATGTCGTACAGCTGAGGGCCAGCTGTGGCCTTTGCATGCGCATAGTTATAATTTAGGCGCTCGTGAAATTTCTGCGAGCGACCCGCCTCGTCGAACTTTTGTGACATTCCAGTGCTCTCTCTCTCTCTCTCTCTCTCTCTCTCTCTCTCTCTCTCTCTCTCTCTCTCTCTCTCTCTCTCTCTCTCTCTCTCTCTCTCTCTCTCTCTCTCTCTAATTCCCTATTCCTAACTTAACTGTCTCCCATTAACCCATTTCCCAGCGCAGCATAGCAAACCAGATACTTGCCGCCTTTCTTCATACCACCTCTCTCTCAGTCTGTGTGCTTTTAGTTATCTATAAAAATGAATATGGTATTTTGAATAGTGCGCATATGCATTACACATAAAACGATGAACTTAAGATGCAGAAACGCATATAAGAAGTTTCCCTAGTGTTTCTACCTGGTGAAAGAGAAAAATAGAGGTGCCACAGGGAGAAGAAAAAACAGAAGCACATTTTACAAAAGCCCAAAATAAACCGGGTGTTTCAAGAAATGTGTCCGAATTCTCAAAAATCTGGAAAATGTGACATCAGCTCGTTACTTTCGCAGTTGCTTCTTCCGTAGCCGCAAGTATTTTGAAATGGCTAAAGACATCATTTGGAACACCAATTAATTTAATTAACATTATTTATTAACGGAGTTAGGGGGCATTTCAAATGGGAGAATTAAATTCCTTCATTCGAAGAACCCATCGCAGCTTTGAGATTTTGAAAAAAAAACGACCTCTATATAGTAATACCTGCGAAGTAATGAAATTGAACCAAATTCAGCGAGGAAACCGAAACCGAAACGTGGAAAAGCGCAATTGCCCTATCCTGAAAGTTCTAGAATCAGTAAGTGTCAGTGTAGCAACCATCAACCAACGACATTGTGTGGGTGTGCGGAATGCGCTAGCAATAATAGCGCGTAGAGCGCACAGACGTTAACAAATACGAAAGAAATACACCGTCTTATACGCTGTCTTGAAGAGTGATGTTGCTTTGGACGCCTACTCGTTGTGCTCATCGGTGCTTTGGTTTCGGTTTTAGCGTTGCATTTGGCTGCGTTTTATTACGCTTCTTCAAGGTTCTTGGACACGTTTCTTGAAACACCCGGTATATAAAGCACGCTAATTCAAGGAAGTTAATGAATAGAATATTTAGCTTGCGTTAAAGGCTTAGTTTCTAGAGGAAAAGTGTAATCTGCTTTTACTGTTTCACAATAAAGAATATAGTACTCTGAACTTTAGCTGAAACAAAAAAAAAAAGCTATCTTCTACCAATGATGCAAGGACTACCAGGTGGCAGGGGCGTGGACACGGGGCGGCACATCGCACCCGTGCCCCAACCCCGACATTGCTTTTCGCCATCGCATAGAGAGCGCGAAAAATGACCATTTCAAGGGGGTGTCTTTCCCGAAATCAAAAAGCCCCCCCTCCCCCGAAAACAAAAAAATCTCCTGCCAGGTGGTCAGGGAAAAAAAAAGTAACATCTGTCCTAAGTCGCGCAAAGCAGGTCACAGCGAAGTAAGGGATCATCGTCGCTCGTACTCGCTGTCGATCGACCCTTGAAGCTTCGAAATGCACGGCTCCATTCTCGGGAGTGGACATGATCGGAGCCATTATAAAGCAGAGGATGCGCGAATTCTCTCCCTTTTTGGGCGTTTGTTTTCCTTCAATAAATGGCGCGTACCCGCTTTGGAGGACTGGCCAAGAATGCGACGTTGAGACTTTTAAATGTTATTTTAGGTTTTTTGAGATTGGCTTGCTTGCTTCCTCTTTTTTTTTTCGATCTTCTTTCTCTTTTTCGTTGATGTTTTCTCCGTCTCTTTTTCATTTTTGCATTTATTTATCCCCAGTTCTCTGTTTTTCAATCTTTCTGTGGTATACGCTTTAGTCTCTCGCCTTCTCCTTTACCCCGCTCCACAATCACAACTATTCCCTTTGCCACCTCCTTGATACACTATATATACTAGACAAGGTCATGCTGCGCTCGGGTGGCAGTGCCTGGATAGTCAAGTGCTTTAAAAACGCTCACTTTCGAACTGAGAGACGCGTGTTCGATTCCAGCCTGGCGAATAATTTCTTTTCGGCGTCACTTTTTCTCTTTCCTCACATATTTCTTTCCGTCTCTCTTTTTTTTCTCTTCCTTTCTGTCATTGCCTCACCCATCAGGGATATTACAGGCCACGCCATAGCGGTAAGCAGTGGAATTTGCACAAATTCTGTGGCACATAGCTGTTCATGATGATGATAGCTTTACGGCAGGGTTGACATAAAACGGCTGGCCTAAACGGCTTCCACAGAGCACATGTGGATCAGCCTATCCATGGTTTTTTTTTTAGAGTTCCTGGAAACATTTCAACCTGCCTAAATTAAGTCCATGAAGACCTTGTTTTTGAGGTTGAAGTACTTGATCAATAATGATATCAGCTATGGCACATACGAGTCTAGATACACTCGTAAAGCTAAAGTATTGAAAAACTGTAGCGAAGGGGCGTGTAGGGAAGGGTGTTTCAGTTCCACTAGCATGACACCTCGGGAGTAGCGAGTCATGCCCTGTTCACTGGTCTAATCAAAGCCCCCCGTTTTAGGGACTTCTCCCTTAAAACTGGGTGCTCGGATTAGACACAGAGGCTCGCAGTCCACTTTTAGTTAACGCGCATGCTGCGGATATTTATTGTTCTACTACGCACAAGAGAAATCTCTCCCATCGGTACTACATTTCAGGTCAAGATCCTGAAGTGTAGTACCAGATGGCCGGTACTACGGGGTGGCCGGTGAACGGTTGTGCAGCGTGAGCAGTCGGGTTTTTTTTTTTTTAGGGGCGAAGCTCCTTATGCCGTGGTTCGTGTGTACGCGATGTATGTAGTAGTAGTAGTAGTAGTAGTAGTAGTAGTAGTAG
The DNA here is from genome assembly GCF_043290135.1 of Rhipicephalus microplus. NCBI lineage: Eukaryota > Metazoa > Arthropoda > Arachnida > Ixodida > Ixodidae > Rhipicephalus > Rhipicephalus microplus. The sequence goes on from NC_134710.1 coordinate 151,861,022, forward strand.
TAGTAGTAGTAGTAGTAGTAGTAGTAGTAGTAGTAGTAGGTAGTCATCTTTCGTCTTTCGTTTAGTTCTAGGAATGTCCGCTAGATGACGGTACTTCTATATGATGAATATATGATGAAAAAATGTGAGATGGTGGTACTTGGAGTGTTCACTATATAGACGGACAGACAGACATATGCATGGATGGACGGATGGATGGACGCACGGGCGCATAGACGGACGCAAGGACGAACGCAGGGACGGACGGACAGGTGCACGCACGGACGGATGGATGCACGCACGGATGAACGGACGAACGCAGGGACGGACGGACGTGCGTCCGTCCCTGCGTACACGGATGGATGGACGGAAGCAAACATGGTCGGATGGATGGAAGCGCGGACGGACTGATGGACGCTTCACCCCACTCATCATCATTCAGTACGTGGATATGCTGTGATTTTTTTTTAATCAAGGCACTCGCCAGCAGACGCTGCCTGCATCGGCATTGTCTCTCGCGGGCGAAGACGCGTTCTCGTTTATTGCCAGCAGGAAGTTCAGCGTTCATCACAGGAAGAGCGTTTGAGTAGTCCACGCACGGCGTTCGCTTTCTCTCGCATAGCGACGAGCGCTGAGGTGGTGGCGCCGTCTATTGCGCTCAAGCAAAATCGACCATTACGACAGCAGCAGAGGCCCAGCAGATGACGACGATGCACGTGAACATGCCGAGACCCTAAAGTAGTGCTTCGACCTTAAAAGTTCCCCGGTTGTACTAGTGGCGCAAGGCTGGAACCAAAGGCGGACTTATAGTGTTAGACCTAGCCAAGTTCTGCAGGTAATGCCAAGCCAGTGCCAAGCTCATGCTAGAGACGCCAAGTTTTTGCTTTGAGTACTAAGTATGACTAGAACTGGCTATGTATGTCACATGACCATCTGTTACGTGATGTCCTTTTAGTGACGTGTCTATCTGTTACGTGATGTATGGTGAGGACATGTCATGTGACTGGTTGTTGCGCGATGTCGCGCAATAGCCACGATGTTGTTTTTGTCACGTGACTAATTCTTACATGATATTTAGTCAAGCGATTAGATGTGTGATGTTACGTTAGTTTTAGTCGCGCGAGTGACCGTGATGTTTCGTAATTATAGTCACGTGACTAGTTACGTGGCAAGCTTTAGTCACGTACGTTACGTTACGTCACGTTAGTCTAGTTACATGACAAGTTTTAGTCACGTTACGTTACGCTACGTTAGTCTAGTTGTTAGGTGATGTTACACGATTTCAGTCCCGTGACTAGTTGTTACGTAATTTCTAGTAACATAACAGGCTTGCTCATATAATATCACACTGGACAAATCAGCGCACGTGTTGTGGGAGTAAAGTCTAAGGTGAAGAGGATGAGGCGGGCGCGTACCGCGTTATGATGACGATAATTCCTCTTCGCACAACGCGGCGCAGCGAAAAGCTTGACGAGCTTTTCGCTGCTCCGGGTTTAAGCACCTGTAAAGCTGTTGAGTATCGTGCGTTATTCCATCAAAGTGTTCGCTTATTTAAATACTTTATAAGGACGAAAAATTGTCCTTGAATGCAATTTCTCCGTCATTGTTGGCTTCCCTGCATTCTTGAAAGAAGCATTCGCAAATGTCTGAATGGGTAGGCTTACGGCATACACGTGGTTTGCGGATGATTGTTTTTAGTTAACGCCGGAGGTTACTTACAATGGAAATGATTGAACATTGAACCGGTTGTAACCTAGTACAGATATGGTAAGAACACTAGTGTCCGGAATAAGTAACCGGCCCCAAATGATTAATTCACAGACGCCAAGTATACAGGATTCTCATATTATGAAGAATAAATATCCAGACGAAAAACGATGGCCAGGAGCTTATGCATAGGCTACGATATTTGCCAGGCATGAACAGTAGCTTACCGTCATTCCCGAAAATAAAATCATCGTATCAGTTTATTTTATTCGTGCTAGTTTATTGTCCTGAAAATTTGAGTAATATACAAGAAAGGCAGTCAAGCAATGAACAAGGCGTTGTGGATAGGATGAATTACATCTGTGATGTCAATAAGAGACAGGAAGACGGGCAGCATAGACGAGACGGCAGACTGAAGGAGCATAGCCAAGGGGGGTTCGGACCTTTTCCCGACTTTTTTTTTTTCAATTTTGCTTGCATATGTACACGCTCACATACAAACGCGAGCACGAACATACTTAAAGTATGGTTGATTCCGCCCCCTGCCCCCGAAATAAAATTCTGGCTACGCCCCTGGTACACGGGCGTTCTGAAAAAATTGAGACTGAGAGCAAGTAGTGGAGTTGGGTTAGTCATGGGACGTGTAGATTAGTCAGCATGTATACTATACCTGTAGAGAAAGAAAACACACTTAGCGGCGGTAGATGATAAGGTGGAGTCCTGTGACACTATATATGAGGGACTTTGGGTAACCAGAGACGTTGGCAGATGCTTTAGGGTAGCAGTGAGCAAAGAAACAAGGTTGTTGCATGATGGCAAGTTATCGAAAATATATAAACGGGCAGGTTGTGTCCTATTCGCACATCTGACAAGGTCGAGAAATGTGGATTAACTTCGTCAGCATGCCGCTACAACGTCCACCCAAAGCATGACGCACGAACGTTTGACGCGTGAAGCGGCGCATGATGCGCGAAAGTTTTGAGCGTCTTCATTGGAACGCGGTCAAAACCTTCGCGCTCAGCAGCAGAAACACATCACTGTGCTTGCTGCAAATTAGTGTGCGGGATGACCTCATCGTATGCATATACCGATGTACACCACACTAATAGTATTTGAGCTATCGATTGGCTCTGATGTACCGTACAGTCATGTGGCCATCGTAGCTGTTGTGCGTTTACTTTCTTTGCTCTCGCAGTCTTGGTTTCTCTGTGGGTTCCATGCGCGTGCGTGCGCTTGGATCCTCCTTGACGTGCACCTTAATCTGCATGAGTATTTCGGGCGTTTTTACGTCAGAGCGAAAGCGTTGGTCAAGCTGTTTGGCAACCGCATTTACAGCCACACGTCACGGCGGTGTCCGGACGAGCGCATATGTGCGGGGTTCGGCACCAGCAGTGCACGTGCTCCCGTCGCGCAACGGACACACGAGACACTGCCGGGCGGCCAATGATTGAATCCTGTGGCTCGCTCAAGTGGCCGCGGTGGGGGAGGGGTGCCAGCTGCGTGGCAGCCTGCCGTTTATCAACCAACTCCCGGGGAGCATGCATGCCAGCATGCAATGATGCGTGACGCATTGTTTCTTTGGCCGCGTACAACAACCCGAATGTGCAAACAGGCGTGACCCGCCCGCCCGTCTCGCGAAGACAACAGATGTGACGAGACAGCCAGCGTCAATCACACGTGCCCGAAACAAAGCGACTCAAACAAAGAAGCAAACGACAAGCAGCGAAACCACCGAGACGCGCCGATCGTCACCGACCCGTCAGGGCGCTCTTCTGAAGTAATAGAACGGGGGCGGAGAACGCTATCCCGCCTGGTTTCCGAGGTGGTGTCATCTTACCTATAGCCAGAGGCTTTCCGCAGCTGCCTATAAAAGCAGGAAAGCGGCTGGCCTTTCGCGACACGCAGTACGCGTGCTTGAGGGCAGTTGCTCCGTAAGTAGTGGAGTCGCTCCGGCCATTGAAAACGCATCTCGCTCGTGCTCAAGCAGCATGTGACGTCGCGCCATCGCAGTGCATCAAATGAGCGGTCATGCAGTAGATTCAGTACTTTGCACTCGCCATGCGTCTTCGCTATAGGACTGGGGAGCCGAGTCAACCCGTCTTCAGGAAACTGTGAACTTTCATCACATCGATTCTCTGACACAAAGCAACAGGGAATGGGGAGGGGGCTAGAGAGGGGGAGGCCCCAAATGAACTCCTAGCTGCTTCATCGATGTTTTTGTTGACGAAGTGAGGACTCTTGAAAGTGCGATCTCAAAGAACGGTGCATGATCTTTTTGGTATTACGGCCGCGGCGCAGCTGGTAAGTCTCCGTTACTCAGACCTCGTGCTCCGGTGCCTGACGCACGTACAGCCACAGAACCACCGCGGCGGGTGACATCTTGGAAGCGTTCCAAGATATCAGGAACCACGTCATGGCAGGTATTTCGCTCCTTATATACCCACTAAATACTTTTCAAACTATAAACGTTAGAGCGAGAATTATTGGCTTAGAAGAGGGGGGTGAGTACGTGACGCCACACGGGCTCATAAAAGAGTGTGCCACACTCGCCACTATGACTACAGGTGGCGCTGACTGACACTCCCACGTTTAAATTCACATATATACCCAATAAAGTGGCTGGGAGGATAGCCGCCATAGTAGCTCGGTGGTAGAGCTCGGTGGTAGTAGCTCGGTGGTAGAGGTGGTAGAGAAGGTCGCAGGTTCGGTTCCTGCCCACGGCAAGTTGTCTTTTCTCCCACTTTTCTTTCTTCACATTTACCTTGGAATTCGGTCGAATAACCTCCCCTATGCTTTGCTTGGCATTATTGTCTGTTAGATTTCATCAATTTTGTGCCAAAACACAAGTATACATGTACTTCTTTCCCATATATATATATATATATATATATATATATATATATATATGACCACCGCCGGTAATGCACTCCCTCACCAGAGAAGGATTGGCCACAATAATGCAGTATCTGGCCACTACCTCACACATGCATACGTCAATCAACTCACGGCCCTCAGTCCGCAGCATCTGCGAAGCAACTGACCACGGCGGCGGTCAGATTTGCAACGCAGCAGATGGTGCTAAGAATCTCTGGATCCGACACGCTTCCCTCGCAGCGGCTCATGACAGCGATAAGCTGCAGTCACAGCGGTTGTCATTCTTGTGGCCGATAGCAAAACGTGTTCATCGTAAAGCCACCACCATCGTTGCGGCCCTGCCGAGGCAGCAATGTGCGGGTAAATGCTATGGTCGTTCGTACGCGAAACGTTAGGGAGCACTAGAATCGTTGCGCGCGCTGCGCACGAGCGGGTTTGTCCCGTGGTATTTTTTATTTCGCGGGCATTTGTAATTATTAGAAAAAAACAATACCTATAACAGGTAAAAAGTTCAAAACTGTCTAATCGGACGTTTTGCAAACCGATCTACAACTTTCTCATTGAAATTTTTCATATATCTTCATTTCTTGGAAAGTCAGTTAAACATATCTAAGTAAACATTATTTGAGAACACAAAAAATAGTCTAAGTCCAGGCAAAGGTGAGCAACACGCTTTTGGTCGCGTCGTAATTACGTGTTTCGGCATATTTTAAAGCTCTGGCTAAAGTTACGTGGGACACCCTGTTTAACGGTTTCTGCAATAACCCGTGGTACAAAAAGCAGGATTCCGTAGCGTTGAACAGCGCATCATACATCATCTACATTCATAATATGTATTTTATTATTCACGTTTATCGTTCGACAAGTAAAACAAATGACTACGAAATGAAAGACACCCAACAATCCTTCAGTTGTGTAGCTTTCTGGAAACGGCCCTCTTTCACCAGACATGAGCAGATGATGAGCAGTAGGTGAAAGAAGCAATGCACTGCTTCCTCTGTCAGCAACTCACGGCACCTCTACACATAAATGGTTGACCGTATAATGCGCACAGTTCCATGTTGTATATCTTCTTTTCATCCTCTTCAGAGATGCAGATCACACCTGTCGTCAAGAAGGTGCCCAACAATGCCAGCGACGACTGAAAGTGGATCTGCTGAACCATGGAAAGCACACCTCTTATCCGAAGACAGCGGCGATCACGCAGCATCCAGGCTAACCGAGACATCATAATTGGTAGGAGCGACACTTGGGCAGTAGGTGGGATAGGGTTCCCACCACCACAATACTGACGCGTATAGGACAAGCCAGTGCTCCGACGCTGCCGCTGGCGATCTTCAGCGGTCAGGACCATGGACTCACACAGGTGATGAATGGCAGCGCTCACCAGGTACAAGAGGGATGGGTGGGCAAGCAGAAGGGCGGCTATCAGCACGTTCCAGTTAAACGGATGACAATCAAAACTTCTTGCATCACGAACAGGGGCAATGGCGGTAAGCTCGTGGATGAAGACGCTGTCCAGGAGCAGCGAATTCTTCACGCCAGATGAGTAGTGAAGTGTATGGTTCAAGCCAATCACTATATGCATCCGCTGGCTTGCTTCATTGACTGGAACACTGCGATACCACAATGAATGGGTGGTCGCGCTGACCTGGAACAGGTGTGCGGACAAGGTAAGCAGGTGGACGCTCTTTAGGACGCACTTCGGGCCAAGTAGGGATCTCTTGAAGTCTCCCTCGTTATCACAGCCTTGTAGACGTCGAAACCCCACGTCAGGTTCGCAATAGTCACAGAAAGACACGCTGGACACATAGTCTTGGCAGCCCCTGTACCGAAAAGCATCCACGCGCCACTGGTCTTCTTTTTCTTTTTGTCCTCCGAAGATGGCACACACGTGCACCGTTTGAAGTGGATTGGCCAGACCGGGTGCAACTTCGTGAACCTCCCTGCCTTTCTACCTCTTTTCTCTTTATCTCTCTGTCAATTCTTCTTAGATTCTATATATATATATAATAACGGCAAGTTATATATATATATATATATATATATATATATATATATATATATATATATATATATATATATATATTGTTACGGGGAAGATTTATTCACCGAGAGCTGGTCTTGCTAACGGCTTAAAGAGCGCACAGTCATGCAGGCCAACGGGAGAAGCTCGAGAGTCCAACCCACTACAACCACGTTGTCATCTTCTTCATTTGGGTGCCAATTCAGCTGTGTCGGGGTGACAGTTTCATACACGTATCATCACCCCGGCCCATAAGGCACCGTCTCGGTGCCTGTTAAATGAGCGAGCCGGCGTTGTAGGGCTTGAGACGAGAAACGTGGACTACTTCCGTTCTGGGTGCAGCAGCTGATGAGTTTGTGGTAGCGGAAATCTCGTAGGTCACAGGTGTGACCTGACGAATGACTCGGTAGGGCCCGGCGTATCGCGATAGTAGTTTCTCGCAGAGGCCAACACGTCGAGATGGGAGCCACAAGAGAACAAGAGATCCCGCAGAGAAAACGGCATCTCTATGTCGACGGTCGTAAAGGGACTTCTGTGCTGTCCGCGACGACGATAACCGAGCGCGCGCTACCGCGCGTGCCGTGAGGGCCCGGGTGATCGCATCCTGAGCGTACGAAGTGGAGGATGGGTGGTCTGATGAAAGCAGTGTGTCGAAGGGCAGTAAGGGATGACGTCCGAAGAGTAGATAAAAAGGGGAGTAGCCCGCTGTTTCATGACGCGACGAGTTATAGGCGAAGGTTACGAACGGAAGAGCTATGTCCCAATCAGTGTGGTCGGTAGATACGTACATGGAAAGCATGTCCATCAATGTGCGGTTTAGGCGCTCCGTAAGGCCGTTAGTCTGAGGGTGGTAAGATGTGGTGAAGTTGTGACGGGTAGCACAAGATCGGAGTAGGTCATCAACCACACGAGATAGAAAGTAGCGACCACGGTCTGTGAGCAGGTGAGTCGGAGCGCCATGCTGGAGAATATTGTCGTACAGCAGGAAGTCGGCAACGTCGGTTGCGCAGCTGGTTGGTAGCGCTCGAGTGATTGCATACCGAGTGGCATAGTCAGTGGCCACTGCAATCCATTTATTTCCAGTTGTAGAAGTAGGGAAGGGACCTAGCAAGTCCAACCCCACTCGATAAAATGGCTCGGCTGGAACTTCAATAGGTTGAAGAAGACCGGCAGGGGGAGTCGTAGGCTTCTTTCGGCACTGGCAGAGGTCACAAGATGTGACGTAACGGCGAACAGAGCGGTACAGACCCTTCCAGAATACTCGTCGTCGAATGCGGTCATAAGTTCTGGAGACTCCTAGATGTCCAGAAGTTGGAGCGTCGTGGAATTGTCGCAGAACATCCTTTCGCAGGTGATGCGGTACGACGAGTAAAAGTTCCGCGCCGTCGGGGTGTAAGTTGCGGCGGTACAAAATGTTGTCTTGAAGCAGGTATCTGCTAAGAGATGGGTCAGGATAACGCGATTGAAGGCGGTCAATGATGGTGAGCAACGATGGATCTCGGCGCTGTTCGTCAGCCACGTTCAAAAAGTCAGTGATGGCTAAAACGCAGGCATCGGATTCCAAATCAGTGGAGCTAGGTGGATCAACGGGGTGCCGGGATAAGCAGTCAGCATCGCTGTGCAGCTTTCCAGATTTGTAAACAACCGAGAACGTGTACTCCTGTAATCGAAAAGCCCATCGGCCGAGTCTTCCTGTAGGGTCCTTAAGCGTCGACAGCCAGCAAAGCGCATGATGGTCCGTGATGACTGCGAACGGACGTCCGTATAAGTACGGACGGAATTTCGCGATAGCCCAAACGAGGGCTAAGCATTCCCGCTCAGTTATAGAATAATTTTGTTCCGCTTGCGACAAAAGGCGGCTAGCGTAGGCTATCACACGGTTGGTGCCATTCTGTATCTGAGCGAGTATAGCACCAATGCCATGGCCGCTTGCATCGGTGCGAAGCTCTGTTCGAGCCGTTGGATCAAAATGAGCCAACACAGGTGGTGAGGTGAGGGCGGTAATTAGCGACGCAAAGGAATGTTCTTGGTCCCTTCCCCAAGAGAAGGCCGCATTCTTTTTGAGGAGATCCGTGAGGGGCCTAGCAATATCCGCGAAGTTGAAGACAAAGCGGCGGAAGTATGAGCAGAGCCCAATAAAACTGCGAACTTCTTGTGTGGAACGCGGAACCGGGAATTCTCGGACTGCACGGACTTTGTCAGGGTCGGGTTGAACACCAGTGGCGTCAACAAGGTGGCCGAGTAGTTTAATCTGCCGACGTCCAAATGAACATTTCGACGAATTCAGTTGGAGACCAGCGCAACGAAAAACGTCAAGAATTGCCGAGAGACGAGACAGGTGGCTTTCGAAGGAGGGCGAGAAAACTATTGCATCATCCAGATAGCAAAGGCAGGTCGACCATTTGAAACCGCGAAGAAGAGAGTCCATCATACGTTCAAACGTAGCCGGGGCATTGCACAACCCAAAAGGCATGACCTTGAATTGGTAAAGGCCGTCGGGTGTGATGAATGCTGTCTTCTCGCGGTCGTGGTCGTCGACCGAAATTTGCCAGTATCCGTATCGAAGGTCAATGGTCGAGAAATAGTTGGCGCCGTGGAGGCAGTCGAGCGCATCATCGATTCGGGGTAAAGGATAAACGTCCTTCTTGGTGATCCGATTCAGGTGGCGATAGTCGACGCAAAAGCGCCAGGTGTTGTCCTTCTTTTTAACTAAGACCACAGGGGAGGCCCAAGGACTCGATGAAGGCTCAATGACGTCTTTACTCAACATTTTCTCGACCTCCGTCTGTATAACTTGGCGCTCAGCATGTGACACGCGGTAAGGGCGTTTGTGGAGTGGACTGGCGTCGCCGGTGTCGATGCGGTGGGTTACGGCACTTGTGCGGCCCAGGGGTCGGTCGTCGACGTCAAAGATATCCAGGTAAGAAAACAGAACATCCCGGAGCGCCGCAATTTGGGAAGGTAAGAGGTCGCTGGATATCATTTTGTCGAGGAACGCCTTATTTTGCGACGTGATGACAGGTTTCGCCATGGTCTTAGTGTCAGGTGTAAAAGAACAAATTGAACATTCATCAAGGGTCGAAAGATCAGCTAAAGTGATGCCTTGGGGAAGAACTTGGGTCGACGTAGAGAAGTTCAGAACTGGAAGTAGCACCATGTTGTTAGCAACAATCACTATAGTATGTGGTAGTGCGATGTGGTGCGTAAGGGTCAAATCAATGAGGGGAGCTACCAGATAGTCTCCATCAGGAACGGACGGGAAGGGCGACAGAGGAACGTACATAGCAGCCTGGGGCGGTAGCCGTAGAGACTCCACGGATCGTAGCCGAGTGCGACTTGGAGGAGTGAAATCGGGACGCAAAGGCAATTCGAGCCGTAAGATACCGGTAGAACAATCGATGAGGGCGGAGTGGGTGGTTAAGAAGTCTATTCCAAGGATGACGTCGTGTGGGCAAGCATCGAGGACTGCGAAGAGAACGGAAGTGTGGTGGCCAGCAACAGTAACGCGGGCAGTGCACATACCAAGTACCGATGTTCGACTTCCGTTAGCAACTCGAACAGTAGAGAACATAGCTGGTGTGAGAACTTTTTTCAGGCGAGATCGAAGTGTAGAACTCATAACAGATACTTGGGCACCAGTGTCAATTAGAGCAGTAACGGCGTGGCCATCAACGAACACCCGAAGTAAATTGCGTCTTGAAATTGTAGCCGGTTGAGGGTTTTCGTTCCGAGTCGTCAACGCAGCGCCACCTCCAGGAGCTGCACTCGTCAGTTTCCCGGGGAATGGCCAGAATAAGCCGGTGACGGAGAGCGGCGGCGTTGAGGGGAGCGTGACGGCCGACCCTGAGGTGACGGCGAGCGGCTTGACCAGTTTCTTTGGGCGACGACGTCAGCGTAGGACGGTTCGGAGCGTGGAGATGAACGGCGAGCGGAAGAGTCCTGAATATGGTCATCCGAAAAACCGGGTTGCGAATAGTGTCCACGGTCCTGACGGCGGTCGACATTACGAAAGCTTGGCCGGAAATATCCCCTGTTGCGACAATGGCGGGAGATGTGCCCAACTCGAGAGCAAGAAAAACAGATGGGTCGATCATCGTGCGTACGCCACTCAGATGGATTTCGGTAGCGTGGTGGAAACCGAGGAGTCGAAGCTGCCGCAGCGACAAGTGGGGCAGAGTGGTGGTCAGCGTTGTGGACAGGAGTGCTCATGGGCTGCGGCTGGGGAACCTGGACGCCCAGGTTAGCAAACTCCTGGCGTACGACGGCTTGAATGAGCGAGACTGTTGCCCAGTGGTCTTGCGCAGGGGGCTGATAGGAAGCGGGTGCCATGGCTTCCAGCTCCTGGCGAACAATCCTTGCGATATTGGCAGGAGGCGCAAGTGAACGGGGCGCTGCAGAATCCTCGCAAGACGAAGTCGCAGCAGTGTTTGGTAGTCTCGCGATGTGGTGGGTGATTCGCCTGCTTTTTGCTTGTTCAAATCGTCGGCATTCGGATATGATGGAGTCGACAGTGGTGCAGTTCTTGCACATTAGTATGTTGAAAGCATCATCAGCAATGCCTTTCAACACGTTGCTGATCTTGTCCGCCTCGGACATGTTTTTGTCCGTCTTCCGGCACAGTGCCAGTACGTCTTGGATGTACGTGACGTACGACTCCGTCGATGATTGAACACGCGACGCGAGGTCCTGCCTGGCTGCCATCTGACGAGCAACTGACCGACCGAACAAATCGCGAAGCTTTTGCTTGCATGTGTCCCAGCTGGTTAATTCTTCTTCGTGCGCCTCATACCAGGCGCGTGCCGTACCCCTTAGGTAGAACAGAATATTTGCCAGCATAAGCGTTTCGTCCCACCTGTAGTGTTTGCTGACGCGCTCGAATAATGCGAGCCATTCTTCGACGTCCGTGCTGTCCGTCCCGGAAAACGTGCCAGGGTCGAGAAGATGGGGGGGAATCACAGGTGATGGGGCCGGCGCGGATGGCGAGGCCTGAGTGCCAGTTTCAGGCATCGCGGCTGGAGAAAGCTGGCGTCCACTGCGGAGTTCCAGAGCCGGGTTGTGTGAAGAACCCGCACCTCCACCAAAAGATGTTACGGGGAAGATTTATTCACCGAGAGCTGGTCTTGCTAACGGCTTAAAGAGCGCACATGCAGTCATGCAGGCCAACGGGAGAAGCTCGAGAGTCCAACCCACTACAACCACGTTGTCATCTTCTTCATTTGGGTGCCAATTCAGCTGTGTCGGGGTGACAGTTTCATACACGTATCAATATATATATATATATATATATATATATATATATATATATATATATATATATATATATATATATATATATATATATATATATATATATATATGTGTGTGTGTGTGTGTGTGTGTATGTGTGTGTGTGTGTGTGTGTGTGTCTGTGTGTGTGTGAGCCTACAAGGAACATCATCACAGCGGAAATGCTGGCAAAATTTCTCTATGCTGTAACATAGCCTCGTAGCAATTTCATTCTCCCGTAAGGACATAATTGAGTGATTACTGTTGTGACGGGTAACTACCCCTTACTTGTTGGTTGCCCCAGCGTGCAGTCAAGAGTGACCACTCTCAAAATTAAAGGGCTCAGCCTCCCCCCCCCCCCCCCATCTTTTCTCAGTGGGGTAGCTCGCGCCCACCTTGCCCCCCTCCCCCCACTGATACGCGTATTTCGGATCAGTGCTGAAATACCGCGATCGCAATATTTTAAAAAGGGACGACACACCTTACTTCGTTCATACTGAGCAAAACAAAGGAGCCGCCTTCGTTTGATTAGTGTTACTGTATAGTAGTTAGACGGTAAGTTGGGCCAGTTGGTTAGGATCCATCGTGAACTTACTTACAGCGCAACACCAGAAAAAATACAGGACAGGGAAGGAGTAAAAGAGAAAGAAAAGACGGCGCCGTCTTTTCTTTCTCTTTTACTCCTTCCCTGTCCTGTATTTTTTCTGGTGTTGTGCTGCAAGTAAGTTCCCAATGTTACTGTATATGCTACATACCGTAACTCTACGTTTCACGTATGATCCGATGTTCATGAGCACTCAGGCACATGACCTTCGCAACGAGCTCATACACGTTGCCGGAGCGAATCGCGGAGGCCACAGGCATCATGAAAGCTTGCTGAAGGATAAAGTTGTACTCACTCACTCACGCATATAACGTAACGACGAGCGTTCGGAGAACATTAGCTACCATATCTCCGCGGGTCGCTCTTCATCGCCAGCGTGCTGAAGGTGCGGTGATAACGAAATGCTGCAGGATATTATTTGCTCCTGCCCTGACCTGGCCACAGAGCGTTGCGTACTGGTGAACTGCTATCGTCTGCTTGGTCTACCTGCCACAACGATGGAAGACACACTTTTTCCCGCGCACTCGAAGACGCAAGCTTTCCGAGCCTTCATCGACTTCTGTGCATGTGCGGACCTCGCCGCCTTATAGACGATCGCTTTTTCTTCGCACTACTGAATGTGCTGATAAGACGTTCTCTTCTCATGCCATTCACTTTTTCCTTCTCTTCTCTCTTCTTCCCATCATCTTTACTTCCCCTTCCCCCCATCCCTAAAGGCGTGAGCCGTGCCCCCGCGACGGGAGGCAGAAAATAGCGTCATTTTGATCTCTTCCTCTATCATTAACCTCTCTCTCTACCATCTCTGTAAAAACAGTTGAAAATGGAAAAATTAACGTGGTTAACCACAGTTGCATTCACTCCTGTAAAAGTAGAACGTTGAACGTAATGAAATTTCTGAGGAGAGTTATCCGAATTGCTATCAATTCGTGGCGTTGCTGAAGGAGGGACTCTTTTACTTTTTAGTGGCTTCCCAGGCAGACAAATTCTTCTTACAAAATATCCGCGCGCTTTTGAAATCAACCGCTGCATTATAAACACTATTGAAGGTGAATGGCGGAGAAGTGGGCCAGTTGGTTGTACATCTAAAACGATTTTCAGCTCAGGAAAAGAGAGAAAAACGACAAACGACGGCTACTAGTGCTCCTATGCCATCTCGTGTCGTAATTAGTGTTTGCGTTGCCTGCGATACGAATCGTTTCAGCTCAGCTGAGCAGGGTAACTTCAACGCACCCCCCCCCCCCTCCCTTACCAATTGGTCGAGTCCAAAACACAACATACTTCACCAATGAATTGGAAAAAAAGGATGGGGGAGAAAGAAACTGATGCGATAACTTGATTATCTCTATGGCCTGCCTTTGGTATGTACCTTTCCGGGAGTAAAGTGGGAAGTAAAAAGTTCTTGGAATTCAACATGAGGGAGCTTCGGCCGCCATCATCGTAAAAACCCCGCGTGGTCATAACCTTGCTCTCTAAACAACGACGGGGCAGGTATGAGAGTAACGGTACTGTGCAGACTTTTCGCCCACCACTCTCTTTTCTTTTTCTTGTTTGTGAAATGATTGACGGCTATCAATTTTCCTTCTTTAAGGAAGCGGTAACGGATGAAGTTATCCAGCAAAATCACACCTCTACAGAAGCACCCTGTCTTGCAGCACTTCGATATCACCTGTCAACATATGGCAAACAAACTATTGAATTATCAGATAATACTAGATTATACGACATGGATACAAGCGATAATGAAAAGTACCACGAAACACCACAGAACAAAGAATCAACACCTTCAAAGTCAAGATTAAACTCAGACTGCGGACGCCATCTAGTAGTAGAACCAATATTTCAGTAAACATTAGTTGAATGCATAAAGTTTTGTAGTAAAAAATACTACCGTCGAATGTATTTGTTTCAAAAGAAAACAGGCTCTAACGAGTTGTGCGTTACTGCTCACGAAAAAAAAAAAAACTTTTCTTCCCTCATGGTTACTGCCACTAGGATTGCTGCCTACTACACCTACTTCCAACCTCTGTAAATCTCACTCGACAACTCTTTTCTCCCTGCGTAGAACCATGACCTACTACACTCCTGACCTGCCCAGAGAGCACCTCTTCCAGCGCCCACGTTCTAGTTCATACCTTCTGCCGCTAGGGCCGTCACCTACGAGCGGCGTGGCGCTAGGCAGCACCTGTTCGCTGTCGTCTGCTTCAGCCATCGCTGTGGCAGTGCAAATCGTTCTTATTGTGCATGAATTGTGTATGAATGTGTAAAATATGGCAAATAAAGCGATATGATTCCTCGTCAGAGTTGGCTGCATTCGTGTGGACGTTTGAAGCAGAAATAGAACCGTAAAAAAAGCACACAAAGGGTCACAGTGGCAAGCAGACGGGAACTTTTCTACAAATGAAGGAAAATTTATTATGAAAATATTTCTTGAATGAAAACGTAGTCCAACGAGATAAAAAAACTATTGTTAGGCATTCATTGTTCACACTGAATCACGATGGTTCCAGACGATACGCATACACAAATTGCAGAAGATACGCAGAAACACAGTAGGTCGTGTGCAGAAACTTGCAGACGGCAGATAGCTGCAGTAGTCAGCTCTAATAGTGGCCGCGTGCAGTTTTTTTTTTTTAGATGAGCTGACACCTCAAATGTAAGTATGGTGTATTGCTGCGTGCCATATTGCAAATCGGAACAAGGCAAACAAAGTAAAGTAAGTTTTCACGAGTTTCCTGCCACAGACATACGGGAAGAATGGATCGAGGCAATTGGAAGAAAAGGTGAGTCTTGTGTTTTTGAGAGTCGTTTCAATTCAGAACGAGTTGCAAGCTAGCAAGAAGCACCAGGGTGCTTTAGTAAACTTTATTTCCGTGTGTTATGCTAATTCACTGAGCTAAAAAACATGAAAGCTTTTTTAAAGTACCGCGGCTAATATGGCAGGCTCCACAAATAGTGCCAAGAAATTTAAATATAGCACACAAGAAAAAAGTAAATATACGAAATCTGTAAATTATGTAAAAATGCGTAGCGGTGGGTTGCGAGGGGTTCGAGCACCCTTCCCGAAGGCTGCCTCAACAAATGCCTATGTCAAGCTGCCTCTTTCGAAGAGCAGCTTTTACCTGCCGCTGTCCTTCATCAAACTATTGATGAAAAATAAAACATTATTATTATTATTATTATTATTATTATTATTATTATTATTATTATTATTATTATTATTATTATTATTATTATTATTATTATTATTATTATTATTAACTATGCTCGACAAGATGATGATAATGATGACGATAAAAACTTTATTGGGGTCGCAATGTGTTGCCCTCGATAGGCACATCACTGCCTTTACCATATCGTCTCATCGCACGGACATATAAAATCATAGAAACGCGCATCGGCCAGCGCTCCCCGTTCCAGCAGACAAACTCCCGTAGCGAAATTTGACGCACAATTTTTGTTGTGTAGGTCACAGTAAGAGTTAAAGCTTCAATTCCTGTGTCTCTCCTTGATATGCGTCCGTGGGCGTATGTGCATTATTCTCTTCTATCAATTGACTACAAGTGTAACACCTGTCCAGGGCGAGTGTCCAAGGTAAGTGCTCAACAGGGGCACTGCGTTTCACCTGACGCGTCCTAAACAACCTAAAATCAGTTTGATATTCTATTACCAATGAGTACATTATTAGTCAAAAGCTTTATGAATACTAAATTGAAGTTTTTTTAGGCTGGAATGGCAAAAACAACCATGCAGCAAGACATTTCTACGCAAATATACAGCTTTAGAAGTCAATCAACCAGTATAGCCTAACTACTAAAATGTAACACATAGCACACGTTAGCCTTTTCAGCAAAAAACAATCACACGTATAGGCAGTTTGTCACAGAAGCAGACGCATGGTATCAGTCCGTCGCCCTCCTGCCGGCCGCACAGTAGCAGACGAACAGGTTATAGGTAGCGCCACCTACGGCGAGCGATTGAACGAGAGCGGGGACACGCGCTCCCATAGGAACCCCGCTATCTGAACAGGTCAGGAGTGTAGTAGGTCATGCGTAGAACCATCTGAACATAGAGAAATGAGCAGAGTAAAGGCAACGCGCTAAACGCGGCGGCGCCGTGAAAGCCAGTCCAAAACGTTGTCATTAGTCGTCATCGCTGCCTGCTACCTGAAACCAAACACGTTGTCGGGCGAAGCTCTGAGCACGCCGGTTTCTTTATTTGAACATGCCGCCGAAGAAAAAGGAAGACGAGACAGAGCGGCCGGTGCTGATCGGTCGCGTAGGCACGAACCTTAAAGTAGGCATTGTCGGCCTTCCCAACGTGGGTAAGTCGACGTTCTTCAACGTGTTGACAGCCAACCAGGTGCCCGCCGAAAACTTTCCCTTCTGCACCATCGACCCGAACGAGAGCAGGGTGGCTGTCCCAGATGCTCGTTTCGATTACCTCTGCGAGTACTTCAAGCCAGTAAGCAAGGTGCCAGCGTTCCTTAACGTGGTTGACATCGCGGGCCTCGTGAAAGGTGCCAGCGATGGTCAGGGTCTTGGAAACGCGTTTCTCTCCCATATTCGAGCCTGTGACGCGCTCTTCCATTTGTGCCGCACTTTCGAAGACGAAGACGTGACGCACGTTGAAGGCGACGTCAACCCCGTCCGCGACATAGACATTATTAACGAGGAACTCCGAAAGAAAGATGAGGAATACTTGCTGGCCATCATTGACAAAATGGAGCGCACTGTGCTGCGAGGCGGCGACAAGAAGATGAAGCCAGAGTATGACATCCTGGTCAAAATCCGGGGAATTTTGTGCGACGAAAAGAAGCATTTGCGGTTTTGTGACTGGAATGCTAACGAGATTGAAGTGCTCAACAAGCACCTCTTCATCACTGCTAAGCCCATGATCTACCTGGTAAATTTGGCCGAAAAGGACTTTATACGCAAAAAGAACAAATGGCTGCCAAAGATCAAAGAATGGGTTGACAAGAATGATCCAGGTGCCGCTGTGATTCCATTCAGCGGGGCTTTCGAGCACAAGCTGATCGAAATGGACGCCGAGCAAAAGAAAGCCTACGAGGAGGAGCAAAAAGTAAGCACGTGCTGAGAGACGCCGGAGCCAGTGCTTTTGTTAGCGCCCATTTTTGTGCTGCAAGGATTAATTATCTAAATACAGATTACAGTGTGTCGAAAACTTGAGTACCGGCCTCTTAAATGTAATTTTTATCAAATCCTGAGCGGTTGTGCTGCGCAAGTTTCGAGTAGCTCACGGCTGTTGTGCAAATGCTGATCTGCTTTAAGACTGCTTGCTTAGCCAGTTGTAAATATATCTGTCCCAACTCCTTCGAATCTGTAGTTTTCCCGTAACAGTATGCACAATAGGACAGAATTGATTGATAACAATAATTAAGGCTGCTCTAGTTCCATGCAGCATCCCTTCAGAGAACAAGCTGACCAAAATGATCTTTCACATAGAAAAACAATTCATGTAGCATTTTTTAATGGCATATACCTTCTCTGTGATTCTGTGCTTAGAGCTGTTTTTTACTGTACCAGGAAAGCACTACTGGCTATCACATAAGTGTTGCTGAAGTGAGAGTCGCCAGCTTGGAAATTTATTTAGGTATGTCTCCCTGAACAGCACAAAATTTAATAATACCTGGTGTTTTATGTGCCAAAACCACAATATTATTATAGGGGACCCGTGATCCCGTGAGAACCCGTGATCTTCGGGTCAGCACTGTACTACTGAAGTGGATAAGAACAAAATTTAGTACATCGTGCTTGGCGTAAATTCAAAACAATGCATTCTTTCTGGGCAAATTTTTTACTACCTTTATGTATTCTGCCTGTTGGTCTAAAAAATCATGTTGGGCCTTCAATTTGGTTTCTCAGCACCAATAATAAAAATATTTCTACCCATTTTTTCACTGTCAAGATTATATGCTCCATTTTGGTCTCTTAGTCCTTTGGGTAATATAGGTATTATCATTTAACAAGTACAAAAAAAGTTTAAGCCTGTAATTGTTCTCTAAACCAACCTTTTTGCAGTAGCACATGGAATGATGCTTCTGTAGTGTGTGGTGAATAGTGAAAATTTTGTTCTTCCTATATAGGTGACTTCCGTTCTGGACAAGATAATTGTGACTGGATACAAGGCACTGCAGTTGATGTACTTCTTCACAGCTGGAAAAGATGAAGTCAAGGCATGGACAATCCAGAAGCACACTAAAGCACCGCAGGCTGCCGGGAAAATTCACACAGACTTCGAGAAAGGTTTCATCATGGCTGAGGTGATGAAGTTTGATGACTTCAAAGAGGAAGGCTCAGAGGCAGCGGTTAAAGCCTCTGGCAAGTATCGACAACAAGGCCGCAATTATGTTGTGGAAGATGGTGACATCATATTTTTTAAGTTTAATGCAGGAGCAGGATTACAAGCCAAGAAAAAGTAATTCTGACTGCTCACTGTCAAAAATTGACATGACACTTTGTTCACAGGTTCACTCATGTTTCTGCCAAGCATGTATGCCTTACAGAGTTTCACAAATTGCATGTTTTCGCAAGGTTTGAATGAGGTGTGAAGTAAACTGAAAAACCTTATAAAGGCATATGATGTGTCTTGGTGCTCTCTTTGCATTAAAACTTCATACAACGCACGCTGCCTGCACTGTACACTTTAGGTCGGCAAAAAATTTAGAGCTCACTCTAGACTTGCTCATGAAACATACTAGGGCTCACTCAGATTCGCTAATATTTTCTTCAATCAGACTCGCTTGGACTTGGCCTCACCGAAATATTACTCACTTGGACTTGCTCAGGCTCACACTCATGGCTCTATGCGAGTCCAAGTAAGTCGATTCATGAGTTCGTTAGCAAACTATTAGCTGTTATATAAGGTGTCAATGCTTTTTAACACTGGTATCCCTCATAATCTCTGCTCTACTTGGCACTTTTACCCTTTATCTTTAAATGCGAGCTATCAGTGATTAAAATCTACCAAAAAATTTTTTATAGAAAGTGATGACTCACGTGATGATTTTTACAGGGCCCTCGTTTGAAAAAAATGGGGAGGGCATGGGGGCTCTCCGTAACTCGTGCATCTATTCGGATGATATTGAGCTGGCATATGAATGCCACTGCATTGATCTGTGAGTAGACATAATGTACTTAACATGAGCCGGCATAAGGGCAATAGTAATGCAGAAGTTGAGTAGATAGGGTGAGAAGTCTGCAAAACAATGTGGATTTCACGCAGACTTGTGAAATATACCTCACTCGGACTAATTCTCATCAAGTTTCCCTCAACTGGACTCTCGTACTCAGACCCACTGGAATTTTTCTTAATCTAACACTCTTCACAATATTGGTCCCTAAAACTCACTCAGACTTAAGGCTCGATTTGAGTCTGGCCGAGTCTGAGTGAGTCTGCCTTGAGTCATGAGTAAGTTTGTCGACCTGCGCTGCAGAACCAGCATCAAATCCTGTGGGATGTCGGATTTGATAGTAAGCAGATTTCCTACAAAGTTGGGGAACATTGCCTCTAATGAAAAGCTTCAACATGCTGTAGTTCTTGTGACCTTAGCAGTTATGCATTAAATAGAGGTATTATATATTGACAGAACAGAAGATTTCATTCCCTGTGAAGCCCATGTTCGAAAAACATTTCGCCACAGGGTGTGCATTATGACTAGGCCATCGAGGTTTTTAGATGAATAAAAGAATCCTAGAAACACTCGTCAGTAAAATATTTGACAATTTTAATTTATCTCATGAACTAAGATTTCAACAGCCAATATGATCTTTTATGACGAATTGGTTTGTACAGTGCAAGAAATGAGACAGGAGACCACCGTCCATTCTGTAATATGCAAGATGGCCATGTTCCATTCTTTCTCGAAATGGCATTTTCCTAGTGGTCACCGATACATTGGCTGGTTTGGTCGGTTGCACGCCAGTTTTGCCATGTACTGTTATTCTGGGATTCCATTACATCAGGCTGATGAACCTCTTAGCAGGCTCTTTGGAAGCTAATGTATGGCGACTCGCATGATGTCATGTAGTAATCAACTATATCAGAAACACCTGCGTTAAGTCAGTGTGAAGGATGTTGTGACAATAAGCTCTTCGATAAAAGACTGGTCATATCCATCGGCATCGACAAGTTGCTGGATCTCTGGGGATGTACAACAGGGGGGAGCGCGGCTTGAAACCTTCCGTGACGATGAGCTTCCTGAATGTAGGACCCTCTCATATGATAGACTTGCAAGTAATTCGGCAGTGTACCAAAGTATCATTTGTCATGCTTATGCAAACCACTCCACAGAAGGTTCGCGAGGCCTTAGCCAATGTGGGTGTGTTGTGCTCCAATTCAAAGCTGAGAATCGTCACTCGAAAGGAGTGCCCTTCCATCAGTGACAGCAACCTCATAAAGAATGCTAGTCTATTACAACAAGCTTTAAAGGACCATTGACTCGATATTCAGGCATTGTCAAAGGGACATTTTTTTTAGTTTCTTTGGCATGTAGGGTTAACGTTCTCTGTACATGAGAGCCAGTAAACACATACAATATATTTTAATTTGGTGTTAAAGTGTGTTGCCCAGCATCTACAAACCAACCCCATTGCAATGGACATTATCGTTATTAGTCAACACTGCTGAATTGGCAAACTCTTTGTCCTGGATGCGGCTGAAATTGCTGACAGAGATGCTGGATGTCGATTCACCCTTCGTTCTTTATGTGCAACATGTTCAACTAACAGCAAACTGCAGAATGCTGCAAGAATGTCATCTGAGCACGACTAACACCTAAGTCGCATAATTTTTACACATAACAGTGATATCACCCTTTCGATAATGAACTCAAGTTTTTTCTTCAAAGAAGTGGTATTAAAATACTCAGAATGCATTCCAAGCAACAAATTTTTTAAACCAATACTTTTATTAAGAGCAACAATATGACATTTCTAAAATGCATGTCAGTACTCCCTTATCATTGCAATGCTCACTTACCTGTCAGTACTCCCTTATCTCTGTCAGGCAATGCTCAACTATCTCATGGTGCAAGCTTTCCCGCTGGTATCTTACTACTTGGCATAACATTATTAACACTAGTGAATATAGTTTCCACATATTCTAAAATTAAACAGCAGCCTATACATAATCTATTAATGACTGCTATGTTCTTTTTGTTTTACTTTTTCACGAAAAAAATGGTAGTACCGTTCACTCTAAATAAGTTTAGTAAAGTCATGCAGTGCACTTGTTTTATAAAGATACTATCATTATGAAATGGCAGAACCAAAAGATTATAAACACGAAGAATAATACATGAAGACGGGTGTCAGACCCTCAACTGATCTTTCATTCATCTTTGACACACACTTCTATACCCACATGTGGTCCCACATAGCATAACACACAAGAGTAACCAAGAGATATCAAAACTGCCCATTCAAATACACGATTTCTTTTTCCTGCTAGGTCATAGATGGAACGCTTATACATGAATTCTTGTTATTGTGTATGTGCAATGGCTCAATAATCTTGCGAGTAGTCTGGTTATGATTTCTAGCGATTAGTTATTTCGAATTGTGAAGTATATCCACACCCCTTGTAATGCGTAACTGTATGCGCTAGACAATATGCACGAGTATTTGCTTTGCAATATTAATGTTAGGTTGCGTTAATGTTAAATTAAAAGGGTACGAGGCAAATACTTGCACATTTGGTCTATTAGCCTCCGGAAAAGGTTCAGGTGAAAGAGATTTTCCAACGAGATATGAAGCCTTACGATACTTAGAATTTCATTAAATACATTGAACATTTCAGGCACGAAGGACCAGTTAGTAATCATAAAAACCTTGTATATATAGTTTTTTTAGATTGTGGAAAAATGGTGTGGAATATTTTTGCAGCTTGCGTTTACATAAAACTAAAGCATTTGATGAAGCATTAAAGGAACCGACAAATGATTTTCCTTGACCCTTCTTTTATGACATGACAGAAAGCTCACCCTTCGTAATGTGTGTAGCTGCAGTAGTTAATCCCAAAAGCATGTAGATGTTTTTCAAGCTGTATTTTTCAGTCTGAAAGGCTCTAAGCACATATGTACCTTTCTTCTAACAATGCTGAGAATTGATAGCGATGCTGCCAGCCCTTCTCGCGATTTGTGAAAGCTGTCATTCTGCTTTTGCAGGAATTCCTGTACCTATGCTTAGCCACCCATATTTTCAGCTTTTAAACTATTTTTGAAAGTAACAAGCTGTTACAATAAGATTATGTGGCATCACACACCTTCCCTGTATTCGTACCATGTTCTGTGCGCCTGTACTCAAAGTTGATTTGATTCGATATGTGGGGTTTAACGACCCAAAACCACCATATGATTATGAGAGACACTGTAATGGAGGGCTCTAGGAATTTCGACCACCTGAGGTTCTTTAACATGCACTGAAATCTGAGCACACGAGCCTACAGCATTTTCGCCTCCATCGAAAATGTAGCCGCCGCAGCCAGCATTCGATCCTGCGACCTACGAGTAAGCATCTGAGTACCTTAGTCACTAGACCGGCACAGCGAGGCTGCACCCAAGGTTGCCTGCACCTGTGTCATGGGTGGCTTGTCCCGGCGTCATTACTCTCTCTATACACAAGCCAAGCCATGTCACCGAAAACAGCACTATGCGTATACACGGCCATGCTGAGTAGCAGTGCACATCATTTCTGAGACGAAGTGTAGGTAGCAAAACTATGTTGCTCCAAAATCTTAGCGACCTCGGAAACTGTGTGCACGGTTGCTGAAATGTTGCTTAAGACGCACTGGCGACCATGAGATTATTACATCGCGCGAAGGCAGTGCAACGTTAATACTTACAACTTAAGTAGGCCTATACATAATTTTTTGTGGAGTAATATCTTTTAATATAAAGAAACTAACAATATTTAAATACTAACTAGGAAATAATCGACCGCGTGCAGCAATAAACGGTCACATAGCCTGGTACATCGGATCATTCATGTTATTGCTGCCAGAGGCGCCACTGGTAATTTTTCGTGACTCCTAATGAAGAAGTAAAAATAGAAATACAGCTCTCACGAAAAAAAACAGCGTTGGTTTGAGTCAATGTGACAGACAACTTTCCATCAGTAGAGTCGTCTCACTTCATGTTCTGGACAGTTGTCAGTCCCTTTAATTAAAAAAAAATATGAATTGTATTGCAGCAAATTGTGAGTAGACGAACGATGACTGAAAGGTGGGGAGCAAATTTTTTATAGAAATATGCAGTCAGGTGTGCACCTGTCCATTGTTTTAAACATGGTAAACCCGGTACAACTGCGCCATATTAAAGTCATGAATGCTTGCATTCAGAATTCTGGGACTGGTAACTGCTCCGAAAGGCTCATTTGCTGTTCCAAAGCGGGGTTTTATCTGCTCCAGAAGATGCACCAATATGGCTTCGACCAATCACATAACTGTATTCCCTGTATGCTTGTTCGAGAGAGAGTAGCACTATGCAAGTCTTGAAGTGACTCTTCACAGTTTATTGTGTACTGGTTTTACTTATTAGTCAAGGCATTGCGTCACCTAATCCCCATCTTCATAGCCAACAGTATTATGTAAAGCTGACTGGCAAATCAACAAGCAAAACTTCATACAGCACAGAAAGCTGGTCACAATTCAATGTCAGTCAGTCGTTCATGGCTGAAATACCACATGTACCCTACCGGAGAAGCACTATATGAAATGTGTGCATTCTCAGTTACAAGTGCTTCAACAGAAATAGAAGTACTCAAGGATTTATTAAATGTAAATAAATGAAAATGGTTAAACATAATGCTTATCATAACACTTTCAACCATCTGGCTTGTTCTGCCAGCTTAAAATGCCTGGAATTACCTTCCGTTTCTTTTTTTGCAAAAGGCCATCTTGTGCCTCATGCAAGGAAATTTACATGGGCACCCTATATACTCCTGGCAAAGGTAAATTCTCGCAGTAGTGTTATGGCAGTTTTGTTCACGTGCTCATACACGTATTAAAAAAATTTTTCCAGACTGTTGCAGAAGTCGATCCTGGGGTTCAATATTTTTTTTTTCATTTATAATTTTTTTTTGTTCTCAAGCTATGCCACTTTCCCACAATGGAGGCGTAGCTAAGGACCAGTCACTGTTAATATTACCTTGAAACCTTGAAGGACGTATGTAAATAAAATTTAAACATTAATTTTCACTGTGTGATTGCACAGGTTTGATGGTTTCATTCTGCTGTTACACATTTGCTAGGGACACAAGTAATTGTTCCATGCAGTTTCAAGGCATCCTGCCAGACATCTCTAATTCTTTTATCTTCCATAAGCTAAATCCACACAATTCCTACAAGTTTTCTGACCTCAATACTGCATTTATTCTTTTGCCATCTTTAACTGCAACATATCTTTCGGATTCATTCTTTTACTCATGTAGACCAATGAGTGTGCTACACATCACATAACCCTAGTACTATTTCTTACAAACCCTAGTACTTCAATGTATGTAAAGCAGGTCAGACTGTAGTCCATCATGCTGTCAACAGTTGCTTATAACTTTTACATAATTTTCATTTTTCATCACCCAATTCTTGCTTGCAAAACAGCTATCTGTTTTTTTTTTCACCTCGCACTATTGTAATGCCGCTGTCAGTGATACGAAATTGCCTGCTAAATAGTTTCCTAATCTATTTGTTGTGTAGCTCTCTTATCGTAATCCAAATACCTGACACTTGTGGTGTGATCATAGGTAAATCTATTAGTATACTCCTCTATATTGTGGACAAGGCTCCCGCCTGGACAGCTAAGCATTAAAAAAAATTCTTCAGTGGTCAGCACACATTTTATTTTGGTCACTGATTTCCAACCACATGAACTCCCATGAAGTCCTCGACTACCTTTTTAGCTGCATGAAGAGGTTTATCACATACAAGAAATACTTGTTCGGAAAGCTACAATAAAATATTTAGTTACGATTGATGTAAATATATTCAATCTATAGTGCGGAGAGAGAGTAAAATGCAATGGTTTTGTTTGGAAAACATTTATACACCGAACAGCATCAACACTTTGCAAATTGAAACAGGGCAATTTCACTTAGTGAACAGCACTTTTAATCAACTGGTACATATGATATACAATATTCGACAAGCTCCATATTTACATGACTCGAGAGTGGCCTCACAAACAAGGCTACAAAATTAAAAATATTTGAATGTATATTTCTTCAGCTGGAGAAGGAAAGAAAAAAAGGTGACTAGATCCTGTACAGGTAGGTGTCCTACATGTTGCTGGGATACAACACAACCATCTAGTGAAAACCCTGTGCAATAAGTCAATGGAATTAATATGGACATGCAGTAGTGACAGTTGAAATAGTGACAATATACTCAACAATTCTTGGCAAGAAAGAAGGCAACACCAACAAAGTGTTTAGTGTGAACAATTTGAGCCAGTACATCTTGACGAGAGATTATTCTTGCTTACTTAAAGGGCAAAGGTACCTAAAGTTTCCAGATCTCTACCGTACAGAATGGGGAAGACTAAAACGAAACACAGCTGCAAGGTAACGTAGAGCCGACTGTGCCTACGGAGCAAGCTCTGGCTATATCACTTCAAAAACTCCTCCGTGCACTACAACAGAATAGCCATAAGCATTTCAATCTTTTGCATGCACGACAGAAATGACCCTCATGCAGCATGCAGAAACAAGCGCAAGCATTTCTTGCTCTGCATAAGCAGCGTGTCTAGACCTTGTCATATAACCTTGCTGTAGCTTGACTGTGTAAAAGCGATTATAAAAAAAAGAGAGAGAGGAGGCTACTGACATTACCTGCTTCATACAAAGCAAAATATCTAACAGTAGTGTAACTGGGCCATCAATGTGCTTGCGAGATAGAGCAAATCATACCATGGTAGTGAGTTATGGAAAATATTATTTAACATGCAAATTACATAGCTTTAAGCACTATTTATATGCCACAAATACTTTTTCTCGCATATAAAATATTGTTATAAAATTCAAACAAAATTAACACCATTTGCAGAAATGTTTACAGAACTTGCAGAACTGCTGCAATGCAGTTTTTAAGGTACCTGCCAATGCACTGCATCTTCGTGCGGCCAAAATTTTGGGCCTTGCACAAGAGCTGATTTTTCAGCGAAAATACTTGTTTACATATTATTGGCCACCTAAGTCGAAAAGCAGAGCGGCTAAAAACAGATGCAGGTTCAAGAAAGGATTCGAACAGACACATAGCAAAAGATGCAAGCTTTTCCCAAATGAACTTGCAATTCGTAATTGGTGTTTGATACTGTTTGTCGATCTGCTCTAGTGCTTCAAAAATAACTATAGTAAAAACTAATAACAGGCGTGTTATGCCTCTGCCTTTTAAAGGATGCCAATTCCTGGAGAGTATTCAGGGTGTGCATTGTTCAAGAGGGCAAACCGAGTCAATACACAGAACTCTAATTTGTGGTTCTCCCAAGATAATTCGGGCCATCCCCCAAGGAAAGGTACCATTTGTGGAACAGCAAAAAATGGCTACTCGTACATCTTGTAGAAATTACATATGTTTTGACAAAAGGCATAGCCAAACAGTGTAAAACAGAAAAACTACACTCCACTGCATACTTTCTGTATTCCTCAGTCAAAACCCTGCACTTGCGCAGCTTGCATCCTTAGCTAGGTAGACGGCTCAATGAGATCACACAGATGGTAATGTCTCTGTTGTCAGACTTCACAAGAGAAATATCTAGAGCATGCAATAAAGAGGAAAGGGCAGATGATGCTGATTTGTCATGGCTGAGCTGCTCTGGGCATGTCGTGCCTTTGTTAACTGTGATAACTGAAGGCCTATATAAAACTGCCATAATTGGTAACACCTTTAGGCATATGGTTTAGCCAAGCTACTAAGTTTGTAACTAAAAATACATCATCACTTGCTGGACTAAGCAAAGCACTTACTAATTGTTTATCATTAGCTACTTCATGGCGTATAGGCTTTTATAACTTTTACTGTTGAAACCCGATGTAACGAAACCTTATTTCCCGGTATAACGAAGAAATTTCCATTCCTTGAAAGGTACCAATAGGATTCAAATTTTAATCGACTAAAATTAACAAAACTATCATTGCACCAAACCAGATCTAATGAAGGTTTTCCAGAAATAATTTAGTGAAAAATTCAGTGACTTTTTTTCTAATTTTGACACACACTGCCTTTTTTTGGTCTTACACTCTAACGCCATCACACTAAAACATCTAGCCACCCTATTCTCGACCCTAGTTTCATTTTGCCGAGGTTTTATGCATAACTTTACATGGATGAATGGACTGAACAGTCTGTAGTACTCTCCTGCATCCAAAAGCAACAGATAACACTGGTTGGTACTTCCTTGCACAATCATTGCGTTCATTCTCATCTTTGAATATCGGACACCTGTCCTGGCTTCAGGTGACTGTACTTCACCTGCACTGCCCAGACATGGGAGGTTGCATGTCCATGCCACACTCTCAGACGTTTTGCACGAGCAGGCACAGCTTGTTGTAAGTTGAATTCCATGTTAGCTTTTGGGTGCGGCTACTTTAAATTTTAAATTTCTAAGGACTGAAAAGTCTTGTTTTTTTCCAATTTTATGGGCTTCCAGATTTAATGAAATAATTCGAGCACAGTCATTGCTTCGTTAATCGGGCTTCAAATGTATAGCCATTATAGCATAGCAAGCTAAACGTCAAATAGTGTACCGGCTTTGTTTTCTTCATAGCAGTACCTCAAAGTACCGAAGCAGTAATCGTTCGAAGATTCAAGTGAACATCAAACCTTGCCACTATCTGTCCACATTATCAATGAAAGTTGATAGTGAAATGTACATGACAATACAACAAGATAAGGAGTTAAGACAAGCTCGTGCACAATCACACACATCCAAAAAACTGGCACAAAACAAAGAGTGTGAATAGCCCAGCACTGACCCATCCTCTTCTTCACCTTCTAGTTATTCTTTTATTATAAGTGCCTAGACAATTATGTATTAATGTTACATCCTTAAGTTGAAACAAAAGGTGAATAAAATATTTTTGGCTACAAACTGATTCTTAGCACCTTCCTGGTCATTGCCCCAGATTCGATGATAAAATATATGCATAAAACATTAAGAGGGACTGCTGCAGGTTGTGTGTTGGACAATTCCTGGTGAATGCTGCCATATTAATTGAGCAAAGCAGTAATGGTCGGCAAGAAAGCCATGTGATGTGCGAGAAAAAATATATCTTAAAAAATTCAATTATAGCTTGAAACAATGCAATTTTCTGCTATGAAGTGTCAAACAGCACTGCTACATTTGCACAATGATGAGCCTTGCAAATTGTTCACAGCAGGGATTCAATGGTTGCTGTTGTATTACTGTCTGGCTAAAAAAAAGAATGATTCCAAACTGTTTTTCAGTGATTCGGATACTCAGCAGTTTGGGAGATTAACTTGTTTTTAAATTTTTTTTAAAAGACTACTCAACTAGACTGTGCACTGAACAATGAAACCAATTACTGCAATTATTCCAGCTGTCTTCAATATTATTATTTGTATTGTATGACATGCTCAGACTGATGTCATTGTCTTGCATGTGAATCAGCATGGTATTGCTACAAGCACCCTGCAGTACTGCAGGTGCTTTTTTTGGCTATACAATAAAACAAAATGAAAAGTAGTAGCTTGCTTGGCACCATATGTTAACTGTTGCATACATGTTCAAACGGGCAGGATACACATCTTGTGCCATCTTTTTACAGTTGACCCTGTTTACAAACAGTTCTTAACAGTCTCGTTTGAACTAGTCATGGATACATGGACATCGAAGGCATAAGTAGGAGCTGCCAGTGAATTCAATTACAAATAGTGAAATCACTCGCAGATTCTGTGGTCAAAGAGCACTCTACCACAGGCATTCTACACACTGTATGACATAACTTTTGCAGAACTTAAAGAAATAAAAAAGAAAGAAGGAAGGAAATACCATAAACAGATTTCTTGGCATTCAAAGCACACAAACCATATAACAAAATCAGAACACAGTCTCATCACTGCTCTTCGACCTGTAAAAACCTCAGCAATCAATTGCATAAAAGATGAATGACAATTATTAATATTCAATAGCAATTGCTCACTGTACCTGCCAATTCTTAAAGTCATGTATATTTCATATAGCCACAACTGAAGCCAATGTCTGGAAAGTATTACAACCACTATCTTTCCACTGCACAAGATATGTTTCAGGCAGTGTGAACTGTACAATTCAACAGCAGCTGTCCACTATAGGTGATGTAGTGTAATGCCACAAAAATTAGCTTGGCAATGGCAGAAGAGAAAGATGTGCTAATGGCTAATCAGCTACCCTACATTTTATATTCTTGCAAAAACTGTTTTCAAGAGTGGCATGTCAAAATACGCAGCTGGAGTAAAGCTACAAATGTACACTAGACTTCACAGGCTATAGTCACAAGCTGCGTGAAGTCAATAGAAAAAAAAGGGGGGAGGTACAGGGGCAGGGCTTGCGTAAATTTAACCATGTTGTAGCCAAAATAAAGGTTTCCTTCTTTTTCCGTTTATTTAACAGGCAGTCACAGCATTCACAAACCTAGCCACATGGCTTTAAAAAGAAGTTCTCTTGTTTTGCTTCATACTAGGTCATAATCTGGCTTGAGAGAAACAAAAAGAAATACCAAACATTTATAAAATGCAACCCAAAAATAGTGCCCGAAATTTAAACCACTCCAGTTGCATTTTGTCCACATTTCAAAAGCATCCACACTGCACACATGTGCACATGAAATCTTGATTTTGAATAAACCGGAAAATTGCCATTGCACTGTCTATTACACTGTGACAATGCCAAGAGAATCAGACTGCATCTTAGCAAAAGATGATAGTTCTTGTATCCTTGTCAAATACTTCATCATAAATAGAAACTGTGAGTTTGCATATATTAGAATTGATTGCCATGCCACTTTCTTTTATGAAATCATCTCAAGCATAAATTGAACTGTTCCCCTTTTTTGCCGTAAAATGCACATTTTTGCCTTTTTGTAATAAACCTTATATGTCACATTATCATAGTGATTCATATAGATAAATGCCACCTTATTAAATGCCCCATATCTGACTTCAGCTGAATGGCAGGCTATATATAACTTTCGAAGAGATTATGCACGAGCACTAGCACATTGCGTAAGGGTTGTCCTCACATGCAAAAGAGAGAAGAAAAAGCTAGGTGCAAGATATTAGCTAAGTGAGATAGTTCAGAAAAAAAAAAAGAAAATCATTTTGATAATTGGCAGACAGAGGAAGTTTTTCACACCTTTTTAAATAATGGGGTGTGGCATCAAAGGGCTCAATTAATGATAAAATTAATGCATTCTTTTTCATAGAGTAGGGCATAGACGAGAAGAAACACATTTATTAAATTGTCTTTCTATGTGAAAAAGCAAATGAAAAGGGAGGGGGGCTGGATTGAACCACGAGTATGCAGAGCAATGCGATGCCAGACTGTTGTTGGCTGGCACCTAATTCTGCCCTTCAAGAAAATGGCATACAAGGTGTACCTGTATGTCTTTGGCTGTAGCAACCAGCGAACAAGCAGCAGGCTTCAAGAAAGAAAAGCCTCTGGTATATTTATGTTCCTTTATTAATTAATTAGTGTGAGTCCTTACTTAGCACTAACTAAATTAAGGCTACTAAATTAATACTAGGAAAGAAGAGCAAATATTAAGGGCTTGTTTTTTCTTGTTCGACACAACATTAATGAGAATAGACAATGCTGTCAAAGAAAATATAGGGGATGTTAATAGTAGTAAATGCAATATAAATGTGAAGGGAAAAAACAAGTGGATGAAAAGATGAATTGCCGTGGACAGAAACCAAACCTGTGATCTTCTAATAGAGCATAGGACACATTATTTGAAAGTAGCAGGTTCGGTCCCTGCCCATGGCAAGATATCTTTTCGTCCACTTTCTCTTTCTTCACATTTATATTACATTTACTACTACTAACATCCCCTATACTTTTCTTGGTATTATTGTCTGTTAGTTGACATTAAATTAACACTAGCTTTTTAGAGCAAAACTAAAAACATTTTCATTTGGCATTACCTGCACGGTTATCTTTACCCTGTCAAAGGAACACCACAAGGTTCCATGAAGGCTGATGCAGCACACTGCTTAGATGACATAGCAGCACTGCTCCCAAATGGAGTGCCAATGAATTAATTATTTCAATTAGGTGGTGAACGTGGAATGCACTGATCCAGTAAGTACGTCTGGCTGTCCTGAGCTCTCCTTCAATTCGATGTGTGCAGCAACAGTAAATGTGACAAGCTCATAAAGTTGTTAAACAGCCCTGAAGTCATTACAACCTTTCACCATTTTAAAATCCAACACCCCTTTGAGAAAGCCTGAATCTGTGCCTGGACTGTTATAGATTCACCCTCTTTGCAGGGGCATATCTGCCAAGTTCAAGGATTCTGAATCCGGGAGACTTCTGCAATGCGGGGAAGGGGGGGGGGGGTTGCCACGTCGAATTATTTGCCCCCATTTTTTTGGCACCAAAGGACAAAAATACATAGCAAAAAACAAAGGGGGGATTCCAATCGCAAGCGCGAAAAACAAGAGAAGGGGGGTCCCAATTGCAACCACTGG
Source organism: Rhipicephalus microplus (assembly GCF_043290135.1). Lineage (NCBI taxonomy): Eukaryota > Metazoa > Arthropoda > Arachnida > Ixodida > Ixodidae > Rhipicephalus > Rhipicephalus microplus. The sequence continues at coordinate 151,893,175 of NC_134710.1, forward strand.
CGTTGCGGTTTTATATTGGCTTGTAGTGGACGAACACACGAGGGTAGGGTTTCCCACTAAGAAAGAAGTCTCAAAGCGAGAGCGCAAATACTCCCAAAATTTTGTGTCATAAAAACAACTAGCAAAATCAATTTCTGTCGAAACAACCTGCGCATGTCTTCCTGGGACACACGTGAACGGAAGGAACGGCGCAGCTGGCTGCCACGAAAGTGCGGGTCAAAGCTTTGCTCGCTACTAGATTCTTTTTACAGGAATGCCAAAACACTTCTACCCTTTACTGCCTTTAATCTATCGCTGCGTTAGCCGCGTGCCCTTAGAGCTCGTAGATCACTTTCGCATCACCGCGACCGCGGTTTTGTGTGCGGCGTTTGCGACAAACCGTAGTTCCATTTTCAACCCGCTGCGCTAACTGCACACGTGACTTCAAAACGAAGTTGTTTTATGCCATATATGACCGCATCTGCCAGTGTTTTTATCCACAGTTTGCGGAAAGCAGCGTGGCTTTGACTAGTCGAGAGTTGCACGCGCGCACTCTTTTGAAGTTCTGTCAGTTACGCCGTCGCCATACATGATCGTGTCAAGAACAACCGCAGTTAGCAATGATAACCACACACACTGTAGAAAGCAGTGCGTGCGCTTGATGTATGCATAATACCAAAGCTTCGAGCACGCTCCTCTTTGCCTTCGTTCGACAGTTTTGGTACTAAAGTTTATATCATCCGCTGTGATTAGGAAAAGTGTTCGGAACGTGCATTCGAATTTTGGCCCAATGGACACAGTAGAATTTGGCTGGGGAAGTTCACAAACTTGTATCTGCCGCAGTTCGAAGAAAGCCTGAAGCGGATTGACCTGCATTTTTGTCAATGCGGCTTGAGCACACGCAGAAATATCGATTTCCGGAAGATTTTCATAACAAACATACAAACGGAAGAAGCAGTCGAAATCCGACAGCCTCCCGGACAATCTGGGTGACTTGGCAGGTATGCAGTGGGTTCACTTGATCTGGCCAATCTATGATATGTGCAGTAGAATAATTTCGTTTCCAACGCTTTCTTATTGCTATGAAAAAACACACGAAGTTCACCACAAGCAGGAATGCAGCAGCCACAGTGAAGTAACACTTGTCAAAATTCAAGGTTATGCATGAAGCTAGAGTAGTTTGTTGGCAGACCAGTACTGGTACATGTGCAAGCCGGAGACAGTTCTTAACTGAAAGAAAATTTCATTGTTTTTCAAATGTGTGAAAAAAGCTTGCGGGCAAAACATTGACAGAGTTTGCAAAATATAACTTAATGGGCAGTATAAACCACAGTAAACACATGCTTGCCAACTACACACATCACGTCAGCCACTGTTCATATGTGAAGATTCTGGGTGGGTCAAAACATTCTGGATCATGTAATAAACATTCAGCATACAGTGGGAGAGCATACATTGAAGTGCCAGCCCCTTCTTGCCTGAAAACTGGTTGCACTTGCAAGATTGGCCTGCCATATGCCTTTTCCTCATTGCATGTTTTCTGCCTCTTCAAAAGCTCTCAGGGTTTTTGCACTATGCTAATGCTATGAAATGATGTTACTCGAGACAGGTTTTGGGGCAGTGGATAATTAAAGAGGGTGGAGGGCAGTACTATTGTTTGCATGAGAGTGACATTGCGTGTGTGACTGATTTTTTGTGTATCTCTACCACAATATAATATTTTGATACAGTTAGTACACTGCAAATATATTAATGTTTCCTAGAGTGCTCTATAACTCTAGTATTAAAATAGTAGCCATAAACATAAGTATTAAAAATTTAACAATAAAACAAAAATACTGAAGGTTTCTTCAGGTGGCTGCGAACAATATTTGCTGTTTCATGCAAATAGACAACTTTGCCTTTCTAAAGAAATTTCTGCATTTTAGCTGGAACACCTTCAAAACTAGGGAAACAACACAACTTTTGACTACACTTTGATACTCTACAGGATACAATACGTGAAACTTGTGATCATGAATAATAAAGCAATATTTGTGAAATCCGCAGCAATTCAATCAAGTACCTTTTGTACAGTTCAGAGTGTCATATTTTCGAGGCCTCAGAACTTGAAAGTAGAGTGACATTTCAGTGTGCACACACCACTATTATGGTGCTTTAAAGGTTTTGAAAATGTACAGGCTTACCTCTACAAATGAAGGCAATGCTGCATATTGCCACTTAAACTAAAACAAGATCGGCTGCAGCGGCCCCCGAAAATTTAAATGAATGAGTACACTGATGTCTTACTAATATTTAATGCCTACTTTACCAAATTTAATTTAGATTAAAACAGTATGTGCACATTGTGGTTTGTAAAGGAGTTTTCAGTGTGGACAAAGATATCCATGTTGTTTAAACAATGATTGCCACTGCATTTAAACATGCCTTATTCAGCGTGCTGCAACAAGGCTTTTGAGCACTTAATTCAGGTGAGGAGGGAAATATGCATAGCAATTCCACAACATGCTGCTTGACAGATAAAATTTGTTTTGTGAAAATCAAAGAGAAAGCAGGTATTTCTTTCAAGTCTTCACACCTTTAAGTACACAAGAAATATATTTTTATAACTCTCCATACTGAATGAAGTTTTACATAAAATTCTACACATATTGTGCATTCAAAATTGTATAGAAGACCACCACAAGGCTCTTACTAACATAGTTTATTAAATAGTTTATTACTGATGGAAGTTCCTTCTTTTTCTTTTACTCTCAAAGCACTGCTAGTGCCAAAAGTAAACTGAAATTCTGCTATAATGTCCTTGTAACTACTAGCTTTCAAATTATTGATTTTCTTAGTCCCCGTAAATAAATTAAAGCTTTTTGTTTTTTGCACTCCCATAAACCACCGGTGACATCTTGGCTGTAGACATTTACAAGACCCACAACTTGACAGAAAAAGCTATGCAATGACAGCAGAGCTTTGATAACAGAAGAATGCCAGTCTTCTACAGCAAACAAACAGAAGCTTCAATTATTTTGCAGCAGTACATAGCAGACAGACTACTACTGTTCACTCTACCCTTGAACATCAGATCAAAATATGAGTGATAATGCACAAAAGATTAAAAAAATAATTCACACATTTTCAAAGAGCTGTTCTGACACAAGTAGGTTGTTTAGAAGCTGTGCCTGTTTATGTTTCAGCATCCATGAAAAAAGATTTGCTAGAAAAAATTTGAGCAGTTTCGCTACATGCAACACTTATGGCCAACCAAATGTCTTATCCACTCATGTAATTTGCATTGAAAAATGACAGTTACAGGGACTGTGTGACATGCACAAAGGTACCACCTTGGCAGTGCACTTTTGAGATACAAAATGTAGTGGAGAGCAAGTGAGTGTGGCACACACAATATAAACCAAGGCTCTTTTAGGAAACTAAGCTCTTAAAAACTAATGGTGCTGGGGGGAAACTGCACAGGTGGCAACCTTATCCGCTTGGCTGTGTCTAGCTCCTTACAGTTCAATCTAGCATTTGAATGAGTTAGGGATGGTTCTGTATCCACTACTCTTGGCAAAGAGCTAGAGCACGCATAACTGTACAAAAAAAAAAAATCTGTACAAGTTTTTGCATCCATTTCACATGAATGAGAACACTGCTGAAAGAATTTATACCAAATTCTTTGAAAAATGCTGAGCATGCAAAGTCCCCAAGAAGAATTGAGCTTCATTCATACCTCATATGCTGTTCATGTGTCACCTTCTATAGTTAATGAAGATAGTACTGAGTCTAAATCATCACACCATAATCAGCCTTTTTGTTATGCCCAAATGATTTACAATTTAATGTGTCTTGCACGAGCAGCTTTTATTTTATGCTTGCTAATTCTTTTTATTACACCCCTGCTTTTAACTTTCTCCAATCCTCAGCTGCACTAACCATCTTATGGTACACATTTGATTGTAAAACTGATTAATGATTATCTGCCATACACATTTCATGGCCTTCCTAGCTCCATTGTTTTTTCTTCCTAATCTCAACTTTAATATTAGTTGCCAATTGTTCTTCTTAATCTCAACTTTAATATTAGTTGCCAATTGTTTTACGGTCCACTTTGCAGTCTTCCATGTCTAAATGAATAAATACTGGAGTGCAGATGGCTTCAGCCAGATGGTCCTTTTACAACAGAAGTCCATTGCTGTAAAGCTTTGTTCATAGTGAACCTGTGCTGTGCATTTAATGCTCAGAAACTGCACAGTGGGTTATGAAGAACTGGAGGGATTCTTTAAAGGAACAGTGACACAAGATTTCGAGTTTGAGATTGGGCCTTGATCTGATAGTTTGGTATTCATGTTTTTTTGCCAAATCATGAATTGTGTACATTGCATGGAAGCTATTTTATTGTAAACAGCATATGTGAACAGCGTATGTGAACAGTGAGTGAACAGCGTATGAAGGCTCAACAGGATGTCCAGCACACTGCGACATCACCAGTACTGTGACTCATCGCCCTCGAGCACTGTGTGAAGATGCACTAGTAATGATTAGGTTGACAATTCTAGTGTTGTAATCGTGGCACTGACAAGCAACGATGCCTGGCAACAGCTTGACTCCGATTATCTGGGTTGGTTCGTCTCAAATTCAGTGTCTTCACCACACTGCTTAGAATCTTTTCTTGTGCAATCATCATTGTGTGATAATTCAGAGAAACAATCTCAACTGCATTATATCCAAATATATTGCGAAAAAGTTGTGCGAGGCTTACACCAGTGGCTTTTCAAGTACTGCAACAAAAAATTTTTATGTCATGGACAGTTACAAAGGTTGTTTAAAAATGCTTTCAGGTAGGACTGCACATGCAATATACATCTCCTGTCCACACATCTCCGATACGGATTGAATGTTTACCTTACACACCCACAGACTGTGCTGCACTTCGGAGGTTAATGATGACATGGACAGCTGTGCGCCAACAATGTCGTTTGACAAGGAATGAGATATGCGGAGCATCGTCAGCACGTGTGTTTATACGTGTGTGTGGCTAGGTGGTGAAAGGAGGCGAGCGCTGTAGAATGTAAGAATCTGAAGAAGCAAACAGAACTTCGAGTAACGAAGAGGGACGTTGAGGACAATCATTTGTATTGAATAAAACGTTGGCTATCCTTAGTTACAGTACTACTTAATTTTTAAGTTGGCTTCACTTTTTAAACCGAGTCAGTCCATTTTTTATAAGAAGGCTAACTTTTGAGAGAATAATGGGTGCTTCGCAGATGAGTGCATCACAGAAACTTCACAGAAATTGCATCACACCTTAACTGATACTGACACCTATCTTTATGTTGCACAATCACATGGGGCCCTGATTCAAAAGGTGCACTCTTAACGTCGCCAAAACTTGGGTACCCGTGATTTAATGATTCAGCGCAGCACTAGTTTCTATGAAATTAGGCAATAATCTTGAGGAATTTCAAAAGATTGTGAAATTAGCCATAATAAATTGTACTAGTATTAATTACACTATACATTAGGGAACTTCAGATTTAATTTTGGGACCATCAGACAGAAAGCTACTAATTAAAGCATAAAGTCCCAAACATCAATTTTGCTGTCAGTGCTCCTCTAATTTTCTAGCAAACAAGCTATAAATAAGCTTGTTTGCGTTTCACCAAACTGAAATGAGGTCATTATGGTTACCAAATGAACCTGCGATCTCGTGCTCAGCTGCACAATGTCACAGCCATGAAGCCACAGAGATAAATGTTTTGTCAATTTGTGCCTGCCCAATCTTGCAAAGATTTGGTCCTAACACTGACATCTATTAAGCTGGCTAGAAGAACTTATTGCCTGCTTAAAAAAAAGTTAAGGTGACTGCATAGAGGGTAGTACCGTAAAAACCGAAATGTAGGTCGAATTAAAAAAAAATTAATGAAAAGTCATCCCTCGTCTTATATACCGGTTATTAGCAGAAAAAAAAAACATGGAAGTAAGTCTCACAACAATCGACAGTTAAGTCGAAAGCCTCCATTGCTATCGTGAGCATCAGCAGCGGCGCCATTGGGCAAGGCTAGGCAAGGCCTACGGTGTTCTATCAACACCATTTTGCCTCGGTTATCAGCTGTCAGTCTGCTGTTTTCATTTTTTCATTTCTTTCAGAAGTGAGTGGTAGTCGGCGGAAGTTTCACAATAGGCTTTAAGAAAAATGTTATCGAAGCGCACGGCAACCTGGTAGTGCAACAGGAATTTGGTGCATCAAAGAAAAGCATCCAATACTGGAGGAACCAAAAGCAGCGCATAGCATGCTGCACCAAAAACGTTTCGTGGACAGACTTCAGTGCACCCTGAACTGGAAACACTATTCGGCGAATTTATCCGGAAGCTGTGTGCAAGGTGGCCAGCTACAACAGCGAAGAGCATCCGCGTGAAAGCTTTCGGGATAGCGCACGACTCTGGGCCACGAAGGTGCAATTCAAGGGATCACAATCGTAGGGTGCATCAATTTATGAAGTGGAAGGGCTCTGCGCTGAGGCGGCGTACTTTCGTCTTTCCGCAAATGCTGCATCAGTAACGCATTGGATGGAATGGAGGACGATACACTCTGGGACATTACTAGTGAAAAACAGACATCGTCGTACTCAAGTACAGACGAGTCTGAGTGAGAGCACTTTGTGGCCTTCTGGCATTTAACTAAGTAAGATCAATGTCCAAATAAAAAGAAATGTCACCACAGTACAGCTGGTTGTCATGCATTTACCAAGGTAAGAGTGCGCCGCAATACTTTGCGATTTTTAAAAATTTCTTATTCAGTTTGGAGGGATCGACCTACATTCCAAACTGACCTATTTTCCGGTTTTTACTGTACATTAATTTTACAGGATAGCCTTTAGACTATGAGCAGAATGTTTAAATATTGAACCCTCTTTTGAGAGGTATTATTTACAGTTAACTCTGCCCAATTTTTGTCCATGATAATTGTTTTCAGCTCTTACAGATATATTTACTGTGTGAGACACACACATGTGACCCCATGATTCTCACCAAAGCAACTCTCAGTGTTCACAGAAGAGTAAGTTGCTAGACAGAGTAAAAAAAATATGTAGTGCTGCCCTGGCCATTGATAGTGTAGATGGAGCGCCATCAATAGACACTTCTAGGTGTCATACGGTCCCTGTAACACCATGGAGTTCCATTGAAACTGGCTGCAGTTGCTAGTCACAGTCTTTTAAACCAGTCAATAATAAATTTAACACATTACCACTCAAATTGCAGTCACAACATCAAATAATTCTTAAAGTAACCTGTCAGAAATTATGCACCACTTTTACAACTAACATTGTTCATACAGCTCTTAGCCACACGTCTTTATCCAATTTGGTACCTACAATAAATGTGTAATGAAAACTATGAAAGCATGTTTCCATTGTTGAAAACACGCAATGCCTTCAGTGCAAGAAACTAACAGGGAATAAAATAAAAGTCAGAACAGCTTTACAAGTATCATTAACGCATAATTTCATTTCGAGCTGCATGCCGCACTTTTTCCTACAGTATGCCACATTTCTCAAGCAATCGGCTGAAAGCCAGTCGACTCTGTAGCGGTTGCATTTTTAGGCATAATATCCCCTGAATTAAGCAGCACTGCCGGCAAGGCTGTAGTCTAGAAGCTAAAGAGATGCTTCTATCCGCTCCCGGATCTCGCTTCGGCACATGGGGCATACCTCCAGCTGTATGGCACATTCACTGCAGAAACCCCTGAAAAACAAAGAGGCAGTGAATGCGATATCAATATTTAGTTTCGCAGCCCTCATTCAATGTAATAAACATTTCTTGCTATTGCATTAAATAACAGTGAGCACCATACATTATAATTGCAACAACTTTGTTTGAAAAATGCATTAAAAAATTCAAACATTATACGTGGTGTCCCAAATGTTGTGCACCAAAATTGTTGAAAAGAATTGCAGTGTGGAAAGAAAGCCTACTACTATATTCATTTGAATCTGGGTCAATAGTCTTTTTCGAATTTCTTTGTATCAAACTCCAGGGTCGGCTTAGATTCGAGAATTTTGAAAAAAATAGTGCACAACTAGCACCACCTAGGTGGTATTGTAGCCGGGCCAACACCTGGCTAAAGCACTCACGCATGGAGGAAGGAATAATTCCTTTCTCCATGTGCACACGTGAGGCTGCCATTTTGATCTTTGTGGCGAGTCTTGAGGTGAGCCGTTTGCCAATTTGAGTCGCGCTTCGAGTGGTCTGTGTGCGACGTAGCTCAATAGTGCCAAAGAGGCAGTGCCATTACAGTGCCGCTTATAAAAGGAAAGTTGTCCTAGCCACGGAGTCGTCATCCAATGTTAACGCCGGGCGGGACCGCAGCATGGGACGACCATACCAATGCGCTTGATGGCCCCGGGGATTGTGCACTGTTTGAAGACAGTGACAGAAGACTCAGCAACGAGGGAAGCAGCAACAACGACTTGGAATGAGTGCGACCTCGGCAAGCGCGGCATCTTTATGATTCAAATAACTAGAAGCAGCGTGGAAAAAGTGATGACAAAGAAACACAACAGGACTAGCGGTTGTATGTTCTTTGAGTTATTTGCGTCATGAACCAGCTGCTTTGTTTCATTTTTATGTTCAATAAATGTTTTTTCTTTGCGCACGCTGTTTCGTTCCGCCTACATTCAAGGTAAGTTCCCCCACCCCACCACGCCTCCCCCGGGCTTCGGACTTTAGGGTGTTGGCTTAGAATCGGGGTCGGCCTAGATTTGAGTAAATACGATAAATATTATTTGTACAATGGAGTAGTCACCAGTAATTTTTGTTCATAATATTTATTTAGCTAATTATAATAAATTGACTTGACAAGTACTGTTATAAATAAACAGAATGTAATTAGGCAATTCTAGGTGTTTCAAAGGAATATTTAACTGCTGATTTTCAGCAACTTTTTCCAACTCGTAAAGAAACCCAGTGAAATATGAAAAATACTATGTGCTCCCACCAGCATGACCAAATACTGTGTTTGCACCAGCACCATAAAGCAGTGCCTCTAGATAAGCTAACTTCAAGCAACCACTCTGCCTGTTGAGTACTGTCACAGATGGTGCATTATTTTGATAATGGTACACAAGGAGCGCCAACAGCCCCAACATGCATCTCTATTTTTGAAGCAATTTCTTCTGCCTAATTTTACCCCCACGCTCATCATCTATATATCAAGGCCAGCTGATACCATTGATAATGCTGCCAGACCACCACTTCAGCCATGGACTACTTTTGTCCATTCGCTCTTGTCATAATAGGTATTTTCACCAAAGATAAACTAAAAAATGAAGGTGTCCATTATAATTAACAGCAATCAAATATGGCAGTGCATCAGCATGCTGTCTGGCAACCCAAATATAACAATAAAAATTTCTGAGGTCTTATGTAAGAAAACCATGACATGATTATGAGGAATGCTGCAAAAGAGGGTTCCACATTGCATAGTGTGCAAGCCTTTCGCATTTTACCTCCATCAAAATGAAACCGCCACGTCTAGGGCCAAACCCTTGTCTCTAGGAACAGCAATACAAAATCCCTTGAGTGGGTGTGATACGACCTGACGATGACCTGTAATTTCATTTTCAAATGACTGTAAATATGAAATTGTGACACAGGCTTGGTATAAACAAATGAAATTTTATCATAAAGAAGTTAGATGTACCAAGGTACAGTTTGGCAAAATAAGCATGGCAACTGCAGCGCTGACATTGGCACCAAAGAGAAAGTCATAAACAACCTGCTAAAGAAATGAAACAATCGCAGAGGACCCTAAGATACAGTGTCACAATGGATGAAATAAGCAAGCAGCACACTAACTTGTGTTGGCAAGGCTCCAGCCGAACCGCAGCACTGCGGTCAAAACATAGGGTGCAGGAATCTTCACGGACACTACTGTGCCTTAGCTTCTCCATACGAATGTGCCTATAAAGAAAAATTTACAGTTGATCAAGTTCTGCCTATCGCCAGTACAGCAACAAAGTATGACAATATGCCATGAAAGAGGAGTTGAAGTGTAAAACTTTAATATATTGTTAATTTTAGTGTATATGTGCTTCCTGTAATTCAAAAATCATACGTACTGACCACATCTTTATTTGAAGCTATAAAAATTTATACTGACTTAAAAGCCACTTTGTGTAGTTTATTGGATATCAGAACATAACAAATCTGGGCTGAAGATGGTTGTACTACTTTGACCCACAGTAAAAATAGACATAAGTAGAAAGATGATAATTGGTGAACTTTCAGAAGACTCACTGTACTATTTATTAGTATAAAAGAATCTGTCATTAGAAAATTACTGTTTTACTATGCATGCACTAAAGTCCCAATTGGTTGGGGCTTTATATGAAGATTATATACACCACCATGTACACAAAGAACAAGTATTCTTACAAATGAAAGATTAGTCAAACTGCATCACAATATTTATCTATTCTACATTTGGCTGACTACACAGAGCAGAAATAATAAGCAGTTACTACTACAGATGCTACCATTACACCGGCATCAAAGACACCAATCTTATTTTGACATCTGATCTAAATGCACATGGAGACATAGCGATTGTGGTACTTTAAAACAAAAATAGTACTGCATTTCTACATTACAACAAATAACAAGACAGGTAGATTATTCTATGATATCACAGTATCCATGCACAGCCTTCAAGAGTGTGTTTCATGCATTAAAGTAGTTGTTGCTGTTGAATTAACTTTACTATAGTCCAGAGAAGTAGTACATAGTTAAATTTTGCAAAGATTAAGTTCAGTCTGCTGAAATAAAAAAGCGAGAAAGAAAACAAGAAAAAGAACTCTTTAAATTTATATAACACAATAATAACTTTCATTTATGCTTTTGAATGGCCATGAAAAAGCATTCATGTAACACATCTACGACACCTCTGATGTTAATGACAAAACGAAACACAAAACTACCAAATTTTGTTCATAAAATCTAGCTGCTTAACTACAACATGCAGTAATTAGAGCACAAGCTAAATGATTACATAATTGCTGTAAGATTGTAAGACATTGGAAAGTGGGAAAAGATGTGTAGGAAAAATGAAAGACTAGCCCTCCTTTAGTTACATGGCTCTGACCCTTCCCCTAACAACCATACACAAACATACACAGAAATATAGAACATCTAGATAAGAACAAAACATAGTTACTGAGAGGAAAAATAAACAGCACTTCTAAACAAGATCAGAGCTGACTGCATTTATGATCTATCTATTGTGTTTTTCTCACACATAGAAAAATAAATTTTGCATTCACATTCAGGGCACCCACATTGGCTGTTATGATTGACTTCGAGGAGTGTAAACAAGGGTTTTTTTTTTCCCCTATCACCACTTGATTAGGTGTGCCACTTCCCAATCAAACCTTTCATCATCACTCTTGCCATTATACTGGAGTGAGCGATGACTACTCATCAGATAAGAGATGCCTTTGGCACTGTGCAAACACCGCAAGGTAGCTGTTCTCCATTCCCTGCCAGCATTTCATGCAGTGAAGTTTCTAGCAGTCTTTTGCATGCTTCACTGTTAGAATCCTTGACCATTGTTCAATCACTGGCACTAATTTGATTTAGACAGGATTCTCCAGGCTACAGAGAAATATCTCAGGGATCTCAAGGAACTTGCGTTAAATAGACTCATTCATATGCCCCTGATCTTGTCACCCTTTGAAGAGTCTGACAGCCCATGCAGCAACACGTCAGCTCGTTCTTTACTAGTACAAGAAAAAAAGCAGCTCCTTCTAAGAGTTGGCATGCTCATAGCCACAGTGCTTCCAGGCACATGTGAAGTGCACCATAAACAGGAAACCACAACATGTAGTTATCACAAGTACAATATCAATCATTGTTTTTGCAGAGCTAAAGCCTCAACAGCACATGAAAATCAAAAGCCATCAAAAGTTTTTTAGAGTCATGGCTTGTACCTTCTGAGAAACACACTGTGGGTCTCACCTTGGCAGAATAATTTTGTCTTCTTCAGACAGGTGGGCAAAAGAATTAAAGCAAGAGAACTCAACTCCACTAGGTGGGAACTTGAACGGTGAGCGCCCAAAGTTGAACTCACACTGCTGAAATGTCATAAAACTGGCAGCAGCAAAGAAACCGGATCTGGAAAACAACAGAAAGAAAATTAGCAAAAACAAGCAAGCAGGTAAACACCATTGCTTTGTTAATCAGCTTTTAATACCTTTCTCAGAAGTAATACGACTACATCTTGTAGAGACACTTATAATTATATTTGTCGCAATTTAGTCTGAGTACCTTTCATGGATTTTCAGCATGATTACAAGAGACAGCAGAAGCACAAGTAAAAGCATTTCAACATTATTTTGTCAATAAAAATAAGCTTTACATTCAAAGACAGCAAAGTATTTCAGCTATGGGAACATAGAACACAGGATGCACAAAACACCAAATGCGACAGGACAAAAGCTCTTTTCCCATGTCCAACCATGGAACTAAAAGTTGATTTGGTGATTGATATGTGGGGTTGAACGTTCCAAAATCACCAGATGATTATGAGAGACGCATGGAACTAAAAGTTGATAGGCCTGTAATTGGAAAGAACAAAAGGAAAACTGACATTGCACACACAGCATGTACGACCAGCTCCTTTACAACCACCGGTGTGCGAATAGTGAAATTTCATCTCGACTCGAATTTGAATCGAATAGTACCAAAAAGTGGCCCAATATATCAAATATTCAATCAAACTCCAAATGCAAGACATTTTGAATGAAAGAAAAAAAAATTAAGTTTGCTTATATCCTCCAGCACAAAATGCAATAAGTGAATGCTGCCAAAACACTACAAAATTGTAATACAACGGTAATATTGTGTTTTATCACCATGAGTGCTTTGTGCCCGAAAACATTTAGGTGCCCATTCACAGCAGAATTTTCATTGCGTGCCAGAACGATAAGAGTCTGAACAAGTGGTGCGGTCCGGCAGTGATGAATGCAAAGCTTGAAGAAATTTTCACATCAAAAGCCAATCACCGAATGTTTCATGGGACAAAATAAGGACACTTTGTGGAACTTGCGGTATACGCGACCAACATATGCAAGAAGTTCGTGCCTTCATTTTGGAAGCGAAGTTGCAAAGAGCATGGCATTTTCCCCATGTTTTTTTTTTTTTTTTTACACAAGAAAATGACAATCGTCTTCACAATAAGCATGTATTTGCTTTTGAACCAGGACATAAATTAAAGTTTTATCAAAATGCCCACTGTATTGATAAACTTAATTTAACCAGTCCACCATAACTAAGTTACATCACTGTCATTTTTCGTGTTTTAGATATTCATAGTATTGATCAATACTTTGAATACTAGCTATTAAAAAGTCTAATCAAACTATTCGATTAGGTATTATTCCATTCAAATTTGAAATTTGAATATTTACACACCCCTATTTACAAAACTTGGGATGCTTTGTGACTGCGCTCAGCATGTGGCAGTGGAGTAGCATAAGGCAAGTGGACAAAACTTAAGTTTCCTTATGAAGCAGTGTATAGTAACTGTGCAGGGGCCTATCTCACGCACTTCAGTGTCGATGCCAACTCAAACACTCCAATATGACCACCAGGAAGCCTAGTGTGGCAGTACTGCAACAGGTGCTGCTGTGATGCATTGGAAAACCAACTGCCATACGAAAATTACACATGCTATTAGGAGCTGCTTGAAGATGAAGTTTGCTTGGCTTGACCACATCAGAAACATACACACAATTTTGGCTTTAGAAACATTACAGTCCATTTAGCCTGTAAGGTCAACATGGGTGTTAAAAAAGGCAAATATTAAGTAAACATATATTGCTGAAATAGTATTCCAGACACATTTCAGTGCTGGTTTTGTGCCAAGGGAATGCTTAGTTCGAAAGAAAATCACGTTTTAAAGGTCAACATATTCATAACACAATTCATACAGCCAACCTCTATGAATGGGCTAGTGATGTAGACTTTGCCATGTCCTCCCTTTCCTGCCAGACGGCCAGTGCTATGGCACAGTGGTAGCTAGGTACTTTGGCACGCACATTCTCCACATTTAAAGACGATAGTCTTTCTTGGGGACCTTCGACGCAAAAACTTTGGTCTGTCTGTCTACATTTGTCTGTTTGTCCACCCTTATCGCGAACCGGGTACTTTAAACAGCACCAGCGAACCGAATGGCCGACCCCATCCGCAGCGCCCACCAATGTTGCTCAAGATTCAGCATTCATATGTGCGCGATTGTCAATTAAAAAGCAATTATTGCACGTATCTGAGACACCATAAGAACACATATATATTCTGCATGTGCGTATTTTACTAGAAAAGGCATACATAAGTAATTCTAAGGACCGTAGCGTTTATCACGGTGCGCTGACCATGCAACGCTTGCACGAAGAAGCGAGTGTTTCCAACGCTTTGCTAAGACGACACGGTGGTGGCACCTACCCATCGCCTTACGTTCCACACCTTATCACCTCTGAGACGGGTGCACACCCGTCTTAGGGCCACACACTTTGTTTCAAGAAAAAACAAACAAAAAACTGTTAGATGGCGGTCATGTCTCACGTGACGTGACTTGATGCGCTCGTTCGCCTTCGCTGCACGCTCGAGGCACTCTAACGCAGCGCCTCCGGAATACAATTCACCGATTTTCTTGCGCAGAACATCAAATAAATGTTTTGTTCACTCTCTCCACACGCAAGACTATCGTCTTTCGACGACATTCGCAGATTACATGCAGATACGGGGCCAATTTTTTTTGGTGGGAACATCTGCGTCGTCTACTATAGTGCAGCCACCATATTCAGGCTTACCCTGTCTTGCCACTCTTAGTGGGCACTGCAGAAAGGCAGGTGCGGGGGGGGGGGAGGGGGGGGGAGGGGAGAGAAACAGCGCCATCACCTTCTCTAAAGAGCGGCCCTGTGATTGAGCATAGCCAAGCAAAAAGTGAAAAACTTCTCGACCAGCTGTTCTCAAGGGTAAAGTTTTTTTTCTTCCCAAGAATAAAACTGAAATTCGCAAGTTGCATTTTAGTCCATCTACTATGTTGTACTTCACTACAATATTGTTTTCTTAGCACGAACAGTTTGAGTACTTGTACTTAATCATACTGAGGACCTTCTACACTATCAGTATATGATACCAGAATGTCCCACTGGTGGAACAAATAATTTTAGTTTAAGCTTTCAATTACTAAAGCACTACTTTGCATACTACTGGCATTTTAGATGTTCTCAAACATTGACCTTTCACTTTGACATAAATTCTTGTTTGCCTTTGGTGTCCCTTTAAGCAACACGTATGACACCTTGGCACAACCATAGCGCAATAAATGTGAAAGGCCGTTGTTTGGTATTACTTTGCAGCTGTTTGGTATTACTGAGAAATTATTAGTATTTCCATTTTGGTGCACTGCGCAAGTCACGCAAACCTTTCACCAGCCCATTATTTAGAAAACTTGGTGGTAAAGAAAGACAAGAATAGCAAGGGTGCTATTGCGGAGTGTTCCTATCAGGATTCTAAGTCTTATCTTATGCCTTTTGCTCCCATTAAATGTCCGCAATTGAATACAATTTCTGGGCTGCCCCTTTTGACCAATGGCAGACGGCTAATGGCGACAAACAGCATAAAAAAATCATAGAATCTCGTCGCCATAGCACTCTGACACAAAACATAAACGATGAAACAGCAATCCCTTGTTATTAATTTCTATGGCAATTCTTGCCTCTATTTAGCTGTAAGCATGTCCCAGAAGAGTGTACAAATGGAGACAAAACATGAATTCAAGACTGAGCAACTTTTTATCAATTGTAGAACTTGCTATTTATTAGTGTGTTCACAATAATTCTCCGCAACTACCAAGCATAACCTCTGGAATAAAAGCCACAGCTCAGAAGCCAGCCTAACCATTTGTGTTCTCAATTATTGCTATAATATGTTGCAGTAGATTACTTGAGCTTTCCTGACTAGCAGATTTATTATGCAATGCCAGAATTATTTTATGTACTATTTCATAATGGTTCACGAAGGTGAATATTCGTGATGGCTTTTCTTCTATCCAATCATTTACTCGTGTATGCAATGTTATTGCAGTTTTATCTCCATGCTTCTTTTCTAACTCTAATTAAGACCTTAGAAAAAGTTACAGGTATATAATGATGCAAGTATTTGGTGATGGGAAAGTAAATCATCACAGTTTCACCCAATATGTGAAGCACTGATAGAGATAGGTATGCATCTAATAGCTGTAAAAATATCTGTAGTTTTATAAATCCTGTATATTACAGAAGACATTCACACACTACCTATTGCATAGTGCCTTTGTCAAAGTAATGAGCAATCTGATTTTTGCTCGATACTTATTTATCACTTTTAAGTGTCTAACTTTTTTTTGTAGGATCAACTGCGCATGGAGGTGGACCCTTGACCTCAAGGTAAAAACAACTTACTTGGCATTCTGAAAGACTTGAGTGTTTGGTGGCAGGGGCTCCCCGTTGAGGTAAAATGTAATTTGGAATGCTTTCATGTCGAGCAAGGTGCCCAGAATGTCACCTGCAAAGAAAGCAATATTTTTAAGATGCAACTTTTCATGTTTGCACACAATGTCATGTATAAGTGAGCAATATATATTTTTCCTAATAGACATGGCATATCAGTACATTCCTTTTAGTGAAATTATCTATGTGAGAGTGTTACTTTTTCCTAGGCTTAATCACCAGGGGAGGTAACACAGCTATTGTAGAGCAGGTTAATTGAAAAAAAAAGAACATTACCAAAACTGAAAAATTTTAATTTGGAGCAGCTATTCAATGATGTGATTACAAAACTTTCTCTGCTCCATAATCTTTGCATCAGCTTTTATAGTCATAGACAAACTCAAGGCGTGATGCCACTTGGTAGACAAAAGCCTTAGTTTGAACTGCTGTCCGTTCTTCAAGACAAGTGTTTAATGCTATTTATGCATTTTTTGCTATTTATGCATCTATTACGTAATTGGTTTCAGACTAGTTTTTAGCACTCGTCAAAATAAGGCCTTTGAGATTGGCATTTCTTTCCATTGTCGCCTTTGCGTGGACTATTCATCATCATTTTTTGGAGGAGATTGTGTGTTTCACAGTCCGACTGTCTGCGCTGGTCGTGTTCTGTCTTTTTCACACCTATAATTGTTGGTGCCAAAATAATTGCATACGTTGATTACACTTCTGTGAATGACACCGTTCTCAGCTACACCGTTCTGTCCATCAGCTAAATAGTGGCTTAGTGGGCCAATGCGTGCACCAGTGACGTAGTTAAGGAGTTGGTAGAGCGGGGGTAATTTTCTTCAAAGATCGCTTATGGGTATACTTTCACTTCGTGCAGTGTTCGACATTCTAAAATGAGCCACGGTGCTTTATCACTATGGCAACAGTACTACATTATTGCTTAGAGATGCTCACACATCCCCTGACAATCTCGCGAAGAAGGTATTGCTAAAAGTGAGTGCTCGCCAGGTGCTCCCACTATATTTATTAAAGGATATGACACTGTGTGTGTTTGAAAACGTTGTTGCGTTGATTGAGCATGAGTGAACGCACCAGGCAACATTGTACTTTTTTTTTTCAAGCGAAAGTATATAAATAAATTTTGTACCACTACATGCTTTCTCATTTTTCTTGTTTTTCGGCTCTTGCCTTTCTTAGCTGTTACATATATTTCTTATAGTCGCTTCAAAAACATGTCAGCTGGTTTCTACAGTACAATTAAAGCCAGAAGCTCGTACTGGTTTCTTAACAATTTTAAGATTTAATCACAAAATGAAGAAACCCCCTCACTTTGTGCTGTTACAATGCAAAAAAAAAAAAAACAGTAAAGAAATTGAGCCTCCAAAATGCCTTCCTGCCGGCCCAACAAGTCTTCAAACGCCAAGTACTTTTCGCTGTTACATAAAGATCCCTGAACATTATTTGTGAAGTTTTCAAACAAAAAGTAAAGCGTCTTTACTACTGTTAAACTATAGTGAGGTCCTGGATGTAGTAATTATTTACAATGATAATGCTTAAAGCTGCATAAATAAATCATAGCAAATTAACAGAGCTGAGATCAACACCACAGTAATAACAGAAATTTCTGTCATCTCGTTTTCCTCAAGAGACGGCAACTTTCAGATAAAGAAAAATAGCCTCCTATGCTGACATCCTTCAGCACCAGTAAAATACACCATATTGCCATGTTACTTTCATAGTATTCTAGAGCAACTGACCACTTGTAATTCTTTAGCATCAAGAGCTTCGGCATTAGCTCTTTCACTACCACACGAAAAGGAGCCGTTTTTACTAGGTGTGAAAAATGTTTTTTTTTTTGCGGCTAAATACTAATGCCTTATTTACATTATTTGGTACCAAACTGTAGCTAGAAAAATGTTCTGTTGAATAACGTAAATGCTGCATATATATTTATTACACACATTAAGAAAAAATGCTTATAATGAGAAGTTTATGCAGCAATTATACAATTATTTCTTTAAAATGAAGGGCAACATAAAAAAAGAAGAGGTTAAAAATGATTCAAGATATAAAATTTGTAGCTTCTTATGTTGCAGAAAAGGTTGTACAAGTTTCAAAAATTATTGCCAAATACTGCTCTTTCCACAAAAAAGAAAATTCATGAGGGTGCAGCAGTGTATGGGTTATCCTGGGCAGCTTACCATTGCAGAAGGCTCAGAGTACATGACACTTAGAAAAACAAAGAATGAAAAAAGAACGGCTTCGGGGCATAATATTCGGAGAAATCAGTCCTGAAAATAACTCCTAAGTATTCCAGTAGAGATAAAGGCGAGGCAACTCAACAATTCCCATGTAGATGAGGATTCCAATGCACTTCATCGGGACTGAAGTTCCTCCACGAACCGTCTCTTTCCGCGTATGTCCAACTCTCTAAAATATGCATCTGTGCATATTTGTTGGTGTAGTTACAGGTCATGTGGTCAGCTGTGCAGTAAAAAAACAGCTGGAAAAAGTCGACGGCACAAATGAAGAGCTGTGCATTACTGCGCCTCTGATTTCGACCCTTGGGTTTTGTCTCGAAAGAAACTGCACACGCTTGATAAATGCCGGCAAAGAATCATGTTCCTAGGAAGTTGAGACTCTCAACATGAGTAAAATTGCTCTGAGTACACGCTCTGCCCACCCGTAACAACTAATTAGACAACAAGATGTGCGCCACACACACAGCCGACTCTCACTAGCTCGATGTTGCGACTTGACTTGAAGCATACTTGTCGTCAGTGCTGAAATTTGATACGTCAACATCTTCTCCAGGCTCACTGCTTCTGACTTAATCCTTCAAATTTGCTGTTGATGCGGATGATTTGTGAGGAATGCGCCTTCTTTTAGGAACGTCTAAATGGGAAAACGACGCCATGATCGGCACACTTACGCAACAACCCAAATTTTTAAGCCGCGAGAGAAAAACTTTTTCTAAAGCAAAAAACAACCAAAACATAGCGGATCTCGTTGAGCGTTTGCTACTTTATTACCTAGATGGTGTTAGGTGCCCGTTAACTCCATGAGTGCGCGAAAATTTAAACTTGAAATGCATCGTTCAACTTGAACGATTCGAATAGATGCGGTCGCGAAAGAGTTGGTGACAATTTCCTTGCTTGACCCACACTTACCTGGTTTCCAGCAAGGATGGTTATGGCTTTGGCTCAGGGCATTGTACCAGATAAGTTGCCGGCACCCATCATAAGCTATCGAGAACTCGTCGTCACCAATTCCATAACCCTCCTGCAGAAGCAATTTTACTGAGATGAAATTTTCCTTGTGAACAAATCAATCAAACAAAATAGCACAGGCACATGCTATTTAGAAAGAAATGTTGCACTTAAAAGCAATTTATTGTTGTTCACTACAAGACTCAAACAATAGAACACACAACTTTTATCATATCAGATAGTATATTATGAATAGATACATCTATTTTGTATAAAGAACACAAAAATGTCATGAATCTTAATTTGCTGAAACTTATTCTTCATATGTGTCCTCTCATTTCTGCATCTTTTGCAGGAGAAACTGTCAATCCAGAGCTCACAAAACAGCTATGTTATGTACAGCATACATAAGAAACGCAGTCAATACTATGTCGATCACACTTAAAACACACTAATGCTTGATGTTCAATGAGCACTAAATGGAACAACAAAACCAAACTTTTTTAAATACATTCTTCAGACAGAAGCAGGATCTATTAAAAGACGCATTGTTTCATTGACTACCGACATGGTTTCAGAGAAAAACCAGCAGTGCAAGTTGTTGCAGCTTCAAAAGGAAAGTAACGACTGTATTCACTACCATAGTTAGCTAAGCCAGTGCAGCTTATCAGAGACTTGTATTCCATAAGCTTGCCAAGCCTGACATAATTTTTGACATGCATGGTTCAGCATTTCAAAATGATATTTAATCGCAAGCAACTGAATGCAAAGCCCGTAATGTCTTTAGTGTACCTTACAATGGCTTTAGTATACATTAGAGTAACGTTTCAGTTACAAAGAGTAAACAAAAATCAATTGATAATTAATTTATTATTCATGTTTACAGAGGCCATGAACCACCCTTAGCACTTGGAATGAAAAACAACATTAATTGAGTTGAACGCCTCCCAAGAATAAAAAGTCAAACAAATTTTTCGAAGGCTACAGTAGAACTGGAGATACAGCGATCGCTAGGTTTGACTGATGCATTCCCCATTAACTCATTTCATTCAGCAGGAGAAGGCAGTGCTGTTTATGGTGCCTTGCTCAGTGCATTACGTCACCTCACTTCAATGTTGTGTGGTTTCCTTTCCGCGTAACTTGGCAGTTCTGACGGTTGCTGATGGCAACTCATAGTTCTGATCGGCTGCTTCTTACTGCGCTGTAGGTACTGTAGCTGTAACTTGGGGAAAATGGAAGGAGCTTCAAGTGCGCACGAGTGAAGCTACCACAAGCTGCAGTTTCGTCCTGGAAGAGAGCGCACAATCACTCGTTTGCTGTTGGCGGGCCAGCGTTTTTTCTTTAGTTTGAAACAATGCCCGCCTGTAGCACTGCAAACTGCTCAAGCTGACTAGCAAGTCCCTTATGACTAGGAAGGTCTTCAGGGAAGATGTTTCACATAAAGGTACCCTAAAACTGCACCAAGTTTTCGCTCATATTACTAGAGAATAAGCAGCGTGGTATGATTGGGAATCACCAGCATTTTCGTCCACTCCCCTACAAAAAAAACTTGAAGGGCAAGCTGAGCGTAATTCTTCCCTGTTACCAGATGTTGGCAATATAGCTAGCTACATCGTAGGCTTTCTGTGCCCGATTCTGTGGCGGCGGATCTCCTGTGCGACGTGCCACTGGTGAAGCATCAATAGCATCGGCGTCCGATAAATCAGCGGTTATGTTCACGTTTCCTCCCGAGCAGAGGTGCCACAATGCATGCCTCATTACAGCCTACGCTATTAAAAAACCCAGTAATGCTGTCTCAGTGCCGTACATAAATACAGCACCACAGCACTGTTGTGCAGGATACTGGGAGGCTGGCAGACTGCACGATGCGTGCTTGACGGTGGCGCATGACACACCCATCTTAGGCTAAAATCGGACTTAGAAATTGCTTTTGAACATTCTGTTCATGAGCAGATAGTAATGCTGACCGTTGACGCACACAGCAATATGAAGCTGACATGCTACTGCTACACTACACTTCAAAGAACGAGCGTGGTGTTCTCAATTAAGGTGGTAGGCCACCTTCAAAAGTCTTTTTTTTTTTTTCGCGAAATAAATTTTTAGGGTTTTGTTTTTCTTGCACGCCCAAACATTCACATATATGTTGCAACAAAAATTATCCTCCTAGCGTCATTAGTTTGCGAGTTACAGCAAGTTTTCCATACCCTATGCTCCTATAGCAAAACTGAAACCACATTTCAAACTGTGGTTTCGGTTTCGAAAAATCGCTTTCAAAAGCAAGTGTTGTTTCGTCTATATTAATGCTATTCAAAATACTTTATGCATTTTATTGTGACTGTTATATAAGATGATGTCATTAAATACAACTTTGTGTTTAAAAGTCTTCGTTATTCTCTAACAGCCACAAGGGGGACGCACAATGCTCGTCGGAATTTTCGTTGTTTGCCTTGGTCAGGCTACGTCAGGCTTCATTCTGCATTTGTTCCACGTGTCAATGCTACTAGGGCTGTATCCTTAGGCCACCTGGACCATATTACAACCAGCATGGGGAAGTGCAGAACACAGAAGACGAGGCTGCCTACTGACACAGACGCCTGTATTTCGGCAACCACGAAGAAGCTTGGGGACATAATCAAGGCATACCAGGCTCCACTAGAGAATTCTGCACTCCAAGGGAACAGGATAATGGACATTGGTATTCTTTCTTCAGTGTTTTCATCGCTAGCATGTTCCGAATACATGAACACAACACTGAAGCTCGAGGAACGCTCTCACCAAGGGATATGCTCGGCTTGTGCGGTCGTGTGTACCGACTGTGGATTCAAGCGCCCATTTCATACGTCGAGAAAGGTGGGTCGTGCCAATGAGAACAATTTACGTCTGGTTTACGAGATGCGCCAGTTAGGAAAAGGGCACGGTGGTGCGAAAACTTTTTCCAAAGCGATGAACATGCCTGCTCCTCCAGATCACTCCGCCTATGACAAATTGTCATCTCGGCTTTCTGCAGCGGCAGGAGAAGTGGCGCCGAAGTCAATGACTGATGTTGCTGTGGAAGTTTGTCGTATTGTGGGGAGTGCCGAGTGTGGTGTTTCAGGTGATGGCACGTGGCAGAAGCGTGGCCATTAATCTTTGAACGGTTGTGTGTCTGTGATTTCTGTTGACACGGGAAAGGTTATTGATGTTGAGGCCCTTTCTAGTTCGTGTAAGTCTTGTAAAACCAAAGCAAGTTGAGGCAAGATAGTGCTTCGTACCAGGAATGGAAGGCAAACCACACTTTCTGTCAAGCAAACCATGAAGGAAGTTCTGGCAGTATGGAGACGGTTAGTCTATACCATATATTTGAAAGGTCGAAAGGCAAAAGAGATTTGAAGTACCTGCAATACTACGGCGATGGTGATTCCAAGAGCTATGCCGCTGTCAAAGACATGTATGGAAAGGCCAGTGTGCAGAAACTGGAATGTATTGGGCATGTCTAGAAGCATGTTGGCTGCCGCCTCAGAAAATTGAAGAAGACAGTGCGTGGACTCGGTGGTAAGGAAAAGCTCACTGATGCCCTCATTGACCGCCTGCAAAACTACTATGGCATCGCCATAAGGGCTAATGTGGGGAACCTTTCTGCAATGAAAAAGGCTACCCTTGCCAGTCTTTTTCCTTGCAGCTCTACCGACAAGCAGCCGAGACATGGCCTGTGTCTGCTTGGACCGAAAAGCTGGTGTGGATACCAAAGGGTCCAAGCACTCGGCCAAGGGAAATATGTACACAAAGGAGGACTTCCAAATGATGTGCTCAACAAAGTTAAAACTGTCTACAGTGATCTGTGCTCTTATGAACTTCTAATGAAGTGCCTTCGTGGAAAGACTCAAAATGCTAATGAGTGTTTCAATGGTCTAATATGGTAGCGGGCACCCAAAGAGGTCTATGTAAGCTTGCCTACAGTAATGTTTGCCTTGCATGATGCTGTGGCACACTTTAATAATGGCAGTGTAAGCACCCTAGATATCCTGAGGCAAGCTGGCATAGAACCAGGGTACCACACGACGAAAGCTTGCATCGCCAGAGATCACCTGCGCATGCAGAATGCTAAACGCAACTCAGCGGATGGGACAAAACAGGCCAGGAACAAAAGATGAGCAGCCACCTAAACAAAAGGAGACAATAATGCTTCTGCAGAAGAGCCCAGCTGTGAATCTGGTGCATTTTAGGCCTGCATGCGAAGATTGTGACCCTTTTTACAAGCTCGGAAATCTTTGTTTACGTTTTTCTGAAAATAAAAATTTGCTCCAAATGTTGCGACGCAAACTTTCATAACGTATTTCTCAGCGTATACTTTAAACTGAAATTTTGCAAAATGGTTTACAACATATATATCTGTGCAGTGAACTAGAATAAAACAAATCCATTGAATATTTTTCAGTTCACAGCTGAATTCTCCAACAGGTTCAGTCTAAATTGGCTCTTTTTCCCCGTTTTTTTGTTTTTTTAGCATTACTTCCTTGATATTCACTGCATAATATTTATTTTTGTTCACTGCATAGCTCCAGCCATTAGTTACACAAATGTCAAAGCTTTACTGAATAAAGCCACCCATTAGTCACTTCTCACAGCTGGCATGGCTAGCACTTTCAATGCAATTTTCGACAAAGATTACCTCCCAATAAATAAATATTCAATATTTTGCACTGTAAGTAGCTGGGTAAATTAAATAAGACATGCTGGTTTTGAGAAAAAAGTTATTTCAATGCTGCCTGCCCTTAAAAAAACTTTTGCTTTTGAGTGGCCTACCACCTTAAGCTTGGGGAGAATATTCGAATGATTGAAATATTCAAACGAATAATGCAGTATTTGAATTTACTCTGAATCGATTATAAATTATTGAAAATTTCAAATTATTCAAGACAAATGAATAGATGCATATTAATCCTCATGTAACATTCTGTAAAGATCGTTTCACTACAGTGAAGGAGTCCTAAGCAGTGAAAGCACCTAATCAAGCACATATTAGTTCACATGATTTTTTGTAAAAGTGGCTTCATTGCTGTGAAGTTGTGCTGAACCGTGAAAACACATAATCAAAAAAATTCTGCATTGTTGCAAAGCCCCACTTCAAGGTTATATGAAGATTTTACCCTAACATCAATTCTTTTTTTTTTTTTTTCAGTTTAAAAGTTCGCTATACCGACTTATATGCTCTAAGTATAGCAAATTTTAAAACTTAGCATATTTTACAGGCTATCACTTCCATTTTATGGAAAGTCAAATCCTGCTGCTATTCAAAGTTGTTTCCACTTCCTTTGATGCAAAAAAATGGCATTTGCACAGGCCTTGTTTGAATTTTCAAAAATATTGTGCAGGTCAGTTTGGTCATGACAAATATGCCTCTCTTTCTTTATAATATTGTAACGGGTGCAAGAGAGGAAAAGTCAAACTAGTTTATTATGGGCAAACTTGTGCCCTGAAATTTATGTGCGAAAAGATGGAAGAGTCCGCTAGAGCGTTCCAAAATCAAAAACTGTTCCTCTGCCCATGCACCTTCTTCTTCTTCGCAGCTCCAACCCACACTGGCTCGTGCCTGTGAACAAGAGGCATGAGTCGTGCGGCCCCAAGCAAGAGTGCGCACAAGACTGTGGACGCTGATTTTTCATAATGTCCGATATTGTAAACAGTCTCTGTGGCAATATGTGATATATACACTATTCAAATAAGATTCGAAATGATTCGACCAAAATCACAATTCGCTTCGAATTCTCTTTGAACCTAAAATTCACTATTCGCCCAAGACTACACTTAATACCAAATTTCAGTGACCCTTATTTTCATCATCTTGTTTAGAAATTAATATTGCTGTATTTTAGCCCTCGCACCGACCTAAGAGAAGATTGTTGATTTGTTTGTTATGTGTTGCCCAGCATCAGAACGTTCATCTGGCAGGTTTTATGGAAAGACACGTTAGTATAACCGTAGATGGGAGCTACATTCAACATCCAAGCAAATTACCATGCACGCACGCTCAGGTGTACGTGGATGCACTGAGTTCAGCAAACCACAGTTGGCCTCTTACCGGAAGTGAGTCATCTTTTCAAAAACTTGCAACAAAGCTTTTCCATATTTCTGTCTGTTTATTTAATTACAACAACTGTCATACACAGTGCTAATGGGAACAAGTGCATCTGATTCAAACAGCACTCTACATTTATGCCGGCATTTAGCCAATAATCCTTTCAACGTCAGATGACAGAAACATGACGTCCAATGACAGACGCCCGCCTACCAAATAGAGTGAGAACCAGCCTTTGTTTAAAAAGAGCACACCTGGGGAAACAGCAACTTCGCGCTCTGCTTGTAACCTTTACGCGGTGCACACAACCGAAATATTTGGCTGAGCAGTTTATAGCCATGTCTGCTTTCTGCAGAATGTGTTATTTCCACAAGCCAGAGGCATGCTTCATGATCCCTTCAAGTGAAATAACAATAAACTTTTTACAGTACAAATGTGCTCTCTATAGTCAAAAGTAAAGCTGAAGAAATTGTTTTCGTGCTAGTTCATGTGCAACAATATTTAAGCTTTATAAGAAACAGTAAAAAAAAAGAAAGGATGGATGCTAATGTAACTTTCACAAAAAACGCTTCTGAAACAGCAAACAGGAAGCCTTTACAGAGTATTGAAATGACTCTAATGTTTCTGAAACATCTGTACATGACACCACTTTACATTGTGTATATGAACTGGGCTTGGTCAAATTACCGGTTATTGCAAAAGATTGATGATTGATTAATATGTGGGGTTTAACGTCCCAAAACCACCATATGATTATGAGAGATGCTGTAGTGGAGGAGTCCGGAAATTTTGACCACCTGGGGTTCTTTAACGTGCATTCAAATCTGAGCGCACGGGCCTACATCATTTTCGCCTCCACTGAAAGTACAGCCACCGCAGCCGAGATTCGATACCGCGACCTGCGGGTCAGCAGCCGAGTACCTTAGCCACTAGAGCACCGCAGTGGGCCTGGTTATCGCAAAAGAAAAGCAATAAATTATAAGATTAAAAAGCTTTGCAAGCAGTAAGTTCCAGTGCTTTTTCTTGCAGAAAAATGGCAAATTCCTATACAAGAGGTGCTAGCTAAATTTGAGATTTCAATGGATGTTCTCCTATATGAAAGGCATAGACATAAAAATTGAGAAAAGAATGTTCATCCTCTAAAGTAACATCCTTGATTATTAAACAGCATTGTCTTTCTTTTTAAAAAAACACTAGAGTTTTTAAGATAGTAAATCACCAATACATACTCTCCCCCCCCCCCTCGTATTAACTGTCTGTCTAGTAATAATTGACAAAAAGTCCCAGCCTGGACTACTTTGTATATGCCGATGCTAATGAAGCCAACCAAGGACAAGAAAAAAAAAAAAAACTCTCTGCCGGTGTATCTATACAGCTCCCCACTTGTGCAGATTTTTCATGCTACCTCACCAGCTCAACATATCTTTTTCCCGAGCAAACTACAGCTTGAAGTAGTGTACTACATCCAGCTGCTTAGTTACACAGTCTATTTTAAATGAGAACAGAGAAAGCTTTACTAGGTGGCAGATTCCATGCGGATGAGAGCTGTAACAAGAAAACAAGGAAACAATGGCAGCCTCGCTTGAAATGCAGTGAGCAGGTTTCCCAAGTGGATAACTAGTGGTCATTTAACTTCATTGTGCTGCTTATTGCTGCAGAGAATCACTTTGCCGGAGACACTACTATGTTCGATGATCGTCCGACATGCCGCGTTCCAGGAACAACGTTAAGAGAATTATTTTTCTTTGTTTGAAATGAATACAATCAGAAAACAAGCTACACATTTTGGGCCTAATACTATATGATTCTTTTTATGAAAGAACTGAAGCTGACTGATTGCAGAATAATTAGATATTCAATTACATGCTACTTGACATTATTTACCAAAACTATACATTCCTTCATTTTGATGATGATGATGGTAGATTTTAGTGGCGCAAGGGCAACTCAGGCCAAAGAGCGCCAAACACACGGTTTTTGGTCGATTTGATTATAAAAAGTCTACTCAGGGTGGCAAGAGTAAAAGAGTAGTGTATATAACTTAAACTTAGGTGTAGTGACTATGTGTGATGGGTTTAAAACGGGCTACGCTTATGGGTTTTACAAAGTCACGCCGTGTCGTCAACAGTCCTTGTCAAGACAAGGAGTGCGTGCTGCATGACATTTGATAAAAAAAAAAGTCTCAGCGGTTCCCTCAGGATTGAGAGGAGGCTGAGATTAGTGAGAATATGTTATGGAATGTAGGAAGCCTACACTAGCTAAAAACTTTAAGACTACTTTTGGGGGAAACAAGGGATCGTCTCCAAGAAAAAATTGTGGATGAGGCGGAATGTGACATTTGTACAGCTTTGAAAAGTGACACAGTCTTTCTGGTTCGAGGTACGGACAGGTAATTAGAACGTGAACGACAGACAGCTCATCACCACATTTTGCACAATGTGGTGCTGGAGAATTCTTTAAAAGGTGCGAGTGTGTTGCATGTGTATGACCGATCCTGAGTCTGCACAGTGCAACCTCTTGGTGCCTGTTACGTTTTTCAGTCAGATATCTTCCTATTCTTGGCTTTACTAAGTGCAGTTTGTTTGCGTTTGCTGCATTCCATTCTTCTTGCCATTGTCTACGCATTTGGGATATGATGAGTGGCCTCAGGTCCTCATACGGGATGGTGTTTACGTCAACTGATGGGCGGAGTGCTGCTGACTTCGCAAGTTTGTCCGCTATCTCATTGCCAGCAATGTTGCAGTGTCCCGGAATCCAGCATAGCGTGATTTTGAGCTTAGATTTGCGGGCTGACATGATGCATTTTCGAAGTGTATTAGTAACTGGGTTTTTCAGTATCTTAGTGGAGGACAGCGCAGTCACAGCACTGAGAGAATCTGTGTATATGATCGAGGCTGGCTCTTTCTCCTTTAAAATGTGCGTTACAGCTAAAAGTATGCCATAGCATTCCGCAGTAAATATACTGGTATGTTCGTTCATTGTTCTAGATTCAGAGAAAGCGGGACCGTGTGCCGCACATGCGACCGCGGAGAACTTGAAGGCATCAGTATAATATTCAGCACACCTGTATTTGGCCTGCAGGTGCTTGAAGTGTTGATCGATCGCGACTGGGTGGCCATTTTTTCCTACCTCTAGGAATGACAAGTCACAATCGATAGCCTGCATTTCCCATGGCACAACAGTGTCCTTGTGAGAGGTTAGTTGAAGACTGGAGACCGGTATGTGCATATTTCCAAGGTGTGAGGCCACTCTGAGGGGATACGGTGGCGTAGCTGATGGTCGCCTCAAAAACAGGGGGGCGTTCGATGTATCCTGCAATAGCGCACGAGCTGGGTGGTCGATATGGGAAAGCACCTTGGTGGCATACGTGACACTTGTAAACTGACGTCGCCGTTCTAGTGACCACCGGTCTGTCTCAACATACAGGCTGGCTGTTGGGCTGGTCCGGAAAGCACCGCTGGCCAGCCGAAGCCCGAGATGGTGCACTGGGTCAAGCATCTTCAATGCAGATCTTGAAGCTGACTCGTAAACCACCGAGCCGTAATCTATACGTGATAGCACTACACTGTTGAGAAGGTTCAGCAGACAGTCACGGTCTGTGCCCCATGACTGATGTGAGAGAATCTTGAGCAGGTTTAAGGCTTTCAAGCATTTAAGTCGTAGCTGTTTGATATGTGCAACAAAGCTGAGCTTTTCATCAACCACAACACCTAAAAATTTGTGATCTTTTTTGGTAGTTATGGTTTGTCTGTTAATTGAAATATTGGGGGGTGGCCTTATGCCACATAGTTTTGAGAAGAGTACGCAAACAGTCTTGTCACAGTTAAACTTAAACCCATTTTTGTCTGCCCAGCTTGACAGCTTGTTTACTGCCAACTGAATCTGACGTTCACATGTGCCTAGGTTGCATGATTTGAAGCTGATCTGAATGTCATCCACATATACAGAGTAGGAGATTGTTCTAGGCATAATGGTGCTTATGGAGTTCATTTTTACGATGAATAGTGTGCAGCTAAGAACACCACCCTGGGGGACGCCATTTTCTTGCGTAAACCACTTCGATAAGGCATTACCAACACGAACCACAAATGTACGGTCAGAAAGGTAGCTTTCAATAGTATTCAGCATGTTTCCTGACACTCCAAAAGATTGCAGGTCACGGAGAATGCCATAACGCCATGTCGTGTCGTAAGCTTTCTCTAAGTCGAAAAATACAGATAGGCAGTGCTGTTTATGAATGAAGGCATCCCTGACATAGGATTCAAATGCTACCAGTTGGTCAGTTGTCGACCGGCCAGACCTGAATCCAGCTTGATGACGATCAAGGAGGCCATTGTATTCAAGGTAATACATAAGGCGGCGATTCACCATTTTTTCGAACACCTGGCCCAAATAGCTGGTCAGCGCTATAGGCCTGTAACTAGCAGCAAGTGTGGCTTCTTTTCCTTGTTTAAGAATGGGTATGATAACTGCCTTTTTCCAGGTCATGGGTAGACCTGGAAAATGGGTAGACCTTTTTCCAGGTCATGGGTAGACCTGTATGGCCCAGAGGACCATACACTGTTGAAAAGAATGAGGATGACGTCAAGCGTGTCTTCGTGTAGGTGTTTCAGCATGCCGTAAGTAATCCTGTCCGAGCCAGCTGCTGAGCTGCCGCACTTTGCCAGTGCTGCCTTTAGTTCACCTATAGTAAAGGGGGCATTGTACCCTCCCGCCGATGGCCTGTCATCACGAATAGGTTTACGTTCCTCGGCAAGTTTGTATCGCCTAAAGGAGTCTGTATAATGTGCAGAGCTGAAAATATACTCAAAGTGTAGGCCTAAGGCATCTGCCTGGTGTTCCAGTGTATCACCAGCAGTACTAACAAGGGGCATCGAATGAGTGCTGTGCCCTTGGAGTGCTCTTACTCTGTTATAGACCTTATGTGTGTCAGTGTAAGAGTTCACGGATGAGAGGAAGGATTGCCAGCTCTGTCGTTTAGACTCTCGTCGGACACGTCTACCGTCTGCTTTTGCACTCTTAAAATTCACCAAGTTTTCGACTGTAGGATACCTGCGGAATTTTGACCATGCTTTGTTTTGATTGTCACGAGCATTTTTGCACTCAGAGTTCCACCAAGGTCGTCTTTTGTTCCGTGTATTGTTAGATGTATGTGGGATGGATTGCTCTGCGGCCTGTACAATGTGTAGTGTGACCAACGCTTCAGATTCATCGATGCCTAGGGTTTCAATTGATGAGCGCGATAGTTTTGAGAGTTTTCGGAATTTCGTCCAGTTCGCACCCTGTTCTTGAAACCTGGTTACATTCACAGTCATTGTACTCGTATTTCCTTTGTATTTTAGACAAACAGGAAAATGATCACTTCCATAGAGGTTATGAATTACAGCCCATTCAGTGGTTGCCAAGAGTGAAGGAGATCCGATAGCAAGATCTATTGCTGTGTATGAGTAGTGTGCTGCGTTAAAGTATGTTGGCTCTTTTTTATTAAATATACAGGAGCCGGAGGACAACAGAAAGTTTTCGATTAGGGAGCCTCGAGAATCCGTTCTTCTACATCCCCATAAAGGGTGGTGCGCGTTAAAATCTCCGACCAACAGAAATGGATGCGGAAGCTGGTCGATGAGCGTTTCAAATTCTTTAGTAGAGAGTTGGTGGTCTGGAGGGATGTATAGTGAACACACGGTTGTTACTCGTCCAAAAATTAGGGTTCGTATTGCCACTGCTTCTAAGTCAGTAACCAGAGTGAGGCTTTGAGACGGAACTGCTTTCTGCACCACGATAGCGACACCACCAGATGAATGGGAAGTGCCCTTTCTGTCCTTTCGGTATACCACATACCTTTTCAATAGGCTAGTGTGTGTAGGTTTTAGGTGTGTTTCCTGTAAGCAAAGTATGTTTGGTTGGTGTTGTGCAAATATTTCATAAATGTCGTCTAAGTTCTTAAGTAAGCCTCGGCAATTCCATTGGATAATATTTTCGGCAGCCATTTTTATGAATGAGGAAAAGAGTGTGACTTATTCACACTTCGCTGCCTTTATTAGGAGGCTTAACTGGCGGGTGTCTTTTCCCTCTGAGGCGATCTATGGAGCCCCGCCTCACTTGGGAGGATTCCGTCAGCATCTTAGACGCTGAGGATCCTGGTGTCACTTCCATTGCCTCCGGTGGACCCTCAGAAGCTAATGGAGGTTTGTCAGAAGAGACAGGTGTCTCAGTTGTCTGTGTGGTCCCTGGGGTCTGATGAAGTTCGACCTCCGGGACGTGAAAGGTTGGTGCAGCCTGTGGCTGCTTGGTGGGGGGCAGAGATGTGCACGCATCAGCAAAGCTGTATTGCGTGCCCACCGTCACTAGACGCCGCCCGGCCCCCCGGCGCGCTGCGTCAGCGTACGTTCTTCCGGAGAAGAGTGACACCTTCTTCCGGGCTTCAGAGAATGTTATGTTTTCCATTACTTTAATCTGGATGATTTCCTTTTCCTTTTTGAAAATTTCACATGTCCGCGAGCATGCTGCGTGCGGCCCGTGACAGTTGGGGGACTCTGTTTGCGTGAAAGTACAGCTCTCTGTTGGGTGCTCATGATCACCACATTTTGCACATGTTTGTTTTCCGCGACAGGTATTCGACCCATGTCCATATTTCTGGCATTTGTAGCACCTTCTAGGGTTGGCTATGTAGGGGCGGACCTTGCAGTGAAGGAACGCAGCTTTCACGGATTCTGGCAGAGTGGAGCGGTTGAATGTAAGTACTATATGAGGCGTCACCACTTCTTCATTGTTTCGCCTGATGGTTATCCGGCGGATGGCGACTACGCCTTGCTCTCGAAAGCCTTCAAGGAGGTCAGCTTCAGTTTCTCGCATCAGATCACGTTGTGAAATGACGCCTTGAACAGTGTTAAGGCTGCGATGGGGGGTGATACACACATTCAGGTGGGCAAACTGCTTCTGTTTAAGGAGAGTGTTTGCATGCTCTTTCTGGCTTACTTCAACAAGAAGATCACCGGATGACAGTTTCTTTACGTCGTACTTTTTGCCTATTAAGTTAGCAAGGGTTTTAGCTATCAGGAAAACCGACAGTCCTGCCACAGAGACGTTATCTGCCAGAGAGTGTATGACTAGGAAGCGTGGGAAGTGCTCACAATCGCTTCCGGTTCGTTTGGAGCTTTCATCGGTGCGGTTCCTTTTCAGGGACCGATCATTGAGGGGGGGGAAAGATTTTGCCATGTGGTGGACTTCATGTTCGGCGGCGATGGTGACCACCCACCACCGAGCCCAACAGGGGGACGCTACAAGGTAGAACACTTGAAGGCGCCAGTCATACATCACCGCTATAACCAGATATAACTACCCAAGGTTGGGTAACTACACAAGGTTAACCCTTGCCGCCAGGAAATTTGGAAGTAAACAGAAGAGAATAGAAGACAGGACAGATAGATAGTGAGAAATAAAGACGAAGATGTAGGCAGAGAGAGATAGGAAAAGGCGACTGCCGATTTCCCCTGGGTGGGTCAGCCCAGGGGTGCCGTTTTCATTCATTTTCCTTCATTCCTTCATTTTATTCCTTGGAAAGTAATACTGCGTGCCTTGGAATCATGCCATGCAAATTTGATGGATTTGCAGCCAGAGGATCACAATTTGAGCCTGAAGGGGATAAATCACCCAATATGTTCAGAGGACCATGCACTTGTGTTTGAAATAAGGTCACGGCCTCCGAGATTGCGGGTGGCGGCGTGGTTCTCTTCGGTTGTCCCAATCACCGCACTCCCCAGTAAAACCAGAGAGTATCACATCACGTGCCCAGCTACCGCGAGGGGGCGTGTTTAATGTGGGTTCCCCAAGTGGCGGAGACCACGGCAGAAAGCAGAGCGCTGAGGTGTTCGCGTGGTTACCTTGCGTGCATGCATCACTGGCATTCTGCACAGAGGAAAGAAAATTTTGGAGTGGAAGTCTAAACGAATGTTTGATTCAATAGTAGCCATTTATCAATTAAGTTGCCGACTGGTTACGGTTTATACAATTGATGCTATGTCAATGCTGTAGATTTTTTTCTGTTATAGAAAGGGACGTCGGGTCTTGTTTTTTCGATTTAATTACAGGAATATGTCATACTGCTGCGTGCCCTTCCGCACGTCAGATAGGAAAAAAAACTTGGGCACGAGATGCCAGCATGCGCAGTGTTGGTGTCAACGGCACTGCCAACATTGAATTCGCGAGTGGGTGCGACTATAAAATGCTCCACATTTAATAAAAACTGACAGCCCAATCCACAAGCTAAATCGGAATGCCACATTCTGTGCTCACGGGTTACACGCAAATAAATGGTTCAATTAATTTCTTGTTCTTTTCGTAGAACTACCCCTGATTTAGATTGTAATGCTGTTTATAGAATTATTACAGGCACGCTGAGGTAATCACAGCTGCGACGCGTAGCAAGATGTGGTTTTATTGCTTTTAGGGACGAAGCTCTTTATAGCACTACTTGGTCGGTCATCCTTCTATCCAGCGTAGCCAGCATATCCATGAGGTTAATGATATGATGAGTGGGGTGAACCGTCCGTCTGTCTGACGTGTGCTGTAGTGTGATAGGAGTTGACGGACGGACAAATGGATAGACGGACGCTTTGCCTCACTAATCATTTACTCCGTGCATATGCCGTGGTTTTGTTTATTTATCCCTCACGCACCGAACAGAATTTTGCTCTTCGTGAGAAGTCCCACTGAGCGTGCCTCATCTATAGGGAAGACCAGTTGTGGCGAGCACGGCTGGACGGCGGATCTCTTGCAGAGGCGATGTAATTTTAACTGCTCTAATATGGGCGGCGCCAATCTACAGCAAAATAAAAACCTCCACTTGAAAATAAAACACCCCAGCGTTGACTTTGGCTCTTGTATGCCTTGACCCGACATTCCCAAAAGAACACAAAGTTATATAAAAGCGCTAAACTATTTTTTTCACGCCACATACAAGCTTCACCAACAGTGCAACAGCCTTTTCGACCGAAAGACAGAGCGCTACAATGCAGAGAAAATAGCGGGCCACGCCCATCTCAGGAAACGCGCTCTCCGTGCGATTGGGACGGCCGGAGAGAAACCTGCCACGTGCCCGCCATCTCGGAGGCCATGATAAGGTCTAATAATACGAAAATCTCTACCCTATAAAACAAGTGTAAAGAGCAAGATTGTGCTTACATGATTGAGAAACTTGCTTTCTCGGGTGGCCCAACCAATCTGCATTACGCCTGAAGTGACAATTAAGGCCTCGTAGAACCAGACACCAGAGTCCACTTGAAAGGTACAGCGTACACTCTCAAATGATGATGCGTCACATCGTGCCTGAAGAGCAAAAATGTGGAGCCATCATGACGCCAACTTGTCGCTTTCTATCCCCTAAACCTAGCACTTGTAACAATGCAGAGTAACATTTCATTGTCACTACAATTGTGGTCCAGTTAAAAGGCAACTTGAATGTCACTTCCATAACATAAGTATTTGTATTGATTACACTGACCATACACTCACAGTGTGTGTCTGAAAAATCTTGCTTGTGATTATTTTTTTGCATGTGATACGCCCCTGGTTCCAGCTTTTAGATGTGAAATCAACTCTATTTTTGTTTATACAGCAGACTCTCAGTAAGTGAAACATGAAGGGACTGGGAAAATATGTTCCATTTAACAGAAGTTGCGTTTACTGAGAGGTGAACATGGGTGCAGAATACAAGCCTGAAACCAAGCATTGCAGAGGCAATAGTTTGGTTTAACTGTTTACTGAGACTCTACTGTATATGAAATAAAAACAGCCAGGGCTTATGAAAAATACCACTAGTGATATGGAAGAAAAAGCAACAGATGAAAAAGATATGAAGAGCACAAAACATCCTGAAGAAGGTGCAGTGACAAAAGTGTGTGTGTGAAAATGTGCTTATCAGTGAGACTGTACAACAAAAAACAGTTGGTACAAACAGAAAGCTGAACAGCAGAGTTGCCACAATGAGTAGCTGAACAATACAGTCAGTGCAGAAGGAGAAAAGGCCACTACAATAACTTAAACAACTATATCATACAGTTGGTTCAAAAAGAAAGGCCAACAGCAGAGTTGCCATAAGCAACTATAACATACAGCTGGCACAAAAAAATAAAGTCTAAGCCACTAAAGTTTTGCTGCAACAAATGAAAAAAACTGAAACAAAAAGCTCGAAATCAGAGAGTTGGTTGCCAGCTTCAAGGAGCTCAGTATAGGCCTCACAAGTGCTTCATATGATGTTTACGCACATACTGGCAATTTTGCAGTGGATAGTTTCTGCCCCATTTTTTTTTTTATGATATGCCAATATAATGTATAGATTACTTGGGAAACAAAGTTCAGGGTAGGCTAATGCTGTAAATTTATCAATATATTTTCACTTACAAGCTATAAAGGGATCTTGAAACCTTTCTTTTGAAATTTTATCATTGTTCAGGTTTATAGCATTACCAATAATTTGCATCATAAATTCACACCACACTCAATGGTTGGTGCAGTGCCTCCCTCTAAATTGGCTTCTGGCAGTGCCACAGTGAAAGCCACAAAGAAAGAAGCACATAGCTGAGATTTCCTTCACCAGCTACTACAATGACCCCAGCCATTAACATTTTATTCCTCCATACACCAATAATCTGCAAACACCAAGAAATATGCAGACCAACTAAAAGTATCTGGGAATGATCACTGATAAGCATAAACACAGGCAATGTGTGGTGTCTTCAGGGGTAAAGTTATAGCTGCAGACAGGTGGGTCTCAGCATTGATTAGACAGCAAGAGGCCAACACTCACTTCACCAACGAGCTGAGGCAAGTTCGCTCGCTTGTAGCCTAACATGCCTCAAATGATGCCGCAGCTTTACATGTCACCGATCACTAGATTCGGAGCACACCACGAAATTCATAGTGCCCCAGAAAAGAAACCTCAAGATAAATACTGTTGTGCAGCACACGTCAACACAGAGCACGTTGTAACACAAGCAGACAATACTCCCTGTCCACCTGAGGTCCCCAAGTTTGGCAGCAAACAGTGGTTGTGTATCCTCTTTCTGTTACTTTTTTTAAAAACAAAACAGACTACAAAAAGTTATAACTATTATGAACAGCATTTCTTCACAATCAGGTTATAAAAATGGTCAGAGACATAGAGTGTATATATGCAATCAGATAGGTCGCTGGTGCTAGTGCTACATATAGAGGAATAACACTATGTGTAGTGAAAGTGGGCGATTGAAAACTCTTTTGGCTGAGCCACAGTGATCTGTAATGATTTCAAGGTTTTAAAGACCTGTAAGAGATTACACAATTTAAGTAGAGAGAGAAAATAAATCTGCAAAGGATTTTTGGGACTTGCTTTACTGGCTCAAAGAGTTTGAAAGACGTTTCAGGGTGCCTTAAAGGTACAAGCATTATAAGAATTTTGATTGATTGATATGTGGGGTTCAACATCCCAAAATCACCATATGATTATAAGAGACACCATAGTGGAGGGCTCCAGAAATTTGGACCACCTGGAGTTCTTTAACGTGCACCCAAATCTAATTATAAGAATCTTTATTTATGGCTTATAATGGGTGCCTCAGTGGCAGTTGCGTCCTACTAACAAGCACAAGGTTGAAAGTTCTGTCAATAGTCACTGAAACCATGCTACGAATGAATCCAAAGCACAAGTGTGGGCTCTACTAAAAGAACAGCACAGATGCCCCGCCGCAATTGTCTAGTGGCTAAGGTACTGGGCTGCTGACTCTAAAGTCACGGGATCGAATCCCAGCTGCGGTGGCTGCATTTTTGATGGCGGCGAAAATGCTGTAGGCCTATGTGCTCAGATCTCGGTGCACGTTAAAGATCCCCAGGTGGTCGAAATTTCCGGAGCCCTTCACAACATTGTCTCTCATAATCATATTGTGGTTTTGGGATGCCCAACCCTACATATCTTGGGACGTTAAACCCCACATATCAATCAACCCTACATATAAATCAAAAGAATAGCATAAATGCAAAGCTAGCAAAGAGAAGCAGCCTCTCACAAAACACCATTAGGAGGCTGAAAACCCCCTTTTAACTCTTTCCTTACCATGCCACTAAGCATTGATCACCAGTGGCCTTTACATTTGCAATGGTGCACGCTCTCGAAAAACACAGTTCTTACCCTGACCCTGCAAGATCCTGACCCTGCAAGAAGCAATCTCTTGGACATTACAAGCAGTGATAACTACGATGTCACTGCCCTGTTGTGCGAGTTTGGCTCGAATAAGAAAACTTCGGCATAGTGAATTTTTTTTATTTGTTGCCCTTGCTAATTATTATTGCATGGTTTTATTAATGCATGATTCAAAGAGTACTTGATCTGCAGTTATAGTCTTTTGAACAATGTTTGCCAGGTAATCATGAAAAAATTTATATATTTCCAAATTTTCTTAAAAGTACTGTTGCCAGAAATGTTACTTCTGTCCCAAAATTTTCTTACCATTTTTTGTACACTAATTTTTTTAACCCTTTGCGGTCTATTGTCACGCAGCACTTGACAACGCAACGCGGCCGTACTGGTCCACTGTCGAGCACTGCCCGACAAGGGTGTTCGTAGTTTAAATTTCGCTGTCTTCTCAGTGTTAGTCACGTACATTTTTTTTTTATAAATTAGGTGCCATCTTTTAAAAAATAAGCGACTTTTGTTTGTTGAGGCTTACATTTTTTGAACAGTAGGGTGCAGCACTATGTACAGTGTGGAGCCTAGAGCGTGCCCACTCGCACGCGGTTTGCTGAGATTCATGGCCACATTTTCCCCGCTTGCATTTTATGGTGATGCTTTTAGCAAAAACAAGGATAACTTTAGTGAGGAAGAGAATTACGTGCCTCCACTAGACAGTGATGACAGTGATTTGACAGAAGTGAGTGACACTTCTGTTGACAAATAAGGAAACGCACAACCCTGTCCTGCATCCAGGCAAACGCTTTAAGCGGTATCATACGGGCCCAAATATCGCTAAAAATGTTGCCTGCAGAATGCAGGAGCAAAAATAAATAACCTGTGAACTTTTCTTCCAGTTTGTGTTTTTCTTTGCGGCGCCAGAAACTGGCAAAATAGTGAAACGAAGATGCGCAAGCCTACGGGGCGCGGAAGAAGAAGAAGAGTAGTGGAGCGGCACCTGGACTGTGTGGTTAGGTGGAAGCGTTCTAGGCCTGTCTCAGAAGTACGCTGCTATTTCACAACGCCATTTCACCTCATCTGTAAATAAACACAGTCACTCGTAACAATAGCTTTGAACCTGTAGGGCCGGAAAGTGGGTGAAGGTTTTGGACTGCAAAGGGTTAAAGGGACCCTGCAACAGTTTTCAAAGTAGCCATTAAATGAATTTACTAGAACTTATTGGCTCATGAATTCGCCACCACAAAAATTTTTTGAATTCGTCCAGTATGAGCAGAGTTACAAAGATTTGTCGCATGTTGCAATTGCATTCTCTCTCCTCTCGTCCCGCAAAAGTGCTGGAAGGCAAACAGGAAGAGATGGCACAGATGAAAAAAATATGTCCGCACACCTCATAGCCGTGAGCACTTTCTCTCTCTCTCTTTTTTTCTTTCAAGTACGCGGCTTTTCAGTGCGATCAAGTGCGTATGCGTGGAAAAGACGCGGCCTCCCGCAGTGGCCCCAGTAAAGACTGAGCACGCCATGCACAAATAAGCCAGTGGCTGATACTTGGCCTAGTACACCGTGATTTTGAGCCTTTAGTGTCTTTTATAGATAAAAGATAAAGAGATTTTAAGCTGACTTTGGAAATTTATTGTAAATTCCAGGCCGTGTGCTGCGCTATATTAGTATTTGGCTTGCATTTTCTCGAGAGCCTCGACTACCGATCAGCAGTATTTTCTGACCATGCTCGAAAAGTGTTGCAGGGACCCTTTAAGAAAACAAGCTTTTATAACCTTTCTCAAGATAAACACCATTAGAAAGTATGTTCATTTGCCCTTACATCGATTACACTGTAAACCTAGCAGCTGTACCACAAAAAATTCTTTCACCAAAACATTAAAAAAAAGTCATTTTCCTTGGTAAAAAAAAAGACTAAATGTTACTGCTGCCTTAGTGAGTGTGCCTGGTAAGTAGTAATTTATTCCAAGCACACCAAAATAATGACACTAATTTTGGTGCTTGACCACGAAGCATAAGTTATCCTTGCAAGTTTACACAACCATATGAATCAACTAGATAATGAAGCCAATTAAAGCATTCCAGGGTCATTCACAGTTTTTAAATGACGTGTGGTATCTATGAGATAAAGGGAAATTAAAGTGGATGGAAAAAACAACTACACACTGGTGGGAATAGAACACACAACTTTCGCATTACGCGTGTAATGCGCTACCAGTTGTGCTATAGTGGTGGCAGTTCTCCCATCCCTTTTCTTTGGCACCTCTACATGCACACCTTAAAGAAACTAGCTGGCACCAACCGGGTTTATGTACCCACAACGGTGGCCTAGTTGTTATGGTGCTCGACTGCTGACCCACAGGGCTCAGAATCTAATCCCGGCCGCATTATAGATAGAAGCAAAAAAGCTCAAGGCTCGTGTACTGAGACTTAGGTGCTCATTAAAGTCCCCAAGTGGTCTAAATATCCGAAGCCCTCCACTATGTCGTCTTTCATAATGATATCGTGGTTGCGGGACATTAAAGCCCATCAATTATTATTATTATTACATAGCGGCTTATGTGCAACATTCTTTTGTCCAATGGCATAACATAGCTAGTGATGCAAAGGTTATGGGTTCATTTTAACCTGCAGCAAATTGTTTTATCATTCACTTTAATTCCCCATCATCTCATAATTACTGCAAACAACACACCCTAAATTTTTCCTACGTACAGCAGTCTCTAACAGATACAGACCCCTTGATCAATCCATTTATTTCGTTCATTACAAGTTTTAGTGCGTTTTTGCCAGGCACAGTCTGACTGTTTTCAGCAGTGTATGAGTGGAAATGTTATGTTGGCGGCAACTTACCACGAGACCGTTGGAGGAAATTTTCAAATACTCGCTGACATCATTGCTGTTGAGCATGGCGTTAATGTTGGTTCTGTCAGTAACCTCATATGTGTAATGACGTCCCTGTAATGATATATAAATATTAACAGCCTACATCGCTAGAATAAAGATTAAACAATAACTACCAATTTAAAAATAAAATTTGCCATATCAATACAAAGTTGCATGAGATGGTTTGGTTTGATACAATTTCACCCCAGTGGACAATACCAGAGCAGTAGAGTCAAAAGCCCTCATTACAAAATTTGAAGCATATAGTTGTCCTAGTAACCACTGTTGCAAATAACATATGGCAAGTTAAAGACTGAATTTACAGGCCCCTTTTAGGTGAAATTTAGAAATCAGAAGTTTTGTTCATCTGATTAGAGTTAGATTGAGTTGAAAAGCTGTAAATGTCTGTATTGCCTCTCAAAAAATTTCAGCCTTTCAGTCTGAAAATGAAACACCTTGCATAATTCAAGTTTACAAGCAGAGCACCAAGAAAGAAAAAAGATGCCCAACAAAACCTAGGCGTTCGAATAACTCCAATGAATGTCATAAAAAAAACTGCAGCACAAACCTACAAAAAAATTCATACATGTTGACAACAATATCCTCTACCACATTCTTTTTACTGTATCAGTCCTGCAGCCTGTGTATGCTTTGAGCATACATTCAAGATGTGGTAATTTTCCATTTAAAAATGAGCTAACTATAGTGATATTACCTTGCCAAAGCTGAGCAAAATTTTATCATTTGAAACATTTTGTAGACAGGGTCAAGAGAGTAATTAAGACAGTTACCAGTTACATAAGGTGAAAGTTCTTCAACTTGTACTTAAAGGGCTATGACAGGGTGAATAGGTCGTCTTAGTTTCAGCTTTTATCTCTATGACTAGTAATACCGTATTCTACAGTAAAACTTCGTGTGTTCAACACAATGTCATTGGCATTTACTTTGTGTAATTATTACCCTGTATCTTTTTTTTACTTTTTGTATTTCAGTATTAAAATGCAGGCAAAGAAGTAAAGTGAAAGGTACCTATCCCTAAACAAGAAACAGTGTCACTGTTGCATTTTGCATGATAATGCAAAATTTTTGCAAACTGAAGCTTAAGAAAATGGCAGAAAATCAATATATTCAACCGATCTAACCATATCTATTATAAAAAAATACACACACACAAAAGCAATGATGGAAAAGAAATGTCCCCAATCCCTCGCAACTATGGTTGCCACCTGCCCAGTTCTAGAGCGGCTCAACCGGTTTTTCTTCTACAGCGAGCTGGTTACCAGTCCATGAAGCGTCACTTTAATAACGGGCAATTTTATGACAGCAATTAGACTAGTAGGTTAGCTTAGTGTGCAGTTTTTGTTTGTACGTTAGGCTTACTTGGCTT
The DNA here is from genome assembly GCF_043290135.1 of Rhipicephalus microplus. Lineage (NCBI taxonomy): Eukaryota > Metazoa > Arthropoda > Arachnida > Ixodida > Ixodidae > Rhipicephalus > Rhipicephalus microplus. Next base: position 151,935,371 of record NC_134710.1, read on the forward strand.
AAGGAAAGCAATGTTACATTAAATGGCACTGCATGCGAAAGACCTTACATGGCGTCTATTGTTCAACACTAATTTAATCTCCTGGTAGCTCATACCCATCCCCTCCTGCCGAAGGGCCGGTTATCATTCGAGAAACGGTGGCAACCCTACTCACAACCGTCAGGAGGTGCAGCTTTTTGCACAATTTTTAAATGGTACTGAGTATCCTTATGCTCTCACCAATGCACCACTTTTCTCTTCAGAGTGTGTATTACTAATCAAATTTTAAAAATTGCTTCGAGGTAAATCGAGTAAATCGCAGTCAATTTACCCTATCATGCCCATATATACAGAGTGACCATTAAGGATACACACTCCATTTATACACTGTTTCTGCTTGCTTTCGAGACAAATGTGTCCATTGAGTGCCCAATTAATCGAATACCCCGTACTTCTACTATAATTGATAATCCATGTATTGTGAAGGCATCCAAACTATTAACATTGTGTGTGCGCACACGCACATTTCTCTATTGCCAGTTTAAAACATGGAAATAGAGAAATGAAACATTGCAGGGCCGCTGAAGGTGAGGTAAACGCAAGTTTGCCTCACTTTGCATATGGACGACGTCGGGCAAAGTTTGGCCAAAGGTTCTCGCAATATTCAATCCGACCACATTGCAACAAAAATCGGAGACACCATTCTGACCGAAAATTCAGTCCCCGCGAATTATCGCCATTGCACCCACAAGTATCGAGCAACGTACTAAATGTCTAACATATGCGTATTTATATGTTCTACGTGGAACGATTCGACCAACATGTGCACCAAGTTTTAAGTGCACACAATCGGATTCGTACGCAGGCCCTTCATCTTAATAGTGTGACATCAGTCACTGAGCTGCATGCAAAATCCGCACTTTCCGCCCGTATAACAAATAAGTTAGTAAGACTTAAAAAGTTTTAATTCCGAAAGTTTACGCTGCAAATTGTACGATTGTTTAGATCCCTTTATATTTTGAGAAAGAAAGGAATAACATAATAATAACTTTTGAGACACCGTATATATATATATATATATATATATATATATATATATATATATATATATATATATATATAATTACTATTATTACAAGCCATGTATTTGAAAGAGTTAATGCATAAAAATGCCTGGCATTCTGAAAATTGAATCCATTTGCCCAAAAATCTCTTGGACATTGTGCAGAAATATAGGACGTCCTGAAGGAAGGTTTGTGCTGCTCCAAATATGTTGGAAATATCGCAACACTACACCCAACATTTATTCCCCATTTAATAGTTTGATTAGAATGAATACACTGGCTAATAAGGACTTTTATGCAATTTAAAAGAAAGTGGGAGAATGCATTTCACGTAAGCAATAGAAGTTCCACATTGTACCACAGCAGGAAATGGCCGCTCACCTCAAGGATGACTGTAAGTACCATTCGTGTTTTGCATGGAAAAAAAAAAAGAAAAAGAATGAGTAAGCAAATAAAAATCACTCACAAAAAAAGCTACAAAAAAGTTCAGTCCACCACAGGCATACATAAAATTTTGCATTTAACAAGCTTCAGAGCATCAGTTATACCTACAGCTTTGACATCGGCAACATGTATGCATGGTTGCAGGATTGTGCATCAAGTGCTGAGTTACCATGTAATATTGAACTAGGAAGAGATGCAATTCCAACTCAATCATCCACTGAGAAAATGTTTCATTATCTTCAGATGCATACCGCGATATGCAGAGTGCGGACAAAAATAGCCAGAAGCAGTGACGTAGCCAGGTTAGTTGTTTCAGGGGTTTCGAAAAAAAGATTCCTTGCTACACTCCGGACTAGAAGTGTTATAGAAGTGGAATAGAACTGAGTTATATCAACAACACCAACTACAAGCACGATTCTTTAACTGTAGCGTTTTTGTAATTATGGTGATGTGCATGAACAATTAAACTGGACGGAACAACATAATCATTTCATAGCTGTCAGTGTAAAGAACTTCCTTTATACAGTTAAACCTGCTTATAATGAACCTCCACATTATAACGAAATTTTTCTATTCCCGACCATTATTTCGTAGGAGCACGTGTATTTGCGACCTCTATGTAACAAAGTAATAGCAGAAGACATCCTTGATATAACAAATTTTTCCCATAAACAATCTGAAAATTCGGCAGCGAATTTCGTCATTTTGGCACGAGCATGCATCTTTTGCGGGTGACCTGCCACCGACGAAGCGCGAAACAGCAGCAGCGCGCTTGTGGCTTTGGCTACTCCCAGGCAAGAGCGAGCGCTCGTTATTTCACGCGGGTGTGAGCGAGGCAGGTAACCGGGCCTGCGCCCCATGAGCCGGCGTTGCGGCTGAACTCACTGCCACGGGCGCATGTGCAAATGTGCCTCCTTCCTCAAAAAAACAAAAAAAAAAGAGAGAGAAAAAGAAAACTACTTTTGCGTAGGTTGTAACACGCTTTTAGTTAGCGTCACATGTGTAGCCGCATTACATATGGAGGGCACTTTACTGAATAGTTTTTCGCAATATTCGTGTCGCTTGCGCTGCAGTTTCACTGCGCACATGGTGTGGCTACCGACGACTTTCAGCTTTGACTTTCTTTTTTTTTTTTTTTTTCTATTGAATTGTGGACAACCATTACCACTACCGAGGAGAAGTCAGATTAGGCACTGATGAAAGCTCTAGGAGACCACAGTGACGACGACCAACCTTTGGAGGTTGACTCATCACACGCTTCTGTCTTCCGCCATGTCGTGAGTTCGTGGAATCGTAGCTTTCGCGATTAGCTGATTAGCTCTGGAAACAGCACGACGGCACGTTGACGCAATGCAATGAATGCGATAACAACAAATTGTAATGTTATATGAAGTAAGGCTGGCAGCCAACTTGTTCGGATCTGATATCGCGGAACTCCTACAAAACGCTAGTGTGAGCGAATATGGCCACTACAGAGAGAAATTCTCTTTTCACACAGTCTCTTCCCGTTGAAAGCGCCCTGATACTTGCCGAGATAGCATGCGCGTGCCAGCGATCGCGACCACACCCTTAAAATCATAGTTCACGATTACTACTCGAACACCCCCCTCCTCTGTGTTTTTTCATGCTCGTTCAAGACGGGTGGTTTCCTTTTTGTTTGAGCATTGGACAGCAGTTCTAGTATGCTGGGGGGATGTTATCTCATGCACCCTGCAGGCGGTAAAGATGGGCTGGCTCATTTGATCTCTGCTTCAGCAGCGCTCACGTGCTTTTACCCGCCCGTAACAATTATGATGCACGGGGGCAATTTGAACTTGTTATAGAACATGGTGACTTCGGCAAAGGCCCGCCAAGAGTGTCCATACAATTGCTATCACAATAATAATGCAGTTTTTTGCCTCTAAGTAAGTGTTATAAGCTATCTCTGCCTTCAGTTCCCTTTTTGTTCAATTTGTCTGTTTATTTTACAAATTTTGGTACCAAACCTGCATATAAGGAAATCCTCTTAACAATGAATTTTCCCGAAATTTGTCAATTTGTTATATCCAGGTTTAGCTGTATTCAGTACTATAACTAAATTATAACTGCACTGTTTTTTAACAAAAGTTTAGTTGCAAATGCTAAAATTTTGATAATGCCTGCTTAAAGTGTGCAATACCATAGCTATAGTTATGGGGACACAAAGATGAACAGTGCTTTCTGTGGCACAGTCGCCCCTCGATATGACAAGCGCAAGCATGACGAGTTCTCAAATATAGCTAGGGCTTGGCGATCTTCAGTCTTCTTGTTTAGCAAAAATTCATCCAGCTGTTTTTTTTTTTTTAATTCTCCAAGAAATTGGTTCTGTAAGAGGGAAAGATTGAGAACCGAAAAGCATCTGTTTTTTTTTTTTTTTGTGCAGAGCTGTCTTGTATCTACCCTCCCCCCTCCCCCGTGACATTACTGTTGGTTAACTTTGAGGAGATTGAAACGCACTAAATGGCTGCAGATCCTACTCAATACTGTGTCACTGTATATGCAAAACATTGAAGATGTCAGAAATCTGTTCGGCTAGAATACAATGACAGATGACATTTTGAATTCGTAGGAACTCAGGTGCATTCAACACCCAGACACAGTTGAAATGACACTGTTGTATCAAGGTGTAAAATTCCAATGAATAATGTCAGAATAAATCATCGCACGGACACAAGAGTTTAGTGCCATAAGTGAATGCGACTAGTTCGTCCACTACAATGGCCACAGCATGAAGACTGCAAAAACCCAAGTCACGGTTCCTTCAACTTCTGTGTGCAGTCCCTCTCTTCACTTGTAGTTTTTGTTTGTCAGGCTGACGCGTGTTCACCTAGCCAAGCTTCTTGGAACACAGCATACAGAAGTTTCAATTGCACACTCATGTCTCGCCACCTATTACAAAGCACTGTCCCTTGTCAAAACTGTTGCACATTAATTTAGTTTTATGCACATTATTTTCAGGCCTACTCTTCTGCTTTCCATGTCCAATTCAGTAATCATGAGTTGTAATTCGTCCCCTGAAAATTACCCAGGTGCAAAGGCTGGCACAGTCATGAAGACACTCTGTGTGATACGTTATTGAGAGAGCTGGTCATGCTGGGCGACTACCGCAGCCAAAATGAGCACCTTGAATTTGTAACCGTCTTTGTTTGAATGGAGTAATCAGGTGAAACTGCTTAGCTGAAGAGGTTGGCCATGGCCCTTAAGTGATGGCATCAAACTCTATCTCTGCGTCTGTACCTACAGTCTGGAGTAGGTGCGATATCATGCCTACCAAGGTGCAGCCCTGCATGAGATGGCATGCCACTGGTGCGCACTATACTCTTAAAAATACACCTATCCATTCAAAACTATGTAAAATAAACACTGCATATTGTAATAATCGTGTCTTCTGAAGTTGCATTCTGAAACTTCCCTCACTTTTGATATTTTTGTTTACCACCTCTTCAAGTAGTCGTCCAAATCATATTAGTGGCTTTCACAAAAGACTTGCAAGCAAATAGCCACTTTTCACCCACAAAGTACTCACAAAGGTTGTCCAAACACCATTGAGCACAGAAGCCAACTTGACGTTCAACAAAATCTTCACTGTCAACCCAAGGCTCCATTTTTGCGAGAGGGTTCTCTGGTAGCCCTGACAGGCGCTTTTCCAGGGTTACTTTGTTCTCACCTGCATCACAGTGCATGCACAAATATCTCTTCACTTCAAGTACACAGCAAGCTCTGGACTACAATCCATTTTTTTTTTCAGACAAAAAGCTTAATGAAAATAAAGCAATGATAGGCAGCAGAATATTTGGTCTAGTGAATCATGAATACTAAAAAAAATATGCTTAGTAATAATAAATCATAAATACCCTCTATTACAAAGTTATTAAGAACCAAGTTCTATAAACAAGACTTCCAAAAAAAAACTACACTAAGCTAAACAAAAACTCACTTGTTTGAGCAAATTTCTCCAAGGCGATAAGTGAGAACAAGATCACAAGAGTGTTGCATGTAACAGGATCCTGCAAGATAATGAAGAAAAGCAAAAACAACAATGCTCATGAACATTTAAACAAGTCTCTAAAGCAAGACAAGCTTTCTAAATTATAGCATAAACTTGATTAAAAAGATTTTAAAGGAAATTACATAAAATACCTACCCCAACCATCAATTTGAAGATGAAATTTCACGCTGACTGCTAGTTATAACAATAAGTATTCATTTCGGATGACTACTGGTAAAAAGTTAATTAGAACAGACAGTGATGCCTAGAAAAGTACAGTGGATGTTATTTTATTTATTTATTTATTTATTTATTTATTTATTTATTTATTTATTTACAATACTGCTACTCTCTTTCGAGAGCGTGGCAGTTGGGCAGTACAAAGATTTTTCACAAAAAAAATAACGAAAGAAAACAGTAAAAGCAAACACTTACAAGCGTAAAAGAAAATATGAATATCGTCAATACAATCAAAGAATGGAGGAGGTAAATATAATATTAATTGACATAAAATGACCACAAAATATATTGCAAGTTCTAAATATTATGCAATACTGTCATCAAACTGAATGCAAAAAAGAGGAAATGTATGGCACCAAATGAAGGCTGGATGGATTTGATAATTTTAGTATTGAGACTTAAAATGTATTAAAAACTTGATTTGCAATCATTGAGAGCTTGTTTGAAAATGTCTAAATGATTGTTGAGTGCAGGTGTGAACAAATAAAGAAGAACGGAATCTATGTCGCTTTATTGCTACCGTGGCCCTTCATACATTGCTCCTGTTATGCGCGCACAGTTTTTTCTATTTGTGATGAAAGTTCAGATAATGATTTTGTATTGGTGATAGCAGCATCAAGTTCATCCCATTCTGCTATTGCGAGCGGGAAGAATGAATACTTGAATGCGTCGTTTTTGCATACGTATTTTCGCTTATTGCATACGCATATGCTTATTGCGTGTTTGTCTAGCCTGGGAACGTGAGACGTATTTGGAAGTATCTATACTGTAGTTATTTTTGAGTAGCTGGAACAGAAATTTGAGCATGTTTCGCTCTTGTGGACAGTGTTTGTAGGCCGGACTGGATCAAAAGATATGTTGGCGAATATAAGCATCTGTATTTGTTGAGGATGTAACTAACAGCCTTCCTTTGTATTGCCTCTAATTTGCCTATGTTAGTCTGCGTATGCGGAAACCACACCGTGTCAGCGTGTTCGAGAACTGGCCTCACAAATCATGTGTAAGCCAACAGCTTCGTTGATGTTGTTGAGAGCGCTAGACTTCGTTTTAAGAAAATAGTTTGCGTAGTGCCTTCGAAGTAATATTATCTATGTGTTGGTCCCATTTAAGATCAGAAGTGAGTGTAACTACAATATATTTATGTTCCTCAACTTTATTAAGTGGAGTGTCGTTAATGGTGTATGTGTAGTTGGATGGTTTTGTTTTCCTGCACACAATCAGTCAATACCCCTGATTTTTGTATGTTTATTTTCATCTGCCATTTAGAGCACCAATCAGCTAAGACGGCTAAAGAATTATTAATCTTGATATGGTAGTTGTGAATATTAATTTCTTTATAAATGACACAGTCGTCTGTGAATAATTTTATATTGCAAGCAACATTATCAGTAATATCATTAATGTATATTAAAAAAAGCAGAGGCCCAAGCACAGAGCTTTGAGGAACTCCGGATGTCACTGCAACTGTGTTAGAAAACATTTGTTCGTAAAGTACAAATTGTGATTGGCTAAATAGGAAACCTTTTATCAACGCAGAAATTTCTCCTATTCCAAAAACAGTTTCAATTTTAGCTATTAGTTTGCTGTGACATACACAGTCAAATGCCTTAGACAAGTCGAGTAAAATTAAGTCAGTTTGGCCATGGTTGTTAACTGTAGCAGCAAGATAGTGAACTAGTTCAGTAAGCTGGGTAACTGTTGAAAAGCCACTTCTAAAGCCATGTTAGTTGGAAGAGAAAAAATGAATGTGCTCAAAAATAATGTCATGTGTTGTAAAATTATGTGTTCAAGGAGTTTACATGAAGTGCTGGTCAATGAGATAGGTCTGAAATTTGAGGGTAATAATGCATTGCCTCCTTTGTGTATTGGTATCACTTTTGCTACTTTCCAATCATTAGGAAGTTGTGAAGTCTTGAGTGATTTCCGGAAAATGACACCTAGATACTGACTACACCATTCTGCATATTTTTTTAGGAAACTGTTAGGTATATTGTCGGAACCGCTAGCTTTTCTGGGGTCGAGTTTTAGAAGCAGGTTGAAAATGCCAGCATCAGGGATATCTATTTTGTCGATTTTTATGCCATGTTGCAGAATGATTGGTGGAATAACGTTATCATCTACAATAAACACTGATCGAAAAAAATCGTTATATGTGTTGGCCTTAACAGTTTTTTCTTCAGGGAGGAGATCCGATGTTGTTTTCTTGGTACGAAAGTGATTCCAGAACCTGCAGGGATTGTTGATAAGAAAAGTAGGTAACGATACGTCGAAATTGCGCTGTTTAGCAAGCTTAGCTTTAAGCTTGAATTCCGCGATGACATCTGGTAGCTTCTGAATTCTTGATTCTCCCCTGCCTTTCGTTTTTATTGCCCTGCGTAACCTTTTCAAACATCGCTGTGCCTGAATGACGTCACGCGTGATCCAAGGATTATTTTTTGGTAGGCGCTTGATTTTTGTTGGTACGTAATGAGTGATACAAAAAAGTACAACAGATTTGAAGAGAAGCCAAAGGTAATCGACATCTACTGAGGTATTCGAACCCATTTATGAGAAATTCTGAAATTCATGAGCTAGGTGAGTTTGTATGCTTTCATCATCAGCTTTTTCGAAGTCTGTTACAACAGATGCAGAAAAAAGTGTGGTTATGATATCTCCAAGCGGGACGACGCACACCGGTACGTCGTGGTCAGATATTCCACTGGCTACATCTACTCTTATATGGTTTATGTCAAAGTGGTCGCTGAGAAATATGAGATCAAGTATGTTCCGATTTACCCCGTGAGAGCGGGTAGGGTGCGAAACAACCTGATGAAGATTGAAGGTGAGCATGAGATCAATTGTGATAGAAATGTGAAGAAAAGAAAGTGGAGGAAAAGATGAATTGTCACTGGCAGGGGCCGAACTTGCGACCTTCGAATAACGCATCCGATTCTTTACCAACTGACCTATAGCGGCAGTTATCCCTACGTCCATTTTATAGGGTATATACGTGCATATAAACGCATATACCTATAACATTGCCGTACTGGCTACTGGTGGCAGTGACTGAAGCTCCCCCATTTAAATCCACCATCTCCGGAAGTAAAAACCACTGGAGACGATTGGTATGAATGAAGTTCGGCCAGATATCTTAAAACACAGAAATTCTCTTGCTGCACAGGTGGCAAGCTCATAACCTTAGTGAGCTTCCTCTTCCATACAAGCTTTATTTATTGCACTGTGACAATGAGAATCCACTTCAACTTATAAAAATTCCAGCATTGGAAAATAAAATGTTTGAGGCCTGTATGCTAAGATTTAAATGCATCTTATAGAACCCCAGTTGGTCGAAATTTTCAGAGCCCTCCACTACGGCATCTATTGTAATTATTTTGTAATTTTGGGATGTTAAACACCAGATGCAGTCGAACCCCGCTACTACGAAACTGACTGGGCGCGAAAAAAATTTCGTTGAAGCAAAAATTCGTTGTAGTGAAATTGAAAAAATATAGCTGATCTGAGCTAGCTATACAAAGGAACGTCTGCTCTTAAAATTAAAAAAGAGTCCGCTGCTTCCTATTCTTTCCCGGCAGCATCACGACGCGATTCACAGTCATGCATAGAGAGGCCATGGTGAAAACCGCTGAAATAACGCCTACAACCGCATTCGTAAACGGACCAAACAGTTGCATTAACACGTTAACACCAGCAGCCGTCCGCCATCAAAGTGTATCCGACAATGCCGAGATGACAGCAGGGTATCGTGGAGCGACGACTTCTCCATTATTCTATGCCATTCTTATCATCCATCACTCGCGGATAGCTGATTTTGTTGATAATGTGGACGAACAGCCACACTGATTAGTTACCACATTGGCCAAGCGCGAACATAATTATAAGCTTCGGAATCGGAAAAGGCATCGTTCTGCGGTTGCAGCCAGCAGCCGCGTGAAGGAAACCATGAACTGAGCGAGTGAACTTCACCTTCGGATCGTCTGCGGCTCAAAAGCTCCTGTCGCAAAAGCAGGGTAGTCTCATTGCTATCGCTATCGAGCAATGGCGGCGCCCACGCTTACTTAACAGCAGCGGTATAGCGGCCGTTTCTGGTAGTGCTAACGAGTGTTTTAGACTTCGTTGACGCATATTCAGGCTCTGAAAATGCATTGAAATGTTAAAGATTGGGCTTCCTGCATATAAATATGTATCTGAGCATAGAATTGCATTGTGAAATTTCGTTGAAGCGGGACAATCGAAGAAAAAGTGTTTGTGGCGGCAATATATATGCATTGACTCCTATGCACTACTGACGGGGAGTCGTGACTTTTTTTGTTGTAGTGAAGCGGCATTCGTTATAGCGGAGCTCGACTGTATTAATAAGCATCGAAAAGCCATCCAGCTCCTCTAAAACCTTCTTTAAAGTGTGGAGAGATGGGCAACAAAGCAATGGAGATCCACATGGGCACGTAGAATAAAAACCTCGCCCTTTTCTCTCCTTTTTTCTTTGATTACATGACCTTCAGACAGTATGTACCATTTTTACTTCTGTAATGAACACACTCGCATAATAAATGCACCCCCAATTTAAGCCATCAAAATTAGAAAATTTTTTTTCCCCACGTAATAAACGCACCACATTTCATCCGCTGCAGTCCCGCTAACCAACACCTAGCACCTTCTCACCCGTTGGATTTCTTCCGTTTTCTATTATTTTGCCGACCCACCTTGGCTTGCTCCCTCCCTCCCCTTTGCCTGTTACCGCGTGCCGTATTGTTTTGCTTTTTATCTGTGCGCGGCATGTCCCCCGTCTTATCTGTGCGCCAAAGAGGGGTTGAACAGTGCGAGTGTAGAGACATCGCAGCTAATAACCACACAGCAAGCGAAGGTCACAAAACTGATATGAGGGGTTTAACGTCCCAAAACCACCATATGATTATGAGAGACGCCATAGTGGAGAGCTCCGGAAATTTCGATCACCTGGGGTTCTTCAACGTGCACGCGAATATGAGCACACGAGCCTATGACATTTCCGCCTCTATCAGAAATGAAGCAGCCGTAGACGAGATTCGATCCCGCGACCTGAGGGTCAGCAGCTGAGTACCTTAGCCACTAGATCTTTGCGGAGGGGCGAAGGTCACGAAACTGCCAGCGCCAACCGACGCAGGCAGTTTTAAAAAGCCCAACCACATGCACGTGATTTTCAAGTGACCATAACAAGATTTGCTGTCGCGAAGAATCAATAGTTGCTATTGCATCAACGGCTTCTGGAAAACCAGAAAAAATTGCTTGTCGTCCAGAAAAGATCGTGATAATTTCCGCAACATAGTAGCACCCCCAATTCTCGCTTCGCTTGTTATCCGCGCGTAGAGGAACTTCTCATGTAGAAGCGAGGCAATGGCCGTATTTTGTCATTAATCTTGTTATTGACAATTTCTTTTGGTGTTTCGGGGGTAGCTTGCTGCAATATTGGTTTCTTGCTACAATGTAAACAGCGTCGTCGTGCCAGGTTGCCGCGAAGTTGGCAAAATGCATCGTAGCGTCGTAGCATACTGTTTTGGGCGCCTCTCGAGATCACAGCAGACCACTGTTGCGGTTAAATTATTGCGAGAAAAAATAGCCACAAAACGCTTTTATGGCGTGCGCAGGCAGTCCAGGGACAGCTTGAAGATAGCGCCATCAGCCACGAAAGATGAGTTAAGTGCAACAAAGAAGCTATTTCCAAACACTGTATGCGTATGTCAATTGCAAAAGGACATTGGTTACTTGCTGTAATGTTAACGGCATCGTCAAGGTCGTCGTGCGAGGTTGCCGCGAAGTTAGCAAAGTGCGTCGTAGCGTCATAGCGCACGCTTCTGCGCGCCCCTGCAGATCACAGCAGATACCACTGTTGTGGTTAAACAATTGTGAGAAAAGATGGCCGCAAAATGCTTTTATGGTGTGCGCGGGCGGCCCGGGGACAGCTTGCAGGAAATAGCGCCATCAACCACCGAAGATGAGTAAAGTGCAACAACGAAGCTATTTCCAAACAGTGTACGCATATGGCAATTGCGAAAGGCTAAGCGACCTAACTTTTTTTTGCATTACCACATTTTTGGCTCCTCCAAAAAATTTTGCATTAAATTTACCTCGCCAAATAAACGCACTGCTGTGATTTTTCAAGAAAAAAAGCGTGTTAATTATGCGAGTAAATACGGTAAATAAATTTGAATTTTGATAAGCAGCACTTCATCCCTGTCCCACAATGCAACCAGAATCCAGATGGCTGTGGCCAGTCTCCTGGCTGTGATCCACTTACACCCTCACAACTCTGGTTGCTTGCTGCTGTGGCCCATCTAAAGAAAATTTTCCTGCAGCCTTCATAACAGCCAGGAGTGAGTGTCAGGAGACACAGCATTTTTCAGTCTCCCAGGCAGGTATTTCACTGCAAACTATAAAGGCCACCGTGGAGACGATTTTTAGGCTATAATTTTGACGAAGACTACATGTAACTTTGATCAAATAACAATATATGATGATGATATGATATGTGGGGTTTAACGTCCCAAAAGCACCATATGATTATGAGAGACGCCGTAGTGGAGGGCTCCGGAAATTTGAGCCACCTGGGGTTCTTTGACGTGCACCCAAATCTGAGCACACAGGCCTACAACATTTCCACCTCCATCGGAAATGCAGCCGCCACGGCCGGGATACGAATACGCGACCTGCGGGTCAGCAGCCGAGTATCTTAGCCACTAGACCACCGCGGCGGGGCCAAATAACAATATATGTCACGTGAAGAGGCACACACTGCAGCTGATGAATTAGAGCAGTTTACACGAATTAGAGCAGTTTACTTCAAAAGTTCTATGCACTCGCAAAGAGTTTTCATTATGATGATAGTTTCAAGATATCCATTAGCGTAGAGTAACTTTCTTGCGTCGATGTATAATGTTCAGTTAAGAAAGTAATGGGAACACAAGTGCATTTTTATACCAAGTTTGACAGTGACTGAAAACTGAAACTAGTTTCAAGTTTGTGCCAAGTGTATACACCTTGTCAGATGGCTTAATTTAAGTAGTATTTGTAATATGCTAACATAGTGATTAAAAAGTTTATTAGTAAATTTTTGGTATATATTCAATTTTTATTTAGATTACCAGTGTTATAACCACCTCGCTGAATAACCAGACTGAACAAGTAAGTTTGTGCGAAATGCCACGAGCTCTTATATTTGTAGTTGGCTAACATTAAGATTACATCAACCGAAACCAGAGAAGGCATGCCCAGGATAAATGTGTTGCTGCTTGCTGGAGCGATCATACATTTAAGGAAGAAACACGTAAACTATTTCTTCATTTGTAAACAAACAAACACAGGTGGTGCAGCACCTGCCTATTAACATCATAACAGATGCCACATAAACAATAAAAGCTGCAGGAGCCACATGACTGGAACTCTACAGTTCTGCTTTCAAGTCGAAGGTTAGAGCATCTGAAGTTGTACTGAAAGAACCAGTCATATGTGCCTGAGACACTCAATTTAGACATGCTGTGCACTGCCATAGTGCTCTGTAGCACTTGAAAATAATTACCTGAACGTACCATAACATGACAGTAGACAGTGGAGGTCAGTCAGCTTTAAAGAGTAGATTCAGCAACAGGCAGATAACCACAAGAGACATCTATGCCCCATTGACACAAATCAATGGCTAGTGCACAACTACTAACATTCACCCTGCATAAGCTTTCACATTATTTTGCTTTGGCTTGATATCATCCCATTGCATTACCAAGCTTTTGCTCATAATATGTATGGACAATTTAGGAAAACAACAAGCGTGAATACAAAACACACTCACCAAATTTGCAATGAGGTATTCGAGTGTGTCTTCTGTCAGAAGCGCAACACTGCTTGGTCCTGTTTGTGCATGCAAGAAAATAAGAGAAGAAAAAGATGAATACCAGAAATAAATGACTGAATTTCAAATTTAAGTGTTGCATGATAAATAGCAGCCACAAGAAACAACGCTGTGTTGACCCTATGCAATTAAACGTTTACCCCTTTTACAGGTTTTCTGGTTGGGAATGATCAGAAACCACAGTGAAGTACATATTACGCTGGTCTGCACAAAGGTATAATAATTTACTCATTTCATCAGTGGGAGCCAGTCATGTTATGCAGCACTTGAAGCACCCTTTAGGATGGAAGCCAGAAATTGTTTTGCAAGACACATACAGTAAGCTACTCTATCCCTGTACCATAGTTACCCGGTACTAATTGACTTCACACGAGTTGCTTTTGTGAGATACATGTGAGGCACATGTCATGTTTTAGTAGCATCATTATACATAATGGGTGCACATGATAAAATTTTAAAATAAAAGCATGTAAAGATGTACAAGATGCAATAATGAAAGAGTTTCTAATGTGTGCTTCCCTATGAGCATCACTACCATCATCTTAACTACTTGAAAAAAAAAAGTCTATGAGTATATTTGTTCAAAGTAGCATGAATGTGTTGTGTGCTGCCTGACATATGACTGCTAGAAGAATAACTCAAAGGTTGTGGGTTTGGATCCCACAGACTAAAAGGGTGATTTTTTATCTGCTTTAATTCATTTTGATTTACAACCTAATTACTACACTACTATTAAAGACAATGTCCCATATGCTTTCCTTGACGTAATTGTCTGTTGGATTCACCTGGTTGTGCTAGGCACCAGTGGGTTTGGATTCCACAGACTGAAAGGATGATTTTTTATCTACTTTCATTCATTTCAATTTATAACCTAATTACTATGCTACTGTTAAAGACAATGGCCCATACGCTTTCCTTGACATAATTGTCCGTTGGATTGATCTGGTTTTGCTTGGCACCAGGTATATTAAATTTTGCCGCAGGGACAGCACAAAAATTAGTTCAAAGCTTCATAAGGACTTGACAGAATTTTCAGACGAATTCACATAAGAGATTTTTTAGCTGGCAATACTGTAATCACTATGACCACATTTCACCAGCTAAAACCACCACGCACGTTATTCCAGCTATTCTTTAACCTGCACAGTGTCTATGGCACCTGATGACCACTCACTAACCAAAAGAACAATCAACTTTTATAAAAACATGACTTGTATGATGCTTACAACTGGTTTTAGGTTACCAGCTCAACCAGGTTGTCCCCATCCTTGTCTCAACTCCCTCTCTTCTTCCTCCTCTTTTTACTACTTTGGCATTTTTCCTACTTCCACCACCTTCCCAAAACTTTTCTGACCCTGCCATTACCACTACGAAGCCTACATATGCAAAATTGTACCAGTCATTTTCTCTTCAGTACCATGTAACTGGCAGCACAGTAAGAATAGGAATAAGATGCACATACAAATGAGTAATATACAGACCTATAACTAGTTTATTCAAATTATTTCCCATGTATATAAAGGAAACCAATCATAAGAAACAATGAACAAAACCATTCATTTCTACTTAAAAATGCATTACACTACTGTCTTCATCCAGTTAGAATACCCCTAGTAACTCAAGAAAACAAAGTTTATTTTGAAAAAAAAAAAAGAAATCCATTAATACACATCATAGCTATCAAAGATGAAAATTTCAAGTCTAGGAACAAACTATAAACACAAATGAATACCTGAATAAAAAACACTACATAATTTCCAAATTTCTGAAAATTTTAACACTACTGTCGGGTAACCAAGTTGAAACAACAGTCTTGTAGTCATCAAATATTGCTACTATTTGTAGCAATATTCGGATTTAACTCAGGTTACACTTCCTTTACGTAACTCTATTTTTTTTTTTTTTTTATGGACAAAATGCTGTCTTATGTTCAAGGCAACAGTAAAAGGCCTTCATGCTTGCAAATAGCAGCATAAATTACCACAGACAATGGTGTCTCCAAGCCTTCCTTCAGTAAAATGGCTCATTAACAAGTACATACTCTTTCCAATACTTCAGCTTTTTCAGCAAAGTTCAATGCATTGTCAGATTGCTATAGTAAGCTCCTCTCTACTACACTGAAAAATCTAAAAGGACTAATACAGCTTATTTTAGTTACTTGAAAAGTTGGGGGTACCTACAAAATTTTTGTAACTGTTCATCTATTCCTATGTCGTTCACCAGGTCATAAATTAGTGGCCACGATATGGTGTGGAATGTAGAGGTTGTAGTGTCCACAGGACTTGCTCCTTGGATGTAACCTATACTCAATGACAAATTTTCTTGACAGCTCTGTGGAAGCTACATAACCGAAGTCTATGCCTGCTACCATGCCAAAATATAGTACTCAAGTATACTGATTATTTTTTTATTTTGACTTGTTGAAATAAATGCTGCTTTAGTCATTATGAGAATGAAACAGTGGTGGGAAGTAGTAGCTAAAATAAAGTTAATGTTCACTTTGCATGAATGCCTTCCCTTTCTTTTAATTTTTTAGACACCACTACCTTTTCAGCACGCCCATTTTGCATAGTAAACATGGCGTCTATGACATAGCGGGTCAGTGTGCAGCTGCAAACATGCTGTTTAGTTCTCAAATCAAAATATACTTGTAATACTGCATATGGCACTAAAATGTACACTGAACCGTCAAAATGTTTCTCCCATTCACATTTTCGTGTATTTAATCTTCGAAATGCCTTAACAATGTAAGGGAGCAAAACCAAAATCAGCCGCAAGTTGCAGTACTACGTGCGAAAGCCCCGCCCCCATAGCTTCACTCCAATGTCAAGATAAGCTGTTGCTGAGTACGCTACAGTATGCAGAAAAAATAGTTTGATACATCTTTTGAATAGCTGTTCATGCTTATTATGAAACATTATACACAATCTTAAAAGGGCCTGAATGTGAGCTATTTAGTAAAATACTCCAGTGAAAAAAAAAAAACAGCACACAAAAAAAGCATGGACAAGGAAGGAGTTCTTCAATTGTTCCTGCTTATATTGTGCTTGCTTTTTTCCTAATATACTAAACAATCTATAAAAGAAAGCTTTGCCCGTTTATTGAAAAAATCACATTTCTTACTCACAGATGCATTGGAAGAATATTCACTTGAGGAATGCCCCAAATTTTGGGCTCCTTTGATTAAAAGTTATCAAAGCATGATGCTTTCAGAGGATACTCGCACGAAAAAATAAAATAAATAAAAATTAAGCAGCCATACAAGACTTACCAGCAAGCTTTTCTGCAATGCATCCGAGAACAACACAAATGTTTCGATGCCACGTTGGGTTGTTCCTGCCACTCAGCGAGAGCTCTCTTGAGAGTTGAAACATTTGCGACAACTTTCCCACGGATTCCTTCAAAAGTATAACGAGATCAATTAAATCAGCACAATAATGTGTGAAGCTCAAAGAATCAAAGCGAACTTGCATAAGCAATGCTATGAGAATGTCATAAAAAAAATCACGCCAGGCCTGTGCGAAAAGCGCAGCACAGTCGTAGCGAAAACTGGAAGAGCGCCATTTCTAAAACCTGTTGCTCCCTCTCTTGGGACAACTAGTATGCATGCAAAGGTACCCACAACTCCATTAATTGATTTGATGGCTGAATATGATGAAGAATTATGGCCGAGTCTTTTGTAATGCTGTGGTAGAATACTGGACTGGGACAGAACAGACCCAGGTTTAAACTTTGATTTATCCTGGATATTTTTTTTTTCTTTTTGTTTCAAGCGATAAGTGTTGTGGATGCCAGCGGTGGCAGCAGCAGCAGACAACTACGGCACCCTTGTTGCCATATCATAACAGCTTTCACTGTAAACAAAGTTTACAGAACAAGTATTTCAGAAAACTGGAAAATGAAAGGCAACATGTAACATTTCAAAAGCAGTATTAAGTTCAAGAGCAACATTTACATAACACAGTATGTTATATATTTAACTTACTATGAGCAGCTTTAGTCTGCCTGTGCTTCACTGCATCTTTCGCATTGCAAACAACCAGAAACATTCAGACAAAATGGCGATCATCAAACTATTGTTTGAATTTTATGCCTTGTAATCCACCACTGAAATCATTATACTATCATATCAAAGCAATGATCACGTCAAGTATTATGTTAATCTTCTTATAGAAGTTTCCATTACAGAGAACAAGCACCTGCTTTTAGAGCTGTTGCATGAGATTACCAAAATAGGTGCAGGGTTCTGACATAGCCCAATAGACTGCAATTCAGGAGTAGTTAACATAATTCCTCAGAAGGATAATGATAAATCTTGAATAGTATACTATATCAATTAAATCTTTTCAAAGGGGGTCGTGAAAAGGTCACTTTTACAACAATGATGCAGCATCATGGGCTAACTAAGTGACACTGGCCCAAGTAGACCTGCATGCAGACACTTTGCTTATCGTGGAATGCGCAACTCCACGGCATCTACGAGCGCGTGCAAGGGACACTCATCAGCGTATTTTCCATACGCGATTCGCTTCCCAAAAGAAAGCTGCTTAAAATGACCTCAGCTGCAGAGTTCAAATTAGCGCGGATCGCGTATGGCAAAGACGCCGATGAGTGTCCCAATTGCGCACTCGCAAGTACCATTGAGTTCCGCGTTCCTTGATGGGCAAAGTGTCCATGCAGCTCTACTCTACTTATGTTGACGTCAGCTAGTTAGTACATGTGGATGCCGGCAGTTCTGCATTGTAGTTTTAGGAGTGACTTTTTCACAACCTCTTTAAATTACATGCAAGTATACCTGCAAGCATGTATGAGGCCTTCTGTAAGAGCAGCGACTGCAAAGTATTTAACTAATTATGCAGTGCTTGCGAGACAAGCTATTAGCTTCTTTTTAAGCACAATAAAGTGTTCCCAAATCACGACATGCAGTAAAATGATGGAGCACTTGTTCGTGAGGCCTAAAATGCAGAAAATACATCTTGGTCAAGCATCTCTGCAGGAGGCATTAATGAGCCTATGAAACGATGTCTGGCTCTTGATTCATAACCATACTGAAACATCTGTCCACACACAATGAGCTCTAGAAGGTCTCTGGTGCTGTATTCATGCATGCTTCTATTGATGTGTAACCACACATCATTAGTAGTACATTTTACGGAACCGACAGCTCCTCCTCTCTTTCTCTCTCCTTCCATTCCTTACATTGCTACACACAGGCTACTGTCACGCACCTTAGTTGGTAGAGGGCAGTCATCAAGGATGAGAGTAATGACAGCTGGGCCTAAGGGGTCATCCATAGGTATGGCATTCACCATGGATCGCACGACCAAAAGCCAGCCAGATTCTTTGTCAGCTATCAGGTGCAGCTTGATCATGAATGGTGGAGGCTCCTGCTCACTGCAATTATTTTACACCGACCATTCAGTGTCTCGTGCAGTGAACTGCTTCCTCATATAAAAAGCTAGAAGCAAAATAAGCAACATCGCTATGACACAGTTTTCAACAGCCACTAGCACCACAAAAGGAAGGAAGAATAAGACAGGACATGATTCCATAAGTTTGAAGAATCTTTTTATGCGGCAAGCACTACCACAACTATATTAAATCAAACCTTTTATAAGTATATTTTAAAAGGAGTACAGGAAGTTTAAAACATAAAAGATGCCAGTGCTTACTTGTCAACCAAGGTCCGAATGATGGAAAGGGTTTCAAGGATGAGATGTTCCACGTAGCTTGTTGCAGGTGCACTTAGTGAACCTCTTGTGCCATGCCAGCTGAAAGCAGAGCTGGACCTGCGCCGCTCACTTGAGCCATCGTGAGCCTCCACAGGAAGTGAACGAGAGCTGTGTCTTCGGTGAAAGCCATATCTTCCACCTGTGCTGCCACCATCATCTACTCCTGACTTGTGGTCCCTGCAGACACAGCAGAGCAGGTTTCCCATCGTTGCTTTCGCAGCTCTTTCAAATGCTGTGTAGGCTGCTGCAGGGCCTCCACATGTCACAAGGGCAGTAGCAAAAGTGCTGGCACAGCGACAGCTGCACGAGGCTGACAAGTGTCCCTGCTGCGGTTTCCAAGGAACAGTGTGGAAGTAAACCATCTGGTGAGCCAGCTGGGTTCCACCATCACATGGTCAACTCGGGAAGATGCTGAAAGTTTCAATGAGTTCAAACAATAAACATTTCAAAGCAGCCCCTCCGAGGTACAGGTGACCACAAAATAATACAAACTACGTTAGTGCTTAGGTACAAATGACTGAGGCGCAAAAGACATATCGTGAAAAAGGGAGGAGTAGAACTGAAGAAAGAGTAGCGCCGACTACCAACTGTTTAATGACAGTCTAAAAACCTCACAGGAAAAGGAAGACATTTCCGCACATGCGACAACGTACAGCGACATAGTCAAGACAACAAGCTATTGAGAAAGCGTATTTCTGTCGAATACAACGTTATAGATGTGTCTATGATACAATTAGACTGTTTGTTTTTTTATATAAAGAATGCTTCCAAGAGCTCTCTAGCTGTTTGCTTGCTGCTCTTGTCTAGAGTCAACACTTGCGCAAAGCTTGGTTCACATCTGCAGGCATTGTAGTGCACAGAAAGAATTGCATGATCTTTTTTGCATAAGCTATTAGCATGCTCCCTCAATCTATCATTAACGCAACGACCTGTTTGTCCGATGTAGGACTTGCCGCAGCTCAGGGGTATCCCTTTTGCAGATCGCCTAAACTGTTTCGTGTGCTGCTTCTGGCAGCCCCTTGCCTTGTCACGTGTGATACGCAGGCACAATAGAGCCAACTTCTAGGGAACTGAAAAAATGACCGGAACGTCGTAATGGGTAGCGACCTTCTTGAGGTTATGGCTCACACGGTGAACATAATGGACCACCTCCGGCTTAACCCGCTCTCTTTCCTTCGCGTGCGCGCTTTGATTGGCAGCCCTGCCTTTCAACTTCTGCAGCAGGTATTCAAACATGGAAGGTACGACAGACTGAGAGAAGCTGGCCTTGGAAAGTCTTTGAAGCTCATTTGAAAACCTAGCCTGTATAGCATGTTCACAAGATCTGCGCAAGGTCAACCCCAAGCAAAGCGTAGCGATTCTGCACTTCATAGTCTTTGAGTGCACTGAGTTGTAGTGTCATAATCTTTTCTTATATCGTGGGAGGTATGCCCAGCAAACGTGATCACTCGACATTGTCAGGTTGAGGTCCAAAAACTGCAATAAGCTGTCTTACGGAAGCTCATTACTGAATGTGAGACCAGTAGTGTTTGCTTTAAAAACATCCAAAATGTGCTCAACCACCACAGGGCAAGGCAAAGGGCATCTATTGTCAATAACAACTAAATAATCATCGACATATTAAAAGACTTCAAGAACATTTGGATGAGATGAAGTAAAAGCACTTTGTAGTGCGTTGTCAAAGTACGACAAAAACAAGTCACATAATATGGGTGCTACTCCTGAACCAATGCAAATGCTCTTTTTCTGTAAAAAAAAAAAAGCACCAGGCCTATACAGTAGGTGCAGCGCAGTCACAGTAAAAGCTAGAAGAGTGGCCTTTCCGAGCCTTTTCTAAACACTGATTGGGTAACTGCTGCAAGCACACTTGCTGGGTACCCACAACAGCATAATTTCTGGGTGGTAGACCAACATTCGCTCTGCTATTTTTCATTATCCTTCTGAGAAGCGTGGTATCCACTAAACACTTGCAAGGAATTTCGTTCTAATTGTTCATGCAGTGGCTGATGACGATGAGGAATTATGGCTGAAGTGTATGCGCCACAGTTTATAGGGGAACAAGAACAAGCTTTTGTAATGAGCTGGAGCATTGGACGGCCCACTCATTACGCTATTCGCATTGTGCGACGACTGGTTGTTTTTTCGCTGTTTTAAAATGCTCTATAAGTCGTATTAACGCGATTCCTTTCCCATCAAGGCTGCTTAAGGCAAGTTTGCAAACAAGTCCCAAGCTGTGGCGTGGCTCAGTGGTAGAATACTGGGATGGCATGCAGCGGACCCAGGTTCGAAACCCACTGTGTCCTTGGTATTAGGATTTCTTTCTTTTTTTTTCTTATTTCGTGACAGTGGTTATGTACACTGGCGGCGGTGGCAGACAACTACAGCACCGCGTGTGACCCAAGTTTTGATCTCATAACAGCTTCACTGTAACATGCCATGTTCAAAAGAAACAAAAGTGTGGTTGAGATAGGCTTTGAAAAGGGCACTGGAGTTCTCAGTCAACATCTCTGTTTTAGTCACAAAAGTGGCTTCGCCACTTTCACCAATACACTGCTTAACCACTCGTAGTAGCTTTGGCTGCAGAACCGAGTAAACAAGTAATTTGCGTCTACAGAAAAGAATTAGTCTTTTTTCTGGCTTCCGCTGAAAAACTTAAATACTTCATCAGAGTTTTTTTGTCAAGAAAGGGTCATGAAAATCAAGAAGTCTTAGGGCTTTCAGCAAAATACTGCTAACCTTATATTTCCATGTGCCACACTCACTAATAATAGTGCGGAAAGGGACATCTGCTTTATGTGTCTTCACACTGAAGAAAGCAGCAAGGGAATCTGTTTTGCTCTTGCTTATCTGTTTAGCTAAAGTTTCACTCCTAACTTCATCACACCAAGAAATCACAGCAGCTAAGCAGTGCATGCATTGATGAAATCGACAAAGCCAGTTTTGTGACTAAAATGGAGGTGTCATCTGAGAACTTTGTTACCCTCTTAGAAGCCTATCTCAACTACCTTTTCGTTTCTTTTGAACATGGCATGTTTTTCCAGAAAAAGGGCATTTACATTGGTTCACGAGAAGCACTCATATTATGTAACATTTTTTTGTCGTACTTTGACCACGCACTACAAGTGCTTTTACTTCATCTCATCTGAATGTTCTTAAAGTCTTTAGATAGGTCGATGATTATTTAGTTGTGCCTTTTGCCTTGCCCTGTGATTCTTGAGCACATTTTGAATGTTTTTAAAGCAAACACTACTGGTCTCACATTCAGTAATGAGCTTCCGTAAGACAGCTCATTGCAGTTTTTGGACCTCAACCTGACAATTTCGAGTGATCACGTTTGCTGTGCATACCTCCCACGATGTAAGAAAAGATGACACTACAACTCAGTGCACTCAAAGACTATGAAGTGCAGAATCGCTATGCTTTGCTTGGAGTTGGCCTTGCACAGATCTTGTGAACATGCTATTCAGGCTAGGTTTTCAAATGAGCTTCAAAGACTTTACAAGGCCAGCTTCTCTCAGTCTGTCGTAACTTCTATTTTTGAATACTTGTTGCAGAAGTTGAAAGGCAGGGCTGCCAATCAAAACGTACACGCGAAAGAAAGGGAGAGGGTTAAATCGGAGGTGGTCCATTATGTTCACTGTGTGAGCCATAACCTCAAGAAGGTCGCTACCTGTTACGACATTCCGGTCGTTTTTTCAGTTCCCAAGAAGTTGGTTCGATTGTGCCTGCGTATAATACGTGACAAGGCAAGGGGCTGCCAGAAGCAGCACACGAAACCGTTTAGGCGATGCGCTCAAGAGATACCCCTGAGCTGCGGCAAGTCCTATATCGGACAAACGGGTCGTTGCATTGATGATAGATTGAGGGAGCATGCTAATAGCTTAGGCAAAAGAGATCATGCGATTCTTCCTGCGCACTACAATGCCTGCAGATGTGAACCATGCTTTGCGCAAGTGTTGACTCTAGACAAGAGCAGCAAGCAAACAGCTAAAGAGCTCTTGGAAGCATTCTTTATATATAAAAAAACAAAGGGTATAATTGTATCATAGACACATTTATAATGTTGTATCATAGACACATTTATAACGTTGTATTTGACAGTCGCTGTCCTTCCTCATTTATTCCTCCTCCTTGTATTCGACAGAAATGCTCTTTCTTGATAGCTTGTTGTCTTGATCATGTCGCTATAGGTCATTTGTTGATTGATATGATATGTGGGGTTTAACGCACCCAAAACCATTATATGATTATGAAAGACGTGTACGTCATTTGTTGGCTGTTCACGCATGCATAGAAATATATTTCTTCCTGTGCGGTTTTTAGACTGCCATAAAATAATTGGTAGTTGCCACTGCACTTTCTTCTGTTCTGCTCCTCCCTTTTTCAGGATATGTTTTTTGAGCCTCAGTCATCCCTACCTAAACTAGTTAAGCACCACCTCGCCCAAAAAGATGTCCTTTTAGAGTATGTTAGTATGTGCTGAACTTTTTGTCTGGACTGTCTATTGGCGAACCATCTGCTGTCAAGAGCACTGCTGTGGCTGCATATAAGCCACAGCAATGCAATTGACAAAGGATGGCTCACCAGTAAAGCGCACAGATGGCATGTGCTTGTGTGGTTTGCATTATTTTGTGGCCGACTGAACTGTTAAATTTAGAGATAGCTCTCAGGTAAAAATGAACTGCACAAGAGCCAATTTCCATCCAGCTATGCAAACAGCAGATTTTTCTTCAGTCTTTTTGGGATACACATATGAGCATATACACAGCCACTGTTGAAACTTTATATACAGCACAAAATAAATACATTTTCAAGAAATGTATGAAACTGTGAGGTTATGAAAGAAGGTTACAAGGGCTTATCAATTTATGAACCTCACAATTGGGTTCTATGCCAGGAAACAGTAGGCGATCACATTAGTTTTGATTAAGGACTTGGAAGCAACCATGATCGGCAAAGTTACAAAAGGCTCTAGCATTACGGCGATAATTAAAAATAGCACGTGATATGTCAGAACACACAATTGCAAAAATCACTCAACTTTTCAATGCACACTAACAATGCAAGGACATTAACTTTTTGTGTTTCTAAATACCTTTGTAACTAACCATTGTGTACATTCATGAGAAAAATTTCATGTGGCATAGCAACAACAAAGAAAGTGAAGGTATATGGAAAGGGCAAAAATAAGGTAAATCCCCTTTTTGTGAACATCAAACTTGTTGGCCATGAGTCCCCATGGTATATAGGACAAATTTGTCATTCTTTTGAAGGGATATCAGACAAAATCCAACATATGAAATTGTACACAGTTGCTTGGCAGTAACGATGCACTCTAGCGCACTAGATGGTCTTAAGGGCGGCAGTGGTTGCTTTCGTTATTTCATGGCTTATGCAACATATATTCCTGATAATATCCTCGCACCTTTCTTGCTCGGCCGGCTCCTACAACTACTGCATGCTTGCATATCGGTAGCCTTTCATAGCTTAACATGACCACTTAACTAGCCTGCATTACCCAGACATGGAAGACTCTATGTCTGGGCTGCCCTCGCAAAACTTTCACATGCACAGGTATAAGTTGGCCGTAAAAGCAATGCACAGTAGCTTTTGGGTGTTTAAACTACAGTTTTAGATTTTGGAGGACCTAAAAATTTTTCAATTTTATAAACTTTCTCATTTATTGTAATAAATTATCACTTTGTTCAAATATGTTTCAACTAAAATCGCAGGCTTGTCTAGTACATATATATATTAATGAAGCAAGAATAGAGCTAACATCATAGAAATATATACTATTCAAAGTTGCTTTCAGGAGTGTTAGAGCTATAATTACACCCATCCAATCCCACACTTCACTCACATATGGCTTTTTTTTACACTTCAAATTTGAGCTCACTACGAAACTAAATTGACTTTGGCTGTCTTATCTGGCATGTCATTCGCATTTAAATAAGGACAGACATTGCTTCCCACGAAAAATTACGAATGCGACAAGTCTGTGATGGCTATTTCAAACACCTTTTTTGTTTTCCTGAACTACTATTGTTTCGAAAGTGTCAAAAGGTTCTTGACGTACGGATGGGCAGGAACAAAAGCGCAGGGATTTCCGAGACTGCAAAGCAAGATCCCCTTGACCGACATTCTTCCTGATGTAAATTAATCAATAAGAATGGAGCAGTTATGCGTCAGTCTTTCGGAGACATCGAGAAATAATCAGGAAAGCACTCACTGTAAACTGATGACCCCAACAAACCCTACGACCCATTCTACCACCGTGTGCGTGACTGAAGGCAGAGCTGAGTTCAGATGTATTATTTCATAACCGACTTGCCTCCGTCTTTGACAGCCAGCGGCACATGTGGAGAAAAAATTCACAACAAAAGATTTACAAGCTAAGCACTTTGCCAGAAACAGATATTATTACGATGTTGGAGCCGCAATTCTTGATAACCATGTACCGGAATCCAGTTTCGGGTACAGGTTATCTTTCGCGGCCGCAGATACTAGCGCACATAAAGTATGACATTACCGTTCAAATAAAACGCGATATATTTCACGGCCGCACCGTCAAACAGCCAAATGAAACAGTTATTATGTTTTCAATACACTCTAGGTGGAATGACCAAAGAACGTTTGCAATTAAACAGAAGTATTTCCCCTCGAGACGATGCGAACGAGACGAGAATCGTCCAACGAGCTATCAGCAGCACGTACATTATAAGCACTAAACTGAAGTTTAGAACACAACCTAAAACGACAGTGATCATGCAAAAAAAAAAGCTCTTCAGTGCATAATTTACCTGGAACAATCATGTAAACACTAGATGTCAATGCCTCCTCCGGTCCGCCATCAGCCCCAGCTAGTGTAACCAACGTTTCTAGAACTAGGTAAGTTGCAAAACTCCCCGCGTCAGACGACCCGTCACACGGTGCCAAGACAACTTTCGGTTTGGTGGTGCTGGCGGCGCAACAAGCTTTTGCTAGCAGACGAAAACACGCAGTCGTCGTGGCAAAACCAAGGAGGATACAAAAAACGCAAGTTTTATGTATCGTTTTTTGTATCCTCCTTGGGCAAGACGCCGTGGCGGCCGTTCTGAAAGAACTTTGCAAACAGTATATTATCGGGATTTCTTGTTGTGCTGCCGCAGAAACTTAATACTGCGTACTGCTTAGCAGTGTAAGGCAAATACAGTACAATTATGGCTTTCTGAACTGCCCACGATAAACAATGCTTAATAGCATAACATACGAGTTTGTCCATTAGTTGCTAGATGGTGTACCTTCGCAATCAATATTTAGGCGTGAAAAACACAGTTACAATGTCTTGTATCCTCTCTTTTCTATCTCCACTAGAAGTTCGACATAATGGGTGATGGTATCTGCATTGCCGGGCGACTTGGCTAAGCAATGGCTGCTAATGGTGACTGTCATGTTGTCTGCGACGACTATGCATTTATTCACAAATAGTGCTCTTTTTTCTTCTTTGAGCACTAGAAACACCACAAGACGTCTTGTCTTGCCATTCTCAACAACTTTCCGCCAGCATTTAGCAGGCAAACAAACGTTTTCTATGTCCTGAAGCGAAATTATGACGCCACTTGCTGACGGCATGTCGAAACTTACATTTCACCGTCTTTGAGCTCAGTGCTCGGAGGTAGTCTATTCTTTCTCGCCGATAATATTCTTGAAAGTACCCCACTCCTATCGGGCAGCTTTCGCTTCTTTGTCATGGTTTTTGGAAGGTAAGCGCGCAAATTCGGGAATATGCGTAAAACGCATCCTTCGACGAGGTCCCACTTTCCTCTGGTGATTTGTACCTTCTTACTATTGATGACGTGAGTGAAAGTCTTCAGGATCGATGTCCTCCTCATGAAAGTGCATATCACACACACGTGATGTGTTGGATAGTTTCTTATCCGCACGAGGAATAGTGCGGTTCCATGCCTCTCGCTGCTCAGGTACACACGGTGCACAAAATAAATGTCGTGGTGTTTCTCATTTCCTGTAGCCACTCGTACAACCGGGAACGCAACATGTGGGTATGATGAAAACACGCAACACATTCAAACCAGAACATGGCACGCTGAAGCACAAAACTGTTCACGCAAAAAGAAGCCCTGCAACATCCACAGCCGACGGAGGTTACGGGAGTGACATGAGCCAGCAATGCCCAGCATGCAGTGAATGAATCAGGATGCGACAGCAGCGCCACATTTGTCGCTGGCAGTGATGGCGCCGCGCAACATCGCTTAGTTTTCCAACTTACTTTGTTCTAGAAACGTTGACTGTAACAGCGTCAAAGGTTTAGCAGGCGCACTTTCGTAGAAATAAAAGTGCGCCGTTTTCATGTTCTTTGTAGTAACAGCAATTAAATGACGTTCAGCCCAATGAAATTTTTTGTAATGGTAACGCAATTGTTATAGTACGCAGTGAACTGCACTGTGGGAGCACATTACTTTATGGTACCACGCCCTCCCTTTTGGCCTGAGGTTCGGGTTGTTCGGGACAGAAAGAGAGGAAGGTAAGAGCACGCGGGCAAGAGTTTGGCAAGGAAAAGAAGAGCGCAGATGAGAGAGGCGTTGCCCCCTGGTTGCCCCACGGAGGGGAGTGTGCGGAGCAGTCGAGCGAGGTGGGAAGGAAGTGGCCCCAACCTGATTGATGACGATCACGGAAAAAGAAGGCGGATACCGAGTGGGTTTGACGCGGATCGAAGATCCAATTGTTAATTGAGTTGTACCAGTGCATCAAATAGAACGAACATGGGACGAGTTCCTGCGTTTAAGCACTGCGCTTCACTGATGAAATCAGACACTCGAACGTAGTGCTACCGGGAGTGCCGAACGTTTTCGCGGTCTCAGGTAAGCAGACAGACTTGCTAAGCCTAACGTTTTTTTTGTAATTTTTCTTTTTAGGCGCTTCTCAGCTATTTCACAATTGTTAGTTCGTACAACCTAATGTCAAAGGTACGACAATAACGCATTTGCGCATGGTCATATAATGTTTGTTGGGCAGTCTGTCGCTTGTGCTCGAAATCGGCAGCTGAAACTGAGGTGACATGGTTGAGAGCGAAACAGCTTTGATGGGGGTTTCTCCAGCCCACGGGTCGGGATCAACAAGTGATGCTGGGCATATTCTTGATCCTTGCTTCCACAGGCAATGAGACCGTCTGCTGCAAGCGTGCGCAAGTCATGATATTGATCGATTTGATGAGTTCTCTATGGCGATAATTACACGCCCACTAATGTTTTGAAAATGTGTGTATACAAACTTCACAGGTATCGCAGCTGTGAAGCCATGGCAACAGACACTAGTGACATCGCCAAGCAAGGCTACGTTCGAGTTCGCAGTCGTAACATCGGCGTAAGTAGGAGTTGACCGGCGTGTTTTGAATGTGTCTTAGGCGACGAAAGAATGTTTGACGAGCATTCGCAGTATTATGCGGAGCACGCGTGTTGGGTATCCGGGGCTGTACGATGGCGTTCAGTGAAGCGTTTATTTACCCATATTAAACGAGTGCCAGGCGATCTTCTTTTTCACATGTGCATTTTTGTTACGTTTGTGAATATTACATTACCTTGGTTTGTTATATCCTAATTATTTGGACACCCCGTCAAAATCTACGTGATTGTGGGTATTTTGTTATATGCTTGGCTTGAACAGTGCTAGTCTGTTTTTAATTTTTGACTGAAATGGTTCAAAGAAACAAAGAAGCATCACAGTTATATATGCATATTGAAATGTGTGTCTACTTGAAGTAACTCTGCAAGCTTCCGATTACTTTGCTGTGATGAGTTATATTGTGACCATAAGGGTATTGTGAACTACTGATGGCACATTACTGTGCATAAATTGGCATCCACCCGTCACTTTGTTTTTGTAAAACAGCCAGGCTGGTAACGCTTGAGGTAATGAGGTTACAGCTATCTAAAGCTTGCACTACACGAACTGAGAAAGAGGAAGGAGTTAAAATTTCAAATAAGCATGGATCCTTTATGGTTATTATTTAATTCCATGCTGGATCTGTATTATATCATAAGTCATCCTCCCTATAGTTACAGACAGTTTAAGATTAGGTGCGATAATTTACTTCATCATAAAGTGCCTATTAACTGATTTGTTGTGTGACTTGAACTGCTCAGTTTTGGACCCTTGGACTAGTTTGACAATGTTTTGTTTATGTTATCCTTGTAGCTTTGCATGTTGGTGAGGGGCATGGGTTATCATTTTTGGTGTAACTGCATAATTTGTGAAATTTTGTAACAGTTGTGCTCATGTGGGTGTAGACAACTGCTACTTGTGCCAGCTCTGCGAGATTCACTCTTTTTGTAGTAGTATGTGGGGTCTAACGTCCCAAAACCACCATATGATTATAAGAGACGCTGTAGAAGAGTGCTTTGGAAATTCCGACCACCTGGGGTTCTTCAACATACACCCAAATCTGAGCACACAGATCTACAGCATTTCCGCCTGCATCGAAAATGCAGCCGCCACAGCCAGGATTCGATCCCACGACCTGCAGGTCAGCAGCCGAGTGCCTTAGCCACGAGACCACCGCGGTGGGGAGATTCACTTTTTTTGGAAGGGGCAAAGTTTTGGCGTGTTGGTAGTTCATCATACTTCATAAACCACAGCATTGTAATTGAACATCAGACAAGATGAAGATAGCAGAAGCACTTTGCAATAAGCACTTGTCCTGTGTTAAAGTTATTGTGCTATGGTACGATCATTATTTTCATTTGCTTGCATGGCCTTGTAATTTTGGCATAACTTCTTTATTGGTCTTGTAACCACACGCCAAATACAGACAGATTTAATTCTGTCTAGTTTGTGGTTTCTTAGTTGGCCTGCAAGTATTGCACCAAAGACAACAACCACTGCCACCTAGTAGTTTCCTATCTAGGTGTTTGCAACATAATTTGGCATTCTTCCATGAGAAGATGAGCCGAATGAACAGCTGCTCTAAAACTGTTTGCCTTTTGTCTGTAGTGTAGAGCAACATTTCCTGATAAGTCAATAAAATAACCTTCACTATATAGTTATTATTGAGCTGCTCCAAGTTATAGTAAATTTTCCTTGTTCAAAGCACCTTTTCTCCTGCTCTAAACATCGCTCCAAATCCTAAATTAGCTGGACTTTCACTAGATTGCACATATTATTTGCTGATTATTCAGTCTTGGCAAAGAGTGTGTTAAATATAGCATTACACCAAATTAATATCAGTAACATAATGGTAACTAATATTCATTCATAAAAGTGGCTTACTGTTGAATATTAGCTAATGTGCTTTTAAAAGGGCTCATTAATACTAAAGTACAATATCAACTGAAAGTTCATTCCGCACTTTCATTTAATTGACTACTAAAATTTGAAGAACAATCACGAATTCTGACTTAGTGCTGATCATCAATGCACTGAGATAAGTTGGGTGCTTATAACATCCATTTTTAAAATAGAATAGTGTAATGATGTGGCTTGTGAAAAGAATGAAGCATGAGAAATATAACTCTTGACCATTGACGGAAGACCTAGACTTGGTTTAATTAAAAGGGGCACTCTCTGCATGGTTGTAGTTCCAAAGAATTAAACATAATGATCTATTATAAATTAGCTCATGGTAATTTGTTGGAATTTCTTAAAAGGAATCCTACTTATCTGTAGAATCTTGGAATATTTTTTACCTCAGCAGGATTTAGTAGAGTAGAAAAAGCTATAGGAGATTAATAATCAGACCAGCACTAATATCCTAGTACATAGTTGACTTCCTTGTCTTTTTGAACATATTTAATTTAACATGCATGTTCTGAACAAGAGCATGTTCATTTCATTGTCAAGATCGGTGAAAAAAGAAGTATGAAAATTGATGCAGGCTAACAAAAAGTTACTGATCTTACAAAATAAAAGTCAACTAGTAAAAAGAAAAAAATGGATGTGGCCTTTCACATTTTGCTTGCAAAGTTGTCTAAGCTACTTGCAGTTTAAATGCAGTTTTCAATAATCAGTAGTGGAAGCAGTCGTAGATTGTGACCTTTTCACGACAAGCTAGAGCTGCACTTTAGGGGAAATGTTAAATGTTTTTGTAGCACTGGTAGCACCATGTACTGTTTGTTTTCAATCTTGCCTGTCACAAAAGGGGCGAAAGTGAAAGAAAAATTAGTACACACTAATGATAATTATTGCCTATATTTTTGCATCAACAGAAAGCTATTACCTGACCGTTGCAATCTTAGCGTCCTTTAGTTCATCTCACTGTCTCAAGATAGCACCTCCAATGCTGGTTTATACCGCCCGACCAAGCACATCTGATGTGGAGGGTGCCAGAAATTTGTGTAAACTATTGGACAGTGCAGTTACAGTGCTATTTATTAAAGTTTTATGAGATTTCAAATAATGAGAGTTCTTTGCAGGCCCCGCCGCATTGGTCTAGTGGCTAAGGTACTAGGCTGCTGACCCGCATCGCGGGATCGAATCCCGGCTGCGGCGGCTGCATTTCCGATGGAGGCGGAAATGTTGTAGGCCCGTGTGCTCAGATTTGGGTGCACGTTAGAGAACCCCAGGAGGTCAAAATTTCTGGAGCCTTCCACTACGGCGTCTCTCATAATCATATGGTGGTTTTGGGACGTTAAACCCCACATATCAATCAATCAGACTTCTTTGCGGTTTTTTAAAGCATGAAACACATTTGAAGTAAAGAAAAAGAATATATATAAGTGTAAGTTGTGTGGCCATCTGCCTCACATCTGCTACAGAAAATTTCCGGTGTGCATTGATACTGTGAGCATGAAAATTGACTTCTTTCTGAAGCAAGTTAATATATCAAATACTTGAAGATCTTACCGCTGCTGATGTATCACAGCCTGCCCCGCCGCAGTGGTCTAGTGGCTAAGGTACTCGGCTGCTGACCCGCAGGTCGCGGGTTCAAATCCCGGCTGCGGCGGCTGCATTTACGATGGAGGCGGAAATGTCGTAGGCCCGTGTGCTCAGATTTGGGTGCACGTTAAAGAACCCCAGGTGGTCAGAATTTCCGGAGCTTTCCACTACGGGGTTTCTCATAATCATATGGTGGTTTTGGGACGTTAAACCCCACATATCAATCAATGATGTATCACCGCCTAATGAAAGCACAAGTAGAAAATAACCATCTATGCAGTGCTTTTATGAGGTCAGCCTAAAGTAGTGTCATATTTTGTGCTTATTTTCCTTATTATTGTGAAATCATCTGTAAATTAGTGTATCTCAGATGTTATTGCTATATGTTAGTTATCAATATAAAAGAAGTCCCAGGATGTGAGATTAATATAGAAAAAGAATATAAAAAAAGTTCCAGGATGTGAGGCGGTTGGCAATTTCAACTGCCACACTAGCTTATACTGTGAATTGAGTTATGACATAAAATAAGGCTTTTGTTGTTCCACTTGTGACACAATGTGATGGCATTGAATTGTGCATGGTATATTGCACAGATTATGCTTTAGTACTTTTTTTTTATCTCTCATATCTATCGTATGAACTACCAAAATGTAGTTGCAACCTTTGGTGTGAAACATAGCTTTTAAAAGATATGGCCTGGTGTGATCATTGTGTGGATCATGTGTGTATTTTTGCACATGGTAAATCTAGGTGATGGAATGTGCAAAGCTCTAAAGTAGTTTTGGCTGTGGCTGTAGGTGTGGCAGCGGCGGTGGCTTGTGCTGCGCAAGGCAACTGGGACAACGGCATGTCGTCTAGAGAAGTACCTAGAGGAAAAGCATGCCCGTACCCACACTGGACAGAAAGTAGTACTCCTCACACCAGCCACCAGCATCACCCGACTGCCATCAAGTGTTCGGAAGCATGCCTTCTCTATCTGCTTTCAAGATGGATCAGTCAAATCAGTGGCATGCGACTCTGGTGAGAATTCAGGCATGGATCGAGTGTCCATTGTATCTAGCTGCATTTCTAGACCAACATCGCAGTCAAAATAGGAATAAATATCTCTGGCCTGAACAGCATATATTCCCTGCTAGAAATATAAAGAGCATCTAGGAGGCCATAAGCAGCTTTTTTGTGTTTAAATTACTGTCACTGAGTAGTGTTCAGTGACAGAGGGCAGTATATATAAAACTGATGTCCATGCTTTTGTTGCAGTGAAAGGGATGTTGCTTAATAAGATTTTTTTTATTGTAAAGACAAAACCAGCTTTACCACGGTGGTGTGTTAACTGTTTTGCTGCTAGAAGTGCAAGTAATAGCTTTGATGTTCTCTGTGGCAGATTGTACTAGGCCCTCGCACAGCAAAAGCCCAGTTCTACAGCAAAGGAATGTCTGGAACAATTGAAAAATGCCAGCAATTCATGACACAAAGCAAATGGTAGTGTGAAACTAGCCCAAAAGTTGGCTTTGAATGTGCCTGTTCTGATTTGACTACTAGAATGAACTACTTGAACTACTCAAGCACCATGAGATGCCCTCGCTTCCCCCTCCCCCTCGTTTTTCGATGCAAAAATAATCACGAAAATGAGAAGTGTCGAAGAAAATCGTCAATACCGTAACGTCTTGTTACTTCATATAGCTGCTCCAAGTTCACTTTTTTTGATACTGTGTTGAAGTTTGACTTAATTGTGCAGTATCCTGATGTTGATACTCATAACTGGTTGAATTAGGAGAAAAAATTGTAAGTAGACATTGAGTACTTTCTTTCTACTTGTAGTTTAACTCACATCTCAACTACTATTAGAAAAGCTTGTTAGTTTCCACGAAATGTTAAAATTAAAGCACAGCCAATTACATAAGTAATTTTTTAAATAGTTTTTTGTCTTGATGTATAAAGGTTGAAATTCTGCAAAGGCTTTATATCAAGTGTGAAGACGCAAAGCATGCATCTATGGCAGTTGCTAGGGTATTGGAGCTAGAGGAGTGCTATCATGAGCTCTGGAGATAATTCTAGGTTGTAGATTTGTAGGCTGGCTACATTATATGTTTTATTGTGCCAAAAGCTAGTATTTTATAATCTTACTAGCAGCTAAAGTGTAAAACTGGCCCAGCTTTGTCATATAATTATATTGTCATATGCGTTGTTTCAGATCTGGAGGCAGACACATGGGTGAAGTTGATGGTTCAGGAATGCCTTGAACCACAGTCTGGGCTCTCGGCTGGGGAACCAGATATATTAAGTCCAGGGATTCAGAAAGAGCTCCAAGGTATGCACTGCGTTTGCTTTTAATCATTTCTTGAAGGTGCTGGCTGAATGAAAGTGTGTGAAAATTGTCTGGCATAGTTTCGGCACATTACCCACTCACCAAAGCTCCAAAGAGGATTATCTTTGAAGCTTTGGCTGGTGAGAGCCAATTTGTGTGAATGTCTTATGTTTCACTTAAAAAAAAAGAATATCTCACCTGGTCGACCAGCGCAAACTTGTCGCGCGGGCCCGGCAGGCGGTCCAGGCCAGAGGGTTCCTGGAATAAGGAACCCTGCCACGTTCACTCACTGGCCACCTAATAAACTTTTTTTCTCTCTCTCTCTCTGTCAGCTTGGCCATTTCACTTTGGATTTTTTGTTAACAAAGTGCAGTAAACCTCATTAGTAAGTGCCGAACAGGGTTGATACACAACTGTGTATTGGCTGAAAACTGCGAACTTGTCTGTTTACATGCCTTGCTGCATATTTAATGCAGTTAATCACTACAATGTTTGTAATAGGCATTTTCAGCTCTTTTGCACAAGAATAGATAGGCAATATGAAGCAGTCTTTTGAAAGAACAGTGCTGGTAACTGGCACATAGCAGAATGTATTGACTTATGGTGGTGCGTGCACATTGTGCTTTGTGATAACTAGCCTGTACTTTTAAAAGTGAGAACCTGGCACTGTGGGTTGCCATCATCTCACATATTTTTTTAATCATGTTGGCTTCTAATCAATACCCTTCATCTGGCCACATTGTAAATTTTGGTTTTCCACTGGAAGTATAAAGGAATGTTTTACTGAAATAATTATTTGGTGCATGCTACAAATGGATGTTTCTTCTGTTAGGTGCAGGAATAGTGACATTTATGAGCAGACATATTTATGCGAATTGATGCTGGCTTAGATTTAGTCAAGTGTTTGATGGCACAATGCTGTCATTTTCTGGTGCATGATGTAGGGATAATAGGTGTCTCTGACACGTCGTAATAGCGGCTGTCATTCACACTGTACAACTCGGGAAGAGATTTATATTTTTGCCATGGATTTCTTTTAAATGGTGTAGTTTTGTTATTTTTTTCAGTAAAGTTCTCTTGGTATTTATATAGCCTTTGTCATGGTTGTTTATAATGATCTTGACATTTTAATTCAAAACGGTTTAGTTTTGGTTCACCAACATAATTTTGATTAAGGAAAAACAGTTCTGCACAAACCTGCAAGGTAGAGTTAGGTTCATAAAAGGCGAGAAATTTGTCTTCCAACCATTTGCTGCACAATTCTACAAAGGAAATCCACATGAATTTTTTTTTCTTGGAAAGAAAGCTCTGTTCAAAAAATCCTTATTGTTGATTATGGTTAGCAAGAAATAGTTTCAATGTTTTTGTATAACTTGCATGTTTCAACACCTTTATCTGTTTCAACTTTAACACTTTGTTCAGCACAAGCTGTCAGGTTTTCCTCATCGAGTATTGTTCATAGAAAATCACAGCAGGAAGCGGAAACTCATTTTATATCCTAGAAAACACTCAAGCATATGTGCTGCTGTTAATAGAATCTATAACCTTTAAAAGCATTACATAATATCGTCTGCTTCTACTTGCTCATGGCTGGTTGCAAAATGATCGAAGCAGCCCTTGTATACTAGCGCAGTATCCAAGCAGCATGTGCATGTTTTACACATTTTGTGTTTTAGCCACCTTTTAGCAGCATTATTTTAGGGCTTCACTTAAAGCCTCAGATGTTCTGTATTTCTCATATACAGTTAAACCTGCTTATAACAAATCTCCATATAACGAATTCCTCAATATAACAAACTTTATCTATTCCCCACCATTGCTCCATAGAAGCACATGTATTTGCGACTTCTATTTAACAAAGTAACAGTGGGAGACAACCTTGATATAACGAATTTTCCCCATGGGCAATCGAGAAATTTCTCTGTACATTTTAGCATTTTGGTGCAAGCATGTATCTTCTGCGGCAGCCCCGTTGCCGACCCGATGTAGCGGCGGCGGCGCGCAGGGCGCACCAGGCGAGAGTGAGGCGAGCAGGGGGGGCCTACACCTCACGACCCGGCGTTGCCTCTGTTCTCGCCACTTCGGGCGCATGCGCGGAGGTGCCCTCGCCTCAAAACAAAACAAAAAAAACTACTTTTGCACGTTGGCAGTGCGGCACTTCTAGTTAGCGTCACATATATGGGGCCGCGTTGCATAGGGAGGGTGCTTTACCGAATAGTTTTCCGCGGTGTCTGTGTCATTGCCTCACCGTTTTTGGCGCTGTGCGCGCGTTCTTAGTTTCACTGCGCGCACATGTTGTGGCTCCCGACAACTTTCAGCTTTGCTCTTTTTTTTTTATTGCGATAGCAATTATATGGACAGTCTCGGCTGGTTTATTGCCATCGCCGCCGTCATTCGCCGTATATGTATTAGTGTCTATATATATGAAAACTCAAGAAAAAAAAAAGCCGCCCGCGCTCGGTGCCCAGCTTGTCACGATGCGCCAACGCGCGCTTATCTCCTACGCGTACTTTGCCCCATGAATGGGGGGGGGGGGTAGATGGTTTGTGCGCGTGCACTTATGCTTCGGTAGGAAAATCATCGAGAATCGCGAGCCTTCGACTTTGACCGGATTGCCGGGCGCGCAACGATCACTTCGCTTGTTGGACTGGCGCCGTTTGCGAAGAGTGCACTTTTCAAACAACTGGGGCACTTATTAGTTCGCACTCATATCTGTACCTGTGATTACGTTTCGTGCCTCGTTTTTGTTTAAACAGTGCATTAAGTGTCGAGTGGTAAATGTTAGTTCTCTCTCGTCCTGTGTATGTTGTTTTCGTGCATCGTCTTGTGCGTGGGCAGCGCGCTGCACGTTTCGATCTGCTTTCCATTCTGAGCGTTTCGTTCCAAGTTGTTGCTATCGCATTGATTGCTTGGTCCTTGCGGCAAAGCTGCGACTTATCTTTCCTTAATTTCGGACAATCGTGTTGTCACAACCGTGGGCATGTCAGATTAGGCACTGATGGAAACTCTCGGAGACCACGGTGATGACGGATCTTCGGAGGTTGACTCGTCACGCGCTTCTGTCTTGCGCCGCGCCGCGAGTTCGCAGGCTGGTAGCCTTCGCATTTAGCCTATTAGTTCTGGCAACACGACAGTGCGTTGAATGCAATGCAATGAATGCGATAATGAAAAAATAATGTTATGAGAAGTAAAGCTGGCAGCCAACTCTTTTGGATCGGATATCGCGGAACTCCTGCAAAACGCTGGTGTGAGCAAATACGGCCGCTCCAGGGAGAAGTGCTCTTTTTACACAGTATTTTCGTGTTGAAAGGGCACTGATTTACTTGCTGAGATAGCAAGCGCGCCATTTTCTGAATTTTCTTACCACATCTTGATAGAACGAAATCCTCCTTACAACGAATTTTTCCAGGAATTAATCAATTTTGTTATATCCAGGTTTAACTGTACTAACTCCCAAGATGTTTATTTTTTTTTTCTTTCTTCACATATACCTTACAACATCCGCCATACTTTCCGTGGCATTATCGTCTGTTGGTTCTTATAATGGTGTCTAACAAAGAAAACGAGATCTTAAATTTACTTTGCTTCAATTTTATGCTTATGGCACTTTATTTTCATACCTAAATTTCGAAATGGATGATTAATTCAGTATCTGTAAGACCACTGCATGTTGGGGTGAATTTCGAGCGAGTGTTTTTTAATTTTGAACGCGTGCTTCCGCCAATAAATGTCCCTTCGAAAGAGTCCAGGTCGTCAAAATTAATCCACAGCCTAGTTTATTCCTTTCCTGCCTAAGAAAAATTGCTGATTTGTTCGAAGATTATGATTAGGTGCTATATTTTAATAGGCTTTTGAAAAATTAAACTGTCATAATTTGATTATTTGTCCCAGAAAACACCCACACATATGTGCAGGTTGGACATTTATTCATGTATTGACTGCAGTGAGCAAAGCTCTCAGGATGGCTCTCTCTCTCTCACACACACACACACACACACACAAAAAAAAAAAAACCTGTTCAGTGCTGCATATGGAACACTTCACAGCATTGTTTGCCACTCAAGAAACACGGGTATTAGTTGCACCTCTTGCGATCCGTCTAGGTACAAGAAGTGCAACCTGGAAACCTGCGGCGATGTGCAGATGTCAGGACGTGTACTGATGGCCAGTGGTAATCAGAGTCCAATCGCTTATGTTGGGTCCTTTCAGGAGACTGCTCTGCAGATTGACTTTGTGGGGCATTATTGTTGTTGCTTTGCATTCTTTTACTCTTCACTGATGCACAAGGTGCCTCATCTATTCGATACAGGCCATGATTAGGGCACAATGCTCTATGGATCCACCTAGTGGGCTATCCACTTTAGCCTCCACTGATTGGCTCAAAGCATTCAGAACTCTCAACACAAATGAAAGACTGAATGCGTTTCACCACAATTAATGCTGCCCCCAGATATCTGCTTTTGGACGTACAGCTCGGTGGCTGTGCATGAACTGCAAATATCGTCAGTGATTCGATACTCCCAGTATCCTCTGAAGGACTGGAAAAGTTATGGTACACTAGAATTTCAAGTTTCACAAATAAATTTGATTTGGTGAATAAATGTCAGTATGGATCCACTGAACTGTCTCTTTTAATACAGAAAGAAATAATTCTAGGTTCATTTGATAAGAAGCAGTTAGTCGTTAGTGTATACATAGGCTTTTTAAAAGCATTTAATGTTAAATTATGATACACTTCTAGAAAAACTTCATAGTTTTGAAATCAGAGGTATACTACTCTCGCTATTGACTTCCTACCTGCAGCACCAGAGGCAGTGTGTGCGGATAGGGGTAGCATATCACCTCTAAAAACTACGAGCACAGGAGTACCTCAGGGGAGTATTCTAGGGCCACTTTTGTTTAATCAATAAGTAACCGATATTGGTAAAGTTAGTACCCAACCGAAGTACGTTGTATAGGGCATCCCAAATATCATGCAGCACGATATAAAAAAGAAAAGAACGCCATTACGTGAACGAAGCCTAGTGCATAGTGTTCCAAAAAAAAAAAGTAGCTACTGCTATTTTTTTCTTTAATGACAATTAATTAATTAGTCATATTTATATATTTAATTATGAAAGCACTCCCCTAATTATCAGGATATAAATGAGGCAGATGTGCACATGTTGAAACGACATCTGTCTGTTACTTTAGCAGCGCACTAACTGCGAACTCATTTTTTCCTGTTAATAAAGAAAGCCTGCGAAATATGAAAAATAATTCGCGACTGCGCTCTCACCCACGAAAGATAGCGCCCTCAAATTAACTTACTGCAAGCACCCGGGTTGTCTCTATTCCATTTCCAGAGGCAGTTTTTCACTTATTGCAAGGATACAGGTATGGTGCCAAAAGCATGTGTGGCAATCTTGCAAGGATTCCTTTTGCTTGATTGTGCATAACTATCATTAACAATATCTCACGGTGAACTGCTTTAGTGAAAAGGTGGATGGAACGCTTCTGATACAGCCTGACTGTCTTAAGATGTCAGTGGTGTGTTTCTTCCGGCAGGAAGTGGCGGATAACACGATCCGTATGTTTTTCTTTCTTCATATCTTTCATTGATAATGGCCACTGTGGTGCAAAGCGTCTCGTTTGAGGGCGCTGCTTACAGATGCGTGCTGCAATATAGTCGTGTGTTATTTTTTTATATTTTGCGGGCTTTCTTTATCAGTGTGAAAAAATTAGCACATAATTAGTATGTTGAAAGTATCACTAACAGATGTTTCAACATGTGCACATCTACATCATTGACATTTAGATAAATAGGCAAGTACTTTTTGTGTTAAAAATATGAATACAACTGATTATTGATTCTCATTAATGAAAAGTTACTAGTTGTTACGACAATATACTGGGAACAATATGCACTTGGTTTGGTTCACTTCGCAGGGGCGTCTGCACTAGCAGGCGTTTAGTTTTCAGCGGCACCACGGACCCGAACTAACGGGCGGCCGTGGTGTCGAGCATGGCTGAGCCGTCTCCGGGGAAAAGCAGATCCTGGGGATTGAGCCAATGCCGGGTGATTGGACCTTTAAGGTCACCCGGCGGAGGCAACACACCCCTTCGGTTCGCCCCGGCTTTACGTAGATGGCACCCCTGGACTGACCCACCCTGGGGAAATCGGCAGTTGCCTTTTTGTGTGTCTCTTCTGTCTACCCACATCTTCGTCTTTTCTATAACGTTTAGCCTTTCCTCTCATCTTCCTTCTTCTATTTACTTCCTTGTTTCCTGGTGACAAAGGCTAATCTTGTATAGTGGCCCAACCTTAATTGTATTTGGTTATAGCGGTGATGTGTAGCTGGCGACTTCAAGTGTTCTACCTTGTAGCGTCACCTTGTTGGGCTTGGGGGTGGGATGGGGGTCACCATCGCCACTGAACTTCAAATGCTTCACATGCAAAATTCTTCCGCTCTCTGGATTATCAATCCCTGAAAAGGAACCGCATCGATGAAAGCTCTAAGCTAACCCGAACTGATTGTGACACTTTCCCCACTTTTTGATCATACACTCTCCTACAGACAATGAGTCTGTCGCAGCATTGTCTATCTTCTTGATAGCCAGAACTTTTGAAATAGGCAAAAATTTTGATG
Source organism: Rhipicephalus microplus (assembly GCF_043290135.1). Classification (NCBI taxonomy): domain Eukaryota; kingdom Metazoa; phylum Arthropoda; class Arachnida; order Ixodida; family Ixodidae; genus Rhipicephalus; species Rhipicephalus microplus. Next base: position 151,976,516 of record NC_134710.1, read on the forward strand.
CAAAGAAGCTGTCATCTGGGGATCTTGTTGAAGTGACCCAGAAAGACAACTCAAACACTCTCCGGAAACAAAAGCAGTTTGCGCACTTGAACGTGTCCATCACCCCCCTCCCCCACGGCAGTCTTAGAGGTGTCACTGACTTCAGAAGGCGATCTAATGCGAGGAACTGAAACTGACCTCCTCGAAGGCTTTCAAGAGCAAGGTGTAGTCGCCATCCGTCGGATCACAATCAGACGGAAGGGTGAAGAAGTGGTGACGCCTCACATAGTATTAAAATACGTTTCATCGGTTCGTCCTGCCTGAAGCTGTGAAAGCTGCGTTCTTTCACTGTAAAGACCGTCCTTATATATCTAACCCCAGAAGGTGCTTCATATGCCATAAATACGGACATGGTTCAAACACCTGTCACGGAAAACTAACGTGTAGCGGAATGTGATCATGAGCACATAACCAGGAGCTGCATTTCCACACAAACAGAATGTCCTGATTGTCACGGGTTGCATACGGCACACTTGTGCACTTGTGAAGCGTTCAAGAAAGTGAAGGCTGTAATTCAGATAAATGTTACAGAAAAAATCACATTTACTGAAGCCCGGAAGAAGGTATCTCTTTTTTTCAGAAGATCATATGCTGATGTAGCGTACCGGGGGACCAGGCGGTGTCTAGTGATGGTGGGTACGCAATACAGCTTTGCTGATGCGTGCACATCTCTGCCCCCCACCAAACAGCCACCGGCTGCCCCAACCTTTCAAGTCCCCGAGGTCAGCCTCCATCAGACCCCAGGGATGACGCAGACAACTGAGACGACATTTGTCCCTCCTGAAAAACCTCCGTTAGCCTTCGTGTGTCCACCGAAGGCAATGGAAGTGACACCAAGATTCTGAGTGTCTAAGATGCTCACAGGAATCCCCCCTAAGTGAGTCGGGGCCCTACAGAACGCCTCAAAGGGAAGAAACGCCCTGCAGTGCAGCCGCCTAATAAGGGCTGCAAACTGTGAATAAGTCGCCCTCTTTTCCTCATTAGTGAAAATAGCTGCTGAGAGTATCATTCACTTGAATAGACGAGGCCTACTGAAGAATTTAGACGACATTTATGAAATACTTGCACAACACAAACCAAACATACTTTGCTTGCAGGAAACGCACCTAAACCCAACACACACAAACTTTCTAAAAACTTTTTTAAATAGTCACGCTCATCAATTGAAGACCTAGGCATTGATGAATGTGAAGCCTGGTCTCACACTGCATATTATACAGGTCGCAGAGCAATCCATCCCACATACAGACGTGCCAACCCCACAGTTCTTAAAGTACTACAGGAGATGACAAAAAAAAACTAAAACCAAGTACAAAATACTAAAATAGCGCTTTATTTTCTAAGAACTGGCTTAGATGAATGGAATACAAAAGAAACATTTCACAAAACAGGCACAAAAAGTTCTCAAGTCTCGGAGGTGGAGGGGTGGGCTAGCATAGAGGTCGTGGCAGCCTTGGCCTTCCTCAGAAAGTCCTTGTCAAAGACCTGTTCGTGGCACTTTCCCAAGTGTGACTGGGCACATCTTGCGACAAGCAACTGCTCCAGTCTTTTTCGACATGGAGGCACGGAACTGGGTGTGCGCCTTTTTCACTTTGCTGAAGACTCTTTCACACTCCGCATTACTATGCGGGAGTGTTAGGACCCCCAACATAAATTTTGAAAGTCTGGCATACTTAAAGCTGCCATCCACTTCTCGTAAACCGGACACCGCCCGCCATTGCTCATCAATCTGCTGCTCCTTAGGTACTTCAGCGGGTAATTCTTCCAACTGAAGACGCGTGAACTCTGCCTGAATGTTGTCCAGAGCAGAATTCACATCTTGCCCCTCTTGAAGTGGTAGCAGCACTGGGAAGCGGTTGATTAAGTACTTGACATCAGAAAACCTGGCGTGTTCAATGGACGCAAGCCTTGCCACTTCTGCACTCTTCAACAGCTCACACTTCAGTGGAAATTTCAGGATCATGTACTCCGTTGCTGCAACGAAGAACCTCCTTATATGTGTAAAAAACTCTTCCCTTGCTTCTTTTTTTAGGCCTTCCAAGGTCTGTGTGGTCCGACTACCAATTACAATATCTTCATTATCTCTTTGGCTGACGGAAAATTTGTAGTCAACGTCAGCCAACACATCAGCTTTTTTGATCACTGAAGGTTTTACAAAACGCAACATGATCTCTCTTAGCAAGTTACTAAGCACTTCACGCAGCAAGTGCACTTGAGGGGCTCCAGACTGCAGGAACACGTTCACCTTTTCAAACTCTGGGATTACAGACAGCAAGAAGTCACAGTATGCTCTATTTGCATCTGATGAAAGAAACATGAATAGCCTTTCTTCTCTGTTTAAGACCTTTCCTGGACGGTTTTGGGTTCGCTTGGGAGCTGTATCCGACACGGGGACATTTGTGTCCAGTCTTGGTCTTTTGCTCTGATGACTGCTCTCCGCTTCCTTTGCATGCTTCTGAAGGTCAGTGCGAAAGTTACATGGTTACATGGCTTGCTGGGAAACTTGGAAACCTGCCCGGAGGGCCTTACTTCACTATGGAAGAAACTAAGCAGTGGCTGCCACTGGTCCACAAGCCGTTTCAGGCTCCTTCCAGGAGAGAGCCACCTGGTGCTGACATGCTTTAAAATTTTCTTGGCCTCTACATCGTGGAGAGACTGAAAAGCTTTCAGCTTGTCCTTCCTTTTTGAGCTTTTCTCGAGGTAGTAGAAAATGTCAACTAGCACCTCATCCACATTCAGTGGAAGGCATGCTGAGCCTTTCTGTGCCGCCAGATTGATCAAATGGCAACAGGAGCCCATGATGGCAATGTTCTCATGGCTTTCTTTCAGCACAGCAGCCACTCCGTTTTTTAATCCAATCATGACTGGCGCGTTATCACACGCCATGCCGATGCAGTTCTGGAGCGGTATCTTTTTGCTCGTTAGCGTGTCCACAACAAACGCACCGATGTTTCGTCCCGTGGAGTTACCTTCGAGGGCAGGCATCACGAGCAAGGCAGTGCGAACAGTACTATCACAGAACGTCACCACGATTGGATACAGTTTTGCATCGTTGCCGGCGTCATTGCTCCCGTCTGTGGCGACTGAGAACGGAGCGTGCTGCAAGTGACTTATCACTTCGTCGATAGCTTTATTGGCCATTTCCTTCACAATCGCCGTAGTCTTCGTACGGGCGCAGGCGTAGTTCTTAGCTTCCTTCGAGTCCGGAAACATTTTTCGAAAGAGGTCTCCAGCGTGATCAGCAGCCGTGAACGGCACGTTGTGTTCAATCAGGAACGCAGTAAAAAGGCACTCCGCTCGAGTTGTAGTATCGAGATCCGCTTTGCTGAAGTACCCTCCAAGTTTCCCGTTAGAGTCCACAAGTTTCGCCGAGTCTGTGTTTCTTCGTATTCACATGTAGCAGAATATCCCGGCGACCAGCGTGCGAAATGTTCACATCACAGCAGCACAAACTACAAAATGCGTACCGCTCACCTTTACGCGACCTCTTAATAAATGGAAAGTCAGTCGAATAGCTGGGAATAAAAACTTGAAAGTATTTCTTCTCAGACATCTCGTGAGCTGCTAGGGCTGAACCATACGCTACCGCTCCGCAAAAACATGTGCAAGGCACCTCCCGCAGCGCATGGTAACAAAGAAAGTCGAGCACATTTCCGCTATCCGCGAAGTCAATGCCTTTTGGCTTTGGCTTTGACTCTGGATATAAGCCAATACAGTGTTGCCTGCATAGCCCCGCAAAAAAAGAGGCCAGATTCAGCTGGTGCAGTTGAGTGTCTGAAGCAGCGCGTTCAGTTTGCGAACTTTTCGACCCGAAACATGAAAAATCGTAAAAATATAGTTGTCATTACGATACTCGTAAAAATGTGCTGAAAATCGGGCACTTTACGATAAAATCGTAAAACTTGGCAGGTATGCACATACATCTTATAACACATGAAACAAACGACGACCTTGGTGGAATGCAGAGTGCAGAAATGCTCGCGACAATTAAAATGAAGCTTGGTCGAAATTCTGCAGGTATCCTACAGCTGACAACTTAATGAATTACAAGGTGTGCAAAAGCAAATGGTAGGCGTATCCGATCAGAATCTTAAGTGACAGAGCTGGCAGTCCCTCCTCTCATCGGTTAACTCTTAGACTGATACACATAAGGTGTGCAACAGAGTTAGAGCACTTTAGAGGCACAGCACTCATTCCGTGCCCCTTTTCAGTACTGCTGGTGATACACGGAAACACCAGGCAGATGCCATAGGCCAACATTTTGAGTATATCTTCAGCTCAGCACATTATACCGACTTCTTTAAGCGATACAAGCTTGCCGAGGAACATAAACCTATCCATGATAGAAGGCCATCTGTAGGAGGGTACAATACCCCTTTCACTATAGATGAATTAAGGGCAGTGCTGGCAACATGCGGCGCCTCAGCAGCAGACCAGGACAGGATTACATACGGCATGCTGGAACTTTGCACAAAGAAATGCTTGACGCTATTTTCTTCCTTTTCGACAGCGTACGGTCCTCTGGGAACCTACCCAAGACCTGGAAAGATGCAGTTATTATACCTATTACAGGGTATGATACCCTGTAATGCCCACTGTATCATATTTGATACATTGAATATGATACCTCAATAATGCTACTAAAAGATACTATAGGTGTCATGATAAGCAGCTATTGACGATTTGACATGTTAGAAAAAAAGTACAGTGACTTACATATTATATGATAGTAATTATTTTCAATTAGTACTAATTAAGTTATGCCTCAAAATATTTTATTCAGATATTTTTTAAGTGAACTCTACAGTGAGAGTAAAAACAGTCATCATTTTCTCGCAATTTTTCTGAAAGCATGACTGTTCCTGCATATTACCAGGTTAAACAAGGAAACGAATTCACACTTGCTGCTAGTTACAGGTCTGTCGCACTGACTAGCTGCTTGTGTGAGGTTTGCTAAGGCACGTTGCCGGGCTAGTTGGTTGAGATTCATCATTTTCACTGGTATAGTGCACCACGACAAGGACACACACAAAGGAGAGATGCACACGCACAGAGCGCTACATACACATGCAATAGCGCTGTGTGTGTGTGCATCTCTCCTTTGTGTCTGTCCTTGTCGTGGCGCGCTACACCAGTGAAAATGATCGTGCGAGGTGTTTGAAAAAATATAAACTGCCACCTTATGTATTATCTTTAATAAAATGGCCTCTGCGATCGTCGTCAAGCTGGATTCAGATCCGACCGGTCGACAAATCAACAACTGGTAGCATTCAAATTTTATGTCAGGCATGCCTTCATTCATAAACAACACTGCCTTTCTGTTTTTTTTTTTTTTACTTAGAGGAGGCTTACGACACGACATGGCATTATGGCATTCTTCGTGGCCTGCAATTTTTTGGAGTGTCGGGAAATATGCTGAATACTATTGGAAGTTACCTCTCTGAACGTACATTTGTAGTTCGTGTTGGAAATGCCTTATCCAAGCAGTTTATGCAGAGAAATGGTGTCTCCTAAGGTGGTGTTCTTAGTTGCACACTCTTCATTGTAAAGAGTAAACTCCATAAGTACTGTACTTCTTAAAACAATCTCCTACTCTGTATATGTGGATGACATTCAGATCAGCTTCAAATCGTGCAACCTAGCCATCTGTGAACGTCAAATTCAGTTGGCAGTATAAACTCTCAAGCATGGCAAATGAAAACAGTTTTAAAGGGGCCCTCTAACACTTTAAAACATTGGTGCTGACTGCATAACTCGTAGTGGCACTTGCCTGAACTATTGCGAGCGGAAATGAAAACTGAAGGCGCGGATGTGATTGGATAAAAGTTACGTTAAATGTTATCGCGGCATTGCATCAAAATAGGGATTACTATTGCATTTATTTTTTGTTTAGCATGGTTTTTCACTCGAAACGGAAGAGAATAAAGCTCTCCAACTTCTTCAGCTTGAAAAATGCGAAGCCGGTCAAAGAATGCGTTGAACGCCACGGTGCTGGAGGAAAGCGCCGGGGACGCTCCAGGCACTGTTGTTTGAAGAAACTAAAAGAAAAAAATGTAAGAGCGTTTATATATAGACGTCGTTGCAAAAAGAAAAATTAGTAAAGCTACAAAACATTATAGAAGTGTTTGCGAGCTGCCTCGTTTCGCACGCGTTGTTCCCTCTTCAAGTACCACATTATTTGTTACCATTGCAACAGCGTCCTCAATATGACGGACATAAGGGGCAATATGGCATGCAAGCTTCCTGTACGGTAGGGCTTTCAGTTCATATTGCCACAAGGCAGTAGTGGGATTGGGACATAAAGCGGTAGAGGGTCTCTGCCTGGAAGAGAACACTACGAAGTGGATAGAGACTGGCCCCAGCCCGCCAGTGTGCCAGCCATTGTTGTCGCGTGTGAACATCGCAAATATCCGCAAATATACGTTTTTTTGTAAGATTATCATTAGGCAGCCTTCCGACGTCACAGGGCGAGGGAGACACGGTCAGGTGAGCCCACAAAAATCGAGTTGAGGGTAAGCATTCATTTCATTGTATTTTGATATTTGTACACTGAATAACTTCACATTGCATGCCCCTATCACTGCTGTTCCTGCAGCACTTATCTCTTAAGCCTCCAGTGTACGCAACCAGCTAGAAAAAGAATAAAATATAAAAAATAAGGTCGTGAAAAGTGTTGGAAGGCCCCTTTAAGTTTAACTGTGACAAGACTGTTTGCCTTCTCTTTTCAAAGCTACATGGCATAAGGCCACCCCCAACATTTCAATGAATGGACAAACCATAGCTACTAAAGAAGCTCACAAACTTCTAGGTGTTGTCGTTGATGAAAAGTTCAACTTAGTTGCACGTATCAAACAGCTTTGACTTGAATGCTTGAAAGCCTTAAACATGCTCAAGATTCTCTCGCATCAGTCATGGGGTAGCGACCGTGCGTGTCTAGTAAAACTTCTCAGCAGTGTAATGTTATCACATATCTGTTTTCGCTCGGTGGCTTACGAATCAGCATCAAGATCTGCATTATCCCGGCTGCGGCGGCTGCATTTCCGATGGAGGCGGAAATGTTGTAGGCCCGTGTGCTCAGATTTGGGTGCACGTTAAAGAACCGCAGGTGGTCTAAATTTCCGGAGTCCTCCACTACGGCGTCTCTCATAATCATATATGGTGGTTTTGGGACGTTAAACCCCACATATCAATCAATCAATCAAGATCTGCATTAAAGAAGCTTGACCCAGTGCACCACCTTGGGCTTCGGCTGGCGAGCGGTGCTTTCCGAACCAGCCCAACAGCCAGCCTGTATGTTGAGATAGACAGGTGGTATTAGAACGACGACATCAGTTCACAAGTGTCATGTATGCCACGAAGGTGCTTTCCCATGCTGACCACCCATCTTGTGAGCTAATGCATGACGCATTAAATGCCCATCTGTTTTTGAGACGATTATCAGTTATGCCATCGTATTTTATCAGAGTGGCCTCACACCTTTAAAATCTGCACGTACCAGTCTCTAATCTTTGACTAAGCTCTTATAAAGGCACTGTGGCGCCTTGGGAAATGCGGGCTATCAATTGTGATTTGTCATTCTTAGAGGTAGGAAAGCATGCCCTCCGGGTCACAATCGATCAACGCTTCATGTACTTGCAGGCGAAATACAAGTGTACTGAGTATTACACTGATGCTTCGAAGTCCTCTGCAGTCGCATATGCAGCACATGGTTTGGCGTTCTCTGAATCTAGAACAATGGACGAACATACCAGCATATTTACTGCAAAACGCTATGGCATACTTATAGCTGTAAGGCACATTTAAAAAAAAAAAGAACGGGCCTCCGTCATATACACTGATTCCCTCAGTGCAGTGACTGCACTGTCCTCTAATACGATACATAATAACCCAGTTACCAATACTCTTGCAAAATGCATCATGTCAGCCCACAAATCCAAGCTTAAAATTACACTAAGCTGGATTCCGGGACACTGCAGCATAGCTGGCAATGAGGCGGCGGACCGGCTTGCGAAGTCAGCTGTACTCCACCAATCAGTAGACATCGTCCCATATGAGGACCTGAGGCCACTGATCTGAACCCGAATGTGTCGGCAATAGCAAGAGGAATGAAACACAGCAAATGCAAACAAACTGCACTCAGTAAAGCCAAGAATAGGATGATGTGTGACTGAAAAATATAACTGGCATCAAGTGGTTGCACTGTGCAGACTCCGGATCAGTCATACACATGCAAGACATTCACATCTTTTAAATGGTTCTCCGGCACAACACTGAAAAATGTGGTGGTGCGCTATTTGTCGTTTGTATTTTAATTATCTATCTGTACTTTGAACCAGAAAGATTGTGTCACTTCCCAAAGCTGTACAAATGCCACACATTGCCTCGCCCACAATTTTTTCTAGGTGACGATCTCATGTTTCTCTCAAAAGTAGTTTTAAAGTTGTTAGCAAGTGTAGGCTTCCTACGTTCCATAACACATTCTCACTAATCTCGGCCTTCTCTCAATCCTGAGGGAACCGCCGAGACTTTTTTCAAATGTCATGCAGCACACACTCCTTGTCCTGACAAGGACTGTTGGAGACACTGCGTGGCTTTATAAAGCCCATAGGTTTTGCCAGTTTTAAACTCGTCACACATATTCATTGCAATTAACTTTAAGCCCTATGCACCGCGCTTTTATTATTGCCACCTTGAGTAGATTTTTATTATTAAGCCGACCGAAAACCCTGTGTTTGGCGCTCTTTAGCCTGAGTTGCCCTTGCGCCACTAAAATCTACCATCATCATCAGATTCAGTTAGCGTAATGCCGTTCCTCTTATTTAAAATCGTGCTGCATGATAATTGGGACACCCTGCATATGCAGCTGATGCAACTCTTTTGTTTACTAACACGGTGCTTGAAACTCCCCATTCAGATAGTAATAACTGCCTCAAAAGTTTTAGCACATAGAGTGATCTTAATTTTTTACATATTAATGTCTTTAGAACAAAAGCAGTTCTTTTCTCACCAAAACAATCTCGACAATCACTTTTGGCCAGTCAGCTATTGAGGTTGTAGAGTGCATAAAAAATTTGCAGATCCCACGTACAGTGGGAATCAATATGCGAAGCAGCAATGAGAAATGTTACTCACACACCCTGTCTACGAAATACAAACAGTGGTTAAGGAATAATGAACGAATATTACTTGTTCTAGAAGAATTAAAAACCGGAACATTCCTGTATACTACGCGTAACAATGAACTATGGCGAGTACCCTCTTCAATAAACAAATACCGTGAGCAAACTGTTCTATATACCCTCCCTCTATTGTTCTTTCAACAAGGAATTCATATTACTAACATCACAAAAAGGGGTCTATGCAATTGGTTAGCAATAAAATGACATCAGATGCTTCATTATCTATTGATGTAACACAGATAACTTTAAATGATATGAGGCACAATTTCATTATTTTGTCATGTTTCAAAGCTGTATCTGTATTTATTTTTTTTCTTGATGTATGTAGCAATTATAACAGTGTTGTTTAACTTGTACATGCCAATTCTTTTACTTCCCCTGATATTGAATATGGTATATGTACAGCGGAAGCCACGTCTTTGTAGAGCGCGCGAGCAGCCACTCTATACTCTGGTTAACGACACCTTGAGGCAGTTTCTGGCTCTCACGTGGTCAACCTGTCTACAGGCTGTACATGAATTATAACAGTGTTGTTTAACTTGTACTTGCCAATTCTTTTACTTCCCCTGATATTGAATATGGTATATGTACAGCCGAAGCCACGTCTTTGTAGAGCGCGCAAGCAGCCACTCTATGCTCTGCGTAACGACACCTTGAGGCAGTTTCTGGCTCTCACGTGGTCAACCTGTCTACAGGCTGTACATGCTTTTGACGCACCACACCAGAGCCCAAAATAGCTTCAAGGTGTCACCCCGCAAAGCATAAACTGACTGCTCGCGCTCTCTACACAGACATGGCCGTGGCTGTACATGTGTGTATTATAGTATCTCTCTTTGCCTTGTGCAGGGGGCCCGAATCTCGAAGTCGGAATTTCCACTTTTTTTTCGGGCCATCCTCCATTTTTTATGGAAAATAAATTGAAATTGAAAAATTGAGCTCTAATCACGTTAGCCCTTGAATTAGGTTTAATGCTGTCGCAACCCTGATGCACCTGGAAGGTCGATACCCTTTTTTTGCATCGTTCTGAAGCATCTGAGCTCATTCATATGCAAGTGTAGGCTTGTCAAGTTTGTTGAAGTGTCCTGTTACTGTACATTTTATCGCCTTTCTTTCACTTTATGCTTGGAATGTGCTGGCGAGTTTGGTGCACCAATGTGGTGAAGAGTGCCATGACGTCTCAATTTATTGTTTTTTTTTAACTAAACACGCTCTGTCGAAGTGGATAGTCCGCTAGGTGAATCCATCAAGAATTGTGCCCACAATGCATACTTACTTAAACGCTGCTGGATCTTTTGAGAAGTTGCTCACAAAGTTTTTGTATGCCTGGACATAAGGCACATCAATTTTTTTCAGCAGCATTTGAGAAAATTGATGCATTGAATTAGCCCAAAAAATGCGGTGAAATAGACGATACATCTATCAGAATGGCCATTTCTCAGGATCCAAGTTTGTCAGGCTTTGTACGGAATGGCGTCTTTCTAAATTTGTTTGGCAGGAAGCGGCGAGTGATCACTTGACTGAGTTAGTGCGGAGATGCTGTTCAATATATTCCTCCTTGTGACTGCAGTTTTCATCATCCAGTTGGCTTGAACTGTAAATTTAGATCTCTTTTAATTTGTCATCATTGTTGCTACTGAATTCTTTCACAAGAAATAAGGGGCCTTTACATCTCCTCTAATTTTCATTCTCTGCCTTTAAAGGGACACTTAACAAAATTTTCACCCCTGAGGTAAATGGCCCAATTGAAAGATTTGGTGCTGTAACATGGTGACACAACCTTCAAGTCAGCCAGAAACTAGCAGAAAATAATGAATTTAATGCATTTTTCACAATAGGTCACGTCTAGTGCTGATTCAGCAAAAATATCATTGATTCTTATGCCTCAGTTTTCTTTAAAAGGTGGAGAAAAAGTGCCTCTTCAAATTCTGATTGTACCGCTGTATTTCAGGGTGCAATAACAAAATTTTCTCATAGGCTGTCACTGCTTGCTTCAGGTTATCTCAGTTAATGCAACAGAGGCATTTTTTTCCTTTTAAAATTAATTGTGCCATTCCTTTTGTTAATGTTTGTGGGTATCTACTGCAAATTAAAAAGCATATAACTGTTATAAAAATTGTTGCCTTACTACTTGAGTATTTAATTTGTATTCAATTCATTGTCATTTATCCTATTTCATTCTTATTTGTTCTGGTTCTGAAATTGGCTGTTCGTACAGACAGACAGACATTTGCTCTAAGCACTGGCATGCCAAGAGCTGTTGGAGACGTGAGCTCGTGTGGTATCGAGAGTTGATGCTAAATAAGTGGTGCCCGCCTTGTCTATTACATTATGGGCTATGTGACAACGGATCAGATTTTTTGCATCAATTGTAAACTATGCAAAGTAGCTTGAACATCAAAGAAGATGGCACCCTGAATCTGCCGGCGGGGGTAGTGGGACCATGGTGGTCCCCTTTACCTGTCAGGCAGGCTGTACCACTTAATCCAGTCGCTTGTGAACGAGGCGACCACTTTTTTAGACAGCTTGCCTCCACTAAGTCTCTTGTAGACATGTAGTAAGAGATTGGGCAAATGTAACAGGTTCATTGCAGTGAGCATGTAGTTATATTAACTTGAGTTGTTACATGCTTTTGTAGCTTAGCTTGCTGCATTTATAAATAACGCCAACTGAAAGGAGTATGAAGTCTTGGTTTGGAAGACCTTTATTAGGCTTGAAGAACCGACAGCCGACAGCTACGATGAACGAACCAAGATGATGATGCTACGCGACATCGATGAGGATGCATGAGCAACGCATGATAATGATGATAATGTACAGATGAAGAGGATGGGTATACTAAATGCTCACAGGAGCAACAAAAGAAAGCCAAGTAGCCTAAGCCCTGTGTTGTGTAGACAACTCTTTATACCGTATTTACTCGCGCAACGAACCCACCTTTTTTCCAGAAAAGTTCACAACGATTTGGGCAGAGGGTTCATTAACCGGAAGAAAAGGGTCACGGGAGTTATAACAGCGAAAATTTAGCACAACAGTTTTTCTTGTTCTGGCCCGCGAAACACGTGACGAATCTTTTTGTAGCCTGAAGCCCTTGTTTTCTCCCATATCGAATGCGCATGGATTAACGCCAGTGTCGCCTAGCCGCCGAACGTGCCCTGCGCAGCAGGTGTCCTCAACTAAGTTCACTACAACAACCCTGACAACAAAAATGCAGCGTCGGATGGCGGCGCACAAACGTTGCGGGCATTTGTGCGCGCCATCCGTTTGTGCAGGCGCTATAAGCAAAAAGGTTTATCCTGCATTCATCAGATGGCGCTTTGCTCTAAAAGGCGCAACTTTTAAATTTCGATTAACTGTGGCCTAGCACAGGCAGGACAAGACCACGTATTATGGGGTTGGCCCAACAACCCTCCACCCGAGGAGCTCCTGCAGCCATCTCCGTCACCGGAAGTCTGGGGGAGGTCCTCAAGGAGCCCGAATTTGCATATACAGGCCAAGCTGGCGGACTGGTCTGCTAGTGTTGCGACATCTTGGGCCCCAACCTAGCCCTCGTCAAACTTGGTTTCCCCCATTTCCCCTCCCCTTTCTGAATAATAAAGTTTGTTCCTCCTTTTTTAAATTTTGATTGACATCATCCGCGTTCTCGCAACTGTATAGCATGATTGTGAAACCATGCTTTGACTTTTATTGTCAGTATTTTGTGATATAACGGCTTGATTTAACGTTGTTTCGATAGTCAACGGCACTGGGTACCACACCGAAATACATTAAAAAAAGATACATTAAAAATCTTTTTTCTTCTTTTTTCAAGGAACGAGTGGGAGGTGGGTTTATTATGGGTGTGGGTTCATTACGCGAGTAAATATGGTATACTGCATGAATAAACGAAACTTGCTTTGTGTGTAATTGTGTTTTTTTGCGGGTAAAATGCACACACGGTGTTGTGACCAGCAGACAGGGTATTGTAATAGGTACAAGAGAGCAGGCAAGTTTTCAGCAATGTGAATGGGCAATATGTCTGCGATAAGTTGCAGTGAAGCATTATTGCAATTTGTAAAATGGCAGAACAGACGCGAAAAAAAAAAAGAACGAAAAAAACATGGCTCTTGAATTAAGTAGTATGCCCAACAGGCCTTGAACGATATTACTTAGGTGTAGTGCTATTCTGTATGCAGATTGCTGCATGATAATGCATGTGTACGCTATTTTACAAAGAAGGGGATAAAGTCAATTTCTTAGTAGGGGCTTTTAGCTTGTACGTATACTTCTTTACGTTAACGTGTTACCAGAAACCGGTTTGCGTTTACCGTCTTACCGGAATGCATGTCTTTTAACGCTTTAGCTCCTAATACGTAAATGCGTATACCTTTACGTTTTTGGAAACCATAAATGGTGATGGTAACTGCACTGCATTTAAACTGGATTTAACTTTCATCGGATTTAATCATCATTGCAGCAAAATCAGGAGACATTTCTTTATTGTGTACAGTATTCTCGTATGTGCAAAAGGGTGAAAATGAAAAATGCAAGGTTACTGCAATGATAGTGCTGGTATTTGTGACACTTCGTGCAACCACAGTCATGAACGCATTGGCTTACACATAATGTTTGTGAGGTGAGAATTATTAAAAAGGTAACTTATAATAATGCTGTTGCACAGTTTTTGCACCAGACTTACAATACAACGATGTTTCTGCAATAACAATTTTGTGATTACCTGGTTTATTATGACCCCGCTAAATGGCGTCGCCTATCCAGCTTGTCCGGGGCTCGCACATTTATGGTGTCTGTTTTAGTCCATTCTAGCTTTGGTAATCAGGTTGAAACAATGCAATTGCTATTGGCACTTGCACTTCGGCTTATTTTAACTCGACGGCTCAAGTCTCCGCAGAGCGGATATTGCAAGTTCTTATGAACAAAGGTGGATTTGCAAGATAGGGTGGGAAACGTAAAGCCTATCCGGGGGGGGGGTAGCTTATGCTACGTAAAGGTTTGCGTTCCGTAAAGACCTGGGCATGCGCAGATTCTATCCTGTAACGCAGTAACAAAAAAGTATACATACAAGCTAAAAGTCCCTATTATTGCACTCACGTTTGAAAGTGTAGCATGCAAAAGGTAGAGCAGGCCATGCTCCTGGTACACAAGTAAGGCTGGGGTGTACGTCATCTGCTCAATGCCATGTGCCCCTGCGTGGAGTGCCCCTTGCGGTATTGGCGCACTTTGGGGACCGTATATCGTGGCCACTTTTTACACCTCCCCATTCTAACCACTCTCTTTTTAGCGCTGTTTGTCTCCCATGCGGGGACACCAGAGACACAAATCAGTGTCACACTCGATGTGGTTTTTGAGAGGACAGGTAGAGAAAGGAAAGAAGTTGGGCAGGAGAGAGTGCGCCGATTGCCCACCTCTTGCTGGTGCATGTGATGTCACGGCCGTCGACAAGCACACTGGTGTGCAGCGGCCTTGCTCTCACAGTCCACTGAAAATATGGCCATCTGCTTGAAATTATATGGCATAAACACTGATTATAAGAGCAGACGAATGTCGCCCCGCCGCGGTGGTCTAGTGGCTAAGGTACTCGGCTGCTGACCCGCAGGGCGCGGGTTCGAATCCCGGCTGCGGCGGCTGCATTTCCGATGGAGGCGGAAATGTTGTAGGCCCGTGTGCTCAGATTTGGGTGCACGTTAAAGAACCCCAGGTGGTCTAAATTTCCGGAGCCCTCCACTACGGCATCTCTCATAATCATATAGTGGTTTTGGGACGTTAAACCCCACATATCAATCATCAAGAGCAGCCGAATCATTCGAGGCAAAATTCAGTGTTTTCAGTTTTTTCAAACTTTCGATCAATATCGCTTTAAAAACCTTTCATGTGAAAAATAGATGATGGAGCACTCACATAGACTGGTTGGCCAAGTTGTCTAATTTTAGCTATTTCAATCCTCACTGTAATTATCTTTCACAATGCCACTGGTTGAACTGTACACCTATGTCATAAGTAAACACAATGTACAATTTATTGCTTTAAAATAAAAAGTTCTTGCATATATTCACAAAATGCATAATCGGTCGCCAAAATTTACACAGCATCACATTGCGTCGCTCACTTTACGCTTGAGAAAATACTAGCATACACTTACCACTGAATTATTTAGTTGGACACCAAGAAGAATATTCCTAACAAAGAAAAAATGCATTCATCTAACAGTGCAAGAGCAGGCCAGCCTGCACTGCATTGCCATGCATTTGCAAGAGTATGTGAACCATGCAAGGGTGTGTGAACATTTGCAGTAAAAAAACTGAGAACTTCCTGTCATATTTCTTCAGAAAAAGAATTCAAGTACATGTAGCTTCTACAACGAAAGTGACTATACAGCTTAATAGTGCTTTGCCACAGAATGGATGGAATTGATGGTAGCATGATTGCAAATTATCATTGTATCTTATTAACTGGAAATAAAAGGAGAAAAAGGTGACTTACAATGTATGAAAGAACCTGTATTTTGTTTTTGTTTTTCTCTTTTTTTTTCAGAACAATTTCATGTCTATTTGGTGCCAAGCCCAAAATTGGATGTCTTCGGCGAGTGTCTGCTACAGGTCACTCATGAGCACATATACCTTTGGGATCTGCTTAGCCCTCGAACCAAGCTGGCTGCTTGGCCCCTGACTGCTCTGCGACGCTATGGCAGTGACCCAGCCAAGTTCACTTTTGAAGCTGGCAGGTGGGCATGTTTGCTTTAACATTCTACTTTGTTTTATGGGAAGAAAAAAAAAGACATTGGCTCTATGTGTATTCATATTCTAGCTGATACAGTATGTTTATGGCATATTCAGATGGTCATGTCATAGGGCTTTAGGAACTCTGCAAATTTCATATACATAAGAGAGAAATAAGTGTTATGAACAGCATTAAGGAAGATCACCATTTCTGTACTCGATGGTCTCTATAATGCAGCTTTGATTTTTGCAACGCTTTTGTCGCACGACCAGTACGCAATCAAAGAACTAATGCGACGTTAGTGTTATCTTCTCCAACATTGAAAAGTCATGTACTGTCACATGGCCTGAGATTACTTAGTAGCTTGGTAAGTAATAATGTATAACGAGCATCAGTTGATGGTTGACACCTATTTTTATCTGTTAGTTAAAATGAGGTTGTCATTTGCCTTTAATTTGACCCCAAGTTGATTGACAAAATGTTATCACGATCTGCAGTGTGCTATTGTAGTGCAAAAGTATGGCCTGGTATTGTGATAGTCTCTAATTTTTATAATCATGGGACTGAAATATAAGTTCCCCAGCCTAGTGCATTAGAAGCATAGGAATGAGAAGCATGAAAAAATAGACCATTGCCTTACTAGGTGGTATTTGCCCAGTAGTAATACACCCACATTGTTTATAGGTTGAAGGTACAAAGCCTGCATATCGTGACTCATGGTATGTGGGCATGTTTCATAGGTGATAGTGTATATCAACCCAGGCTCTCAACATTTTAACGTGACTGTGTGAAGGGTGAAGGCAGCAGCATTGTCAATGAGTGTGATATCTCTATGGAGCAAAGAATAGAAGTCAAGGCTCGAGCCGGAACCAAATACGAGTGTTCGGCATGGTAGTCAAGTATCCTATCAGTGAGCTACGCCAGTGCTTCCAACTGCTTTGGAAATAGTCATTACATATGCCATGCCAGAGTGTCAATTCTGGTTGCAGTGTTAGCTTTGGGCCTTTATATCAGTGTGATAACAATCACATATGTACACCTATAACTTTGCAAGATATTGTCAAGCACTGAGCAAATATGCATATGAGTCCTACTTATATTATGCGTATCATCACACCGTAGTGTGCACTTAGTGGTGATAAAACTGATTTATATTGCACCGTGAGCTACCCATTACATGCCCAGTGTACTCGGCCTTGCCTGGTAGGCCCACAATATGCGTACACTACTCAATCTTTACAAAGACATCGCTACATGTGTCTTCTTTGGTAATGCTTGGCTGAAAGCAAAGAAGAAAAAAATCTAGCACGGGCTGTCACTTGCTGACTGCTTGGTATAAAATAGATTTCTGTAATCTATAGGCTCAGCGGGATTTTCTCTATCACTCTTTGGCATAATTTTGATCAGTTTTAATATATATTTAACAAATCCAAATTTCTGAAGAACTTGCTGAAGTAACCTTAGGGCTTCTGAACATTGGGCTAGACTTATAATTTTGAGACCAGCTAGCGCCTAGCGTAAGCATCAAGAGGTTTATTGGAAATGTTGTGGTGTCCCATAGGCACTGTGCCACTGGGGAAGGCATGTTTGTGTTTCACACCCTTGAGGGAGAGAAGATCTACTGCAAAGTTCACCAAGCAACCCTTGCCATTGCTGAGGCGCATCATCGTTCCAGACGGCTGCATGCAGTACCTTCAGCTCCGCCTCAGGTAGCGTCCTTCCACTGCATTAAAATGCATTTGTGTATACATTAACACTCTGTCATCTTGTTGTGTTAATGACAATACCACAGGCAATCAAAATTATGCATATAGCATCTTTTTAAGACCTCTTAAGTTTTTCATGAAAGTTTGATGTCTTTGAAATTTGTTTATGTCCACCCTGTCTGGGAGATTGGGCAATTTTGATAGTGTCTGCTTTTGAGCTAGTTGGCACAAGAAGGGGTTTTAGACCAGAGCTATAAAACATGTTTGTTAGCTTGTTTGTGTCTCTTAAACCTGGTCATATCTTGTTTAGTAGCCCTTCTAACACTAGGCAGATATACAATGATATTTGCTCAATGTGCTGTTCTTTAAGTTTCATAAGGGCTGATGCCATGTGCAAAACAAGTCTGGTTCGTGTTGGCTCTGTACACTGTGTATTACTTATTTATATGTAATGCTCGTACATGTAAATTGGGGGATTATTAATGCTAAATTCATACTGGTAATGTGAGTTCGTATTAATTATGATTGATAAACACTAACTGTGGTATTACTCAGTAAATGAAGAACTATTATTTTCTTTTATTAGAGTACACATATGCAAGTTATTTTCGTATACACCTTTAATGCCCAATGTCTATTCAAGGCAATAATTTTAAACCAATAATTCTGCAGCTGCAGATGCCCTTTGGTGTTAAAAGTGGTACTCCACTCACATTGTCGCTGGTGTATATCAGCCATTCATATGCTCAAGATGTTAATACTAGGACAGCCATGAGCAAGAAGCATCACTACAAATAAGCATAATTAAGTTTGTGCAATTACTATTTCATCTTATCACACATTCATTAAAGCGACAGACCATCTATGCAGGTGGTACACCAACATGTGCTAGAATGTGCATAGGCATTGTAGCTTTGGCTTTTCTGTGAGAAGCAGTGGAAATGGAGAACATTTTAGGCACTATAGCTATAGTGCAGGAAAGCACTCTTGTTTCAGCAGCGTCTGTAAAAAAATGGTGGGCAGAAGGTCGTCATGCCACTTGGTTATGCAAATACTGTATACACTTTTTAATTATTAGTTTTTATATAAATCTCGATGTTTTAATTATACTGGTAGCCACCTTTTCAAAAGGCATCAGATGGAACATGCCTTACTCATTGGATTATTACGGTGTGATGCATCAGGTTATTTTAAATGAATGTGAAGCATTTCTTTGTGTACTGCACACTTTGATCATTTCTATCTACATATATATCTATCTAGCGGCCCACATCTGGGTGCTCTCATGAGCACCTATTTAACTTGGGGTATACCAAAATTTCAATTCGTTTTGGTCTACCCCAATAAAAAAAGGGTATAAGGCAGGGAGAAACGATCTTTCCAATGCTATTCAGCACGTGTTTACAGGAGGTTTTCAGAGCCCTAGATTGGGAAGAGTTTGGGGTAAAAGTGAATAGAGAATATCTTAGTAACCAGTGATTCACTGATGACATTACCTTGCTGAGTAATTCTCGGGATGAATTATAGCTCATGATTCCTGAACTTGACATGGAAAGCAGAAGAGTAGGTCTGAAAATATGTACAAAAATAAAGTAATGTGCAACTGTCTCGGTAGAAAACAATACTTCGCGGTGGAGAGACGCTGAAAGCTGTTAAAGAATATTTCTACTTTAGGACAGGTATACTAACTGCAGAGCCGAACCATGAGAGTGAAATAACTTGAATAAAGGATGGGGTGTAACACATTGAGCAAGCATTCTCAAATCATAAATGGTAATCTGCCACTTACCCTCAAGAGGAAGGTATATAACAGCTGCATCTTGCCGGTACTTACCTACGGAGCAGAAACCTGGAGGCTTACAAAGAAGGTGCAGCTTCAATTGAGGATGATCCTGCGAGCGATGGAAAGGAAAATGATAGGTGTAACCTTAAGAGACAAAAAGAGAGCAGAGTGGGTCAGGGAACAAACCGGAGTGAAGGATATCATAGTTGAAATCAAGAAGAAGAAATGAATCAAGAAGAAGAAATACGTGACTGCACCATCAAATCTCCCATCTAAAGGCCTGAATTCACAGCTAGCCGAGTTGGCCCCACACAATTTATTACATTCTTCGATGTGTTAATTTCATGCATCTTGGCTAAGGCGCACATTTTTCAAAATTTCCTTCTGTACATGTGTCAGCATGTCTCTACATTTCTCAGGTTGTTATAATTTAATTTTTCCCACTGTTTTCTGTGTGAATTGTGGCAGCTTGGGTTAGTGTAGCCATTTCGCCAGCAGCTGGGGCTAATGTGAGGATTTTCTTTTTTTTTTTTTGCAGAGTCTGATCCCGTCCACTGGCCCAACATCATCTGTGCCCTATCGTAACTCCACCAGCCCCCTGCAGCAATTCAGTTCATCTGAGAACCTCCCAGGTAGTCAGGAGCGGACCAATCATACAGTAATGCCCTTGCGGGATGTGCCTACTACGTCGCAGTCTTTTGACAACATCTTAAATCCCCCTCGAGTTTCCAGTACTATTGGAGGGACCTCGCGTTGCAGTCTGCGATCCCATCTTCTCCAGTTTCAAGCACGCTGATTATCCTCGCAAATGTGAGAGACTGTGTATGTGTGGGTGAACTACTGTGTATGTGTGGGTGAACTGCTGAACAGTTGAAGCTATGAGCTTGTGGATAGTGTTTTTTTAAGCACAAAGTAGTGGACTGCCTCCGTAGCAGCTTTGGACCTATCTTCCTTTGGAATGGATGTAGAACACCCTTTACGACTCGCCGTGCATGTGTAGATGTTTGACCTTGTTTGGATTTGTTTGTGCACTAAATTGGACTTCTGCTTTACAAGAATTTGTTGTTATATCTACTGATGTTGCACTTTTTTTTGTGACTTTTTGAGCAGTGTAGTACTTGGCAGATGCCTCATCTGCCACAAGTTGTGGACACTGAAATGTGTATATTTAAGAAACTGTGTTGTCCATCTTTGATCACATCTTTACATATTGTAGATCTGGGCTGGTTGGTACATGTTGCAAATATTAGTTTGCTGTAAGACCATTGCAATTTTTTGCGTTGGAAATAAGGGCGGCTATAACAATTTTGCTTGTAGATAAACTTTCTTGCATCATTTATTGTACTTGTACATTGGAAGCTAAAGTTTGCCTGACGTGAGTGCTTTTACTATCTATGGCACGTCTCTGCACAGCCATTTGTTGTCCTCTTAAAGGGGCCCTGCAACACATTATGAACACAGTCTGAAAATACTGCATGTGAACATGAGTATTGTGCTGCATGCAGTAGAAAATTTTCAATTTAATTTCAAAAGCAGCCTAAAATTTCCCACACTTCCCTTGACATAATACGCTGTCAAAGGGGCCGACTGTGTAATTATAGTGACAGACAATGCCATTGGCTTATTTCATGATCGTGAAGACATTCCCTGTAGTATATATGTTTGTTTTGAGGTCAATAAATTAAGTCACAGCTTTGCCGCAAAGGCAAAGTAATGAACGCCATAGCAACAAATTGAAAGGTCACGTGCAAAATAGCAAGCAGATCTAAACGTGCCCCGCATTTCTCACGCACAAATGATGCACGAAACATACTCACAGGTACAGATGAACGCTAATAAGTGCCTCAGTTGTTACTTCGCCGTGTCTGAAAAGCATGCCCTTTTTGCAAACGGAGGCTGTGCAATGATTGCAGTGACCTTTGTGCGCCCAGTAACTACAGCAGAACTGTTCCGGCGAAAGCCCAAGGCCAGTCAAGACGTACGATTGTCCCCACCGCGAGATAAGCGCACGCATGAGCGTCCAGCTTGTGCGCGCTGCCGCATCATGACAACGTGGCGACGCGCGCTCATTGTGCCATCTTGCTGATAATGCTGGAAACACGATAGTTCCCCCCGAGATGCCCGTAACGAGTGGTAAGTGGTAGACAAGTAGCTTGCTGTTTGGACTTTCAAGAAAGTGCTCCTTCATGGCTCAGTGGCTAATGCCTCGCACGCACAATTCAGAATTCTCACGTTCGATTTCGCGCTCCAGAGTCTTTTCCTGGATTTGTTTTTTCGTTTTCATATATATATAGATAAGTATACATAGACGATAAGTGATTTCGACAGCAAAATTCAGCTGAGAGTGTCCATATAATTGCTATCACAATAAACTATACATGTTTCTCTCTTCAGAAAAAAATCGCAGCATATTGACGAAGTGAATGATGATGAGTGGGGTGAAGCGCTGGAGGATTGCGTAGCTGAGCCGTGAACCATCTGTGATTATCGCCCACTACATCAGCAAGGATGTGACACACTGTATATATTTATACAAGAAATTTTATTATTTGTAAGTAATAGCTATGCGTCGCTTTCGTTCAGCCTTCATTATAATGGCTTTATGGTCATTGAAGTGATGGATCGGTAATGGAGCGTAGTGGGATGTTTGCAATGACGATGTAGTCGCAGTTTGCAAAGGTGGAACTACAGGAGGTCACGTACAAACTAGGGATGGACACAGTGGGACAACTTATGGTTCTTTAATGTGCACCTGGGTATAAGGACACGACCGTCTTGCATTTCATATTGGCTACTTCTCAACAGTATTTGCTTTATTGTTGGTGAAGTCGTAGATCGGTGATTGGGCGTAGTGGAATGTTGCTAGGACGAAGTAGTGGGCAGTTGGCAAAGGTGGAACTATAGGTGACCATGTACATACATAAAAGGGATGTACAGACCCATGCCTTTAGGAGCTTTGCCCTTAAAACTGGAAAGGTACTTATCTTGGAACTTTGGGCCTCTATCAGCCTTCATTAGTTTCTCCTAATTTTATGAGAGGCATTATGTTGCATATTCCACGACTACTATTTCAAACATTACTTGCCTTAGCGGGTCACTTGTCTTATCCTGGGTTCACCATTACAGCACTTGGCAATGCCTTTTGTTGCTTCGAAAACTGCTGGTGCCGTTCACATTGCACGCTTTCTTTTTTTATGTTTCATACTATTAAGACACCTTGCCAGGCATCGCATTGTGCTTAGCTAAGTGAATTGGCTTGGAAATGCATTATCTGAATTTGTCTATAATGCAGGACAAAGCCAGTGCTCACCAGGTACTCGCAGAGCATGCCACCATGTTCATCACCATCCTACAGAAAGTGTGCAAACACATTAAAGGTGGTGGGAGGGGAGGGGGGGTTGAATGGTCAAGGAGGTCCACCATGGTGGTACAGTGGTTGCAGTGCTTCGCTGCTGACTTGAAGGTCACTGGTTTGATCCCAGCCGCAGCAGTAACACTTCAATAGAACCGCAGGGCGCGGGTTCGAATCCCGGCTGCGGCGGCTGCATTTCCGATGGAGGCGGAAATGTTGTAGGCCCGTGTGCTCAGATTTGGGTGCACGTTAAAGAACCCCAGGTGGTCTAAATTTCCGGAGCCCTCCACTACGGCATCTCTCATAATCATATAGTGGTTTTGGGACGTTAAACCCCACATATCAATCAACATTTCAATAGAAGCGAAATGGTAGAAACTCGTGTATGGTGTCATGTCAGTGTACATTAAAGAAAACTAGAGCTTCGAAATTTCTGGAGCCCTTAACTATGGCATTCCTCATGATCATATCACAGTTTTGGAACGTAAAAGCTCAGATATTACTGGAAACAGTCAAGGTCATGTTGCTCACTGATGTAGTACTTTGCCCCCTTTGTCATGCTTCCCTGTGTAGGTTCAAGCATTCGTTGGAATGAAAGAAGACAAAAAGCACTTGGAGCATGCAAAAGATCTTTATAACTCCATTTACACTTGATAGATCTGAAAACTTCTTTGCATCAAACAGTTCACGAGGTAGTAAACTATGTTTTTGTGATCATTCCGTGATTACTCTGACAAGTGTTGCAGGGCCCTCTTAATTTTTTTTTAGTATTTTTTGAATGAGTGGCTTATGAAACTGAACGAATGCACTGGACACGAGATTTGGCTCATCAGTGAGCTCTTTTGCATTTTTAACTCGTATTGGTATTTATATTTGTTTCAACTATCACAAATTAAGTGTGTACTGCAGTCATATTCATAAGGTAGATCTATAGCAACTCAGTTTTCATGGTGTAGTTAGAATGTGTTGCTATGATGTCGTCTCTGCTTGGGCAGAAGATATTCCACCACTATGTTTTTTGTGTTGTCATGCATTTTAGTTGTATGCTAATATTCATGTATGCTGTGCACAGACTCTTTCATGGTTTAGCTATACTAACAAAGTCAATTAATAAAGATTGTATATAAGTAGTGCTGCAACTAATATAGTGCATCCTTTTTTTCATCCCTCTTTCTTGTGTTTAAAAGGTGTTCTAAATTAGTTGAACCAACAATAATTATTTAAACACCGCAGGAAGATTAGAAAATTAAAAGCAGTACCTGGTGACTAGTTTCCGTATGTGTGAAACAGTGGAGGCTTTCACTTTTTTCTTTTATGTAACTCTGCAGTCATGTTTCTTGTGGACCAGTGCTTATTTGTTAGAACTCAGTTATTTTTTTTTTCTATGTCTGGAGTTTTCACTGGCCATTGCAATATGCTTCCACCCTTGTTAGTTATTGTAGATGTGATAACCTTAAAGAAGTGTTTTGCTGGGTGTAGTGCCTATATTGTATGCCTGGCATAATGTCGTAGATATAGAAAGCAAATGCAGTGAATAATATTGTTTGAGGCGCGAGGACAGTAAAGCAACTGAGCTTGTAATGGAAGGATTGAAGGGTTTTTAACTAAGTGCTAGATTGGGGAACTAGCTCTAGTTCAGTGATTGTGACTTGGCTGTTTGTGTTGACATTATTTTGCTTTACAGACATCAATTTCATGAGTGGAGAAATTTAGTATCTACAGTTTCTATAAAATTCATACATTCACCATAGGAGCTTCACTGATAAAAATTTGTGCCCAACTTTGTAGCACAGCAGTACAACTCGTTTTGTAGCATGAGAGTAACAGCAGCCTAATACCCCTGTCACACGGCAAATCTAATGTCATTAACAACGAATCACATTGCCCTGCCGCGGTGGTTTAGTGGCTTAGGTACTTGGCTGCTGACCCGTAGGCCATGGAATCAAATCCCGGCTTCAGCGGCTGCATTTTCAATGTAAGCAAAGATGCTGTAGGCCCATTTGCTCAGATTTGGGTGCACATTAAAGAACCCCAGGTGGTCGACATTTCCGGAGCCCTTCACTACGGCATCTCTCATAATCATATGGTGATTTTGAGATGTTAAACCCCACATATCAACCAATCAACTAATGACATCAAGCAGACCTAATTTCTTTTTACCTGCATGCTGTCACACGACGAAAACAGATGTCATTTTGTAATGATGACCAAGACGTTAGCCCTCCTGAGCCGTGAATTTTAGGAGAAATAAAAATATACTACATCTTGCATGTAACATGCGCGTATCCACAATAAAAATTTTTATGGGTAAAAAGATGCTCCTAGAGTATAAACGCAGCCATTTTACACTGCTTGCCACAGCTGCACAACACACTCGAAAACCAACATGGCAAAGCGGTATGACCGTGCATAAGTACAGGTATAGTACAGTGAAATGAAGCAGGGCGCATGACTGAATTCCCGGCTGCAAAAATGAGACGGCGGCAGCGATTTCGTGTTGTCACCCCCTTGGTCACCACAACACGTGCAATTTGACAATCAACATCCGCAATACAAGCAACAACGACAAGAGAGCGAAAATGAAATGTGGCCAGTGTCCAGTCTATGTAGTTAAGAGTAGCTTTTTTTTTTAGAAACGCTTGCGCATGCTATGTGTTATAAAACCAGTAATAAGTTGATCTAGTAAAGAACAAGATATTTACAAATGTTAAAAGTTGCGTTTACATAAGTTAACAGTCATTTCCATAAAAGTCCCTGACATCGAGACTACTCATTCGGTCTGAAATCAAATGCGAATGTGTTTCAGGAACTCATTCGAAAGAAAATGTCACTCTTGTCAAATGTCATTAGTTTCCCTGTGTGGCAGCAAACGGATGACATTACAAGCGAATGTCATCATATTTGCCGTGTGACAGGGGTATTAGACAAGTCGGTGAGCTAGAGAAAGTGTGCACGACAGTGAATTGGACGTTGATGTGTCATGTGGAGTGGCTCACTTTCATTTTTTATCTCTGGAATCGAAACTTGTACCACAGTGCTTGCGTTAACCCAAATTCGAGCATGTAGTTTTTGTGGCAACCTTTGTCAAGAGTATACTGGCCTCTGTCTTCATAGCTATTGCTGAGCCATGTGGCGATGCTGCCTCTACAGTCCTGGAGTTGCACAACCCTGAAGAGCAAGAGAGTTCTCTATCTTCTGTGTATACATGCTGGGTATGTGTTGGGTTTGCTTTGGGTGCCCATGGCTCACATACTAGCATTCTGCTCTAATCCATGTGCAGTCCAGCCTAAATACTTTTGACAATGAGTGAACAGCATTGTATATTTATGTGTATGTTTGTAAAGATTAAAGCTGCTGCGCGTGCTGGCAAGCCTCACTGTCCACTTGTCAAACCCTGTTGGCCTAAAAATTACTTCTGGTTATACTTTGTATGCTTGAAGCTATTGCTTTTTTATAAGCTGCGTCACAAGCATGCCAAGATTGAGAATTATGGAAGTAATGGAGCTTGTAAGCTTATACTCTACTTTTAGTATAAGGGAAATAGGTGGGCCAATGGTTAATTATTCATCCTGTTATAACCATTTCTAGATACGATAGACATATGATTTGGTACTCATGGTCATTTATTGTGGTCAGCTGACTACATAATGATAAATTGCTTGTGCATTGTCAAGTATGTTAAAATTTTCCACTTTTATTTTAGTGTTGCCATGTTGTGCAGTTTTATGAAAATGTGAAGAGAACATTTCTGGCATACTGAAATGTCTTTTTATTATTATTATCTGTCTAGTTTTCTGAATGTGTGGCATCTATATTCTTTCACAACTGTGTCACATTCCTTTCTAATACTTGTTTACACTCTTCTCTTTAGACTTTTAATTGCCAGTTCCTGAGTGTTTTTTTTATTATTCATTAAGCAATGTCATTGAACCTTAGGATGACTATGCATAACCCAGACTTTCATACTAAATTATCAGATGCATCTTGTTCTGCATCATCATGCAGCCTAGCATAATTTTTTATTTGGAATGGGTTGTTAAAGCATTTTGAATCCTTTATTTGAGGTGCACTTGTGTTGCATTTTGTCCTCACAGTATTTCTTTAGAGCAGTGAAATGTTTTCATTCTCACTTCAATAGGTTAATTTAAAATTTTCTTGGGACCAATAAATTTCTAAACTGTTGAACCTAGATATAACAGTCATACAACTCACGAAAAACTTCATGCAAGCTTTCTTTTCATCGCAGTTTCTGTCTTTCAGTTGTGCGTTTGATGTGGGGCATATCTAGAACTTATTGTAATACCTTTTTTTTTAGTCACATGCTTTCATGAAGATATTACAAGTGATTTTAAAAGCAAAACCAATTGCATTGATTGGCAACTGTAGCACAGAGACAAAAAAAAAAATATTGGGAGGTTCACGTGATACTGCAGCAACTGCAATAAGGCAGGTGTTTTTGCAAAACATCAAACCAAACCCTGGAGATGCTTCGCATGGATAGCCAATGAACAATGTAAAATTTTGAATGTTGGAACACCATTCTAGAAGTCTAAAAACACATGGTCGATATGAACGTCCATACGTGCGGTACTGCTGTGGAAGAAATTTTTCCTTCATAATTTAAACTTGGTAGAGCTTGCCAAAATTTACGCTTTAGGACCTGTAGTGGTAGCTTAGCTACTGGGGTGGGGGGGGTGACTAACCTTATTATGCCATTTGCTCATAGTTACAAGGACTACTGTGTTATGGTCGCTTTAGATTAAATGTAGGAATCTGCTTGCACATAGCAGTTCTGGTTGAATTCACTTTACTAAACATGATTTTAACACTATTTATGTATTCTAAGTTCAAGCTATAATAATTGGCATATGTTAATTCAAGGTTTGCAGTTAATGGTTACGTGAGGTGAAGCTTGACAATGTTGCAAAACCTTATTACGATTTGAAGGATTGTTCTGTGGTACAGAAGCTGCTCTGCTGTAGAATTGCAGCACCTTGTAGTGATGTGTGAGTGTACATAGTGACTGTAGCCTTGCGCCTTGCTAAACCCAAATTGCAGCATATTTTTGTAAATCCTAACACTGAAAGACGTTTGTACATTTTTTTAAAGTACGGTTTGTGTTTTATTACTTTCCAGTGCAACTGTTGCTCCTAATCTACTTGCAGCGGAGTCAATATGTCATGTTTTGTACAGAATGAGTGTACGTGTTTACATAATAAATTGCTCTGACCAGGTGATACATATGCAAGTTTGTCATGGAGCTACATTGGGCAAATTGCCTCAGGACCGTTGCCTCCAGGTATATTTGCTGGCATTCAGTGCTACTTCTAGATTTGGGGTGTTAGCATTTGTGCTGGTATTTACACTGCTATATTGCCAAAAACTGCTTGAAGCCAGCATGTATGTGAGGAGTTTTATAAAAAATTATTTACAATAATCATACTGTACCGGTGAAATGAGCAAGGTGGAATCAAGAAACGTCATTAACTGGAATGATAGTATACGTTTGAACATTTTGCAGGCTGTGCTAGTTGGTGAGATGGGATGGTAATTAATAGGTAAATTGCAAGTGTGTGCCAATGTTCGGACTTTCAAATATTTTCTAGTGTTCTTTCTAATTGGCAAAAGAGTGGCTACTTAGGCTGTTTGGTATTGCATTTTCGAAATAAATATAATTTCTTAGTGCACAGGGAATATTCCTTCCGAAATGTTTCCTGGACTCTAAAAAAGTATATTTCTTTCAAAAATATATAATTTGATTCACACTGGAATTTTACTATTTGAAAAAATTTCCAGAAAACGTGATGGTTTCATGCCCTTAAAATCAAATTACTGCATTTTGAAAGGATGTTCAGAAACCCAATAGTCTTTGTGAACTTCGACCTATTCAAAGGTTAACAGTTGTCACCACCCCTTGACACTCTGTATTTTGAACATGGAAGCTTGATCACTGCGCACAGACTAGAAAGAGTGCAGTGTTAAAATGCAAAGGGTAGCATGTGCTTATACAATATTTAATTGAATGTAACACTCACCCAGTTTTCTAGTTCTAAATAAAAGTGCATCTGCATATCATGTTACAAGATCATTTAAAAGGAGCATGCTGCAATGTTGATGATCAGAAGAAAAAGGCAAGCATAGTGCATTCTCAGAGAAAGTGAAATTTATTCTGCTGGCAGTTTCTTTCCTTCCATCACACAGTTAGTGCTAGCTTTAAGGTTACTCCTGGTTACACCTCGATCGAGTGTCGCTTCATAGCATAGACTGTAAAATGTTTGAACGTGTACGATCATCTCGGTTTACCACGTTTCTTGTCTCGATATTTCTCGTTTCATCGGCACAGTACGATTATCGTAAATCATATTCTTGCAAAACTCAACTTGACAAGCTCTGTCTACAAAGCCGCTTGACGCCTGCAAGCTTGTCATTAAGATCCGGATATTTTCTCATTTTCGGTACGCTTAAGTTTTCTAGGTGACAGGCAGCTGAAGATTTCCTTCCATCCTTAGCACCACTCACTGATGCAGCTTTTGGGCATGCAAAATAGATTGGATGTAGCTGTCCAGTGCATGGAATAACTTTTCCTTGATATGAGCTTTTATAATAAAAGTAGGTGCATCAACATTTCCACTCTACGGGAAACATTCACACAGACAGATCATAGTCAAGCACGAAATGAGCATGTTTGAACATGCAAGGTGATACATAAGATGAACTGTAGTACAGATACTTGCATCAGGGTACACTAGACTTAAGGCCATGCTGCAAACCCTCACAATATTGATGCTGACCAGCAGCCACGCTGCCCTCCTAATATGGACCTTCCATCTATTCCCCATACACCTCAGCCCCTAAACTCACTTTGTGCCTGTAAAAGTTTTCTGGGGGAGGATACACGTGCTCTTATCCCACAATGTGTTTGCTCTTTTACCCATCACCTTGTTAGGGAAGAGGATGTAGTGCTTAGGAGGCTCTTACACTGGCTGTTATGTCAACGTGAAACTGGTCTCATTTACCAGTTGGTCCTACTTGTCCATACTGTTCCAGTCCAGTGATACAAGCAGATGCATACCATCTTGTATGGGCATGCCAAGGGTTATAGACAAATTCCACCGGACTTACTTCATGAAAATGTGGTGGTACTGTCTTGGTAGTCAAAAGACGCTCTGCCTACCGCAGTTTCTGCTGGGTTTTCAATGGTGCATGCGGTGTTTCTCAGTTCTCGGTTCTAAAGCAACGAGAGAAAAAAACGATATGCTTACGAACTGCGTCGTGGTTGGATGTGAGTCGCGTCTCACAACTTAGTTTTGTTTGTTGGCGCACATCGCAGCCCTCAGCGCTTATGGCTTTCACAACGCTTATGATGTCTCACAACGTCGTTCTGTTGGTGTATATCACAGCCCTCAGCGCTTATGGCAGAAGTTACGTGCGGACGTCGCTATAATTTTACCCATAATGTCGACTTCAGCCTACCTGTGTTTACAAACATGAAATGGGTCTATAGTTGGAACGCTCTCGTCACTTCCTGCAAGCCAGCTTTCACTACATTGACACAACCACCTATCACTGCTGGGTACATGACAACACATTTCACAAGACACTATTTCATTTCATACACAACACCAGCCTAACAGCACACATTCGATACTTTTATGCACAAAATGTTATGCCTTTATGGAAAGTCTATGTTGCAGCAAAAAAAAAAAAAAGAAATGTTTATATGCATTTCATCACCATTTTGTGATGGCAATGTCACTACTTCTGGCCCTTTCAGTCAGCTCTTGATAATGCCGCAAATGTGGTTTCAGTTTCGTACTTGATCAACTCATTTTGTGAAGTGTGCTTTCTGAGTAATGTCCTAGCATCGCGAATTTATTGCGGCATGAACATTTACTAGAATCACCCGAAAAACAGTGAAGTGTAAAGTTATTCAGACTTGTGGCAATACAACCTGTTGCATCACTCGCATGACGTTGTGCGACAGCTGGCAGCATAGTTCCATTTTCACACAACGGAAAGTGCACTGCCACCAAGTGTACAAATTGCCATAAATTTTCTTTTAGATGTAAAGCGGCTCTTTGACTATCCTGTGTAACGCTGTCCCTCCATGCGCACCACGCTCCCCTAGCTGGAGGTGTTGGGACAGTGCGAAGTAGGTCACGCCTTTCCTCACAGTGCACGCGCGTTGACGTCACTCTGTCCGTAGCCTGTCACTGCTCACCGAGTATCATCACTCTTGCTTTGCCCTCTCCACGCTTGCAATGTTCGAGCGCAGATCGAGCGAAGAGTATTTCTGCGATGAAACTTACAGGAAACCCAACCCGCCTCCCGTGTCATTGCATTTCAAAGACATGTTTACTCGAGTAAAGGCTACACCAAGTTTTGCTTCAAATCATTCTTCCAGCACCCACATCGACGCCCGTTTCAACAGGGTCAAGGCCATGCACACCGCTGCTGCTTCGCATGCTATCAGGGTTCCCTTTGGGGAAATGGTCCATAATTTTTCGGGCCATGTTTTGCATTATCTTTTAACATGCAAGTGTTATTTAGCGAGGTATCCAAAAGTGTACACTCATCCGATGTCTGCAAATGCAGTGTGTTGGGAAACATGATCTCTTCCACCGTCACAGGCGCCAGTGCCAACATGTCAAGTTTTGTCGAGGCCACTTCGATTGTACCAAATCATGTAAATAAACACGATTTGGCCTCTGGATTCTATCATACTTATAAGAGGTCTTGGAAATACTACTTAGCAGCACCCCTCCAGTGCTCCACCAATCTAGTTAAAAGAAATGCTTTCACATTCCTCTCTCGTAAGAATATGCTTAGGAATTTTCTGCATGTTTTTAATGTAATTTCACTCTGAAGTATTAGAAAATATTTGACAAATATTTAAAATTTATTGTATTCGATTTGCTTTCCATGCAAATGCAATGCAATGCAAGTGCTGAAGATTTTTTTTTTTAAGTGGGAATGAGTACATGCAAGTACTTTCTAAAAACTTTGTATTAATGAGTAACATAACTAACAAATACCTTAACTGGGTCAAGTGTTCAATAACAAAGCACACATGTGATGAGCTTTTTGGAGGGGGTGATCCATCCTTTCCTCCTTCAAAGCGCATGCACACAAGCTTGCTGGAACAAAGCACAGACACTCAAGACCAACATCGTGAGCCGGATGGCCGCTGACTGTGCCTTTAGTGAACACAGGCAAGTGCATGAGCAGGACTATTTCTGTAGTTGTGGAGGCAGTCTTCTGCCATGCTTCGGTCACCTGGGTGGGGCCTCTCTGGGCTTCTTAGGTAAATGTGTTCTTGTGAATGGAGAGATAGCCGTAATTCGAAATAGCCTAGCCAATAAAGTTAACGAGGATAATCGTGTCAAGAACCGAAAAGCTAATTGCGAGCCAAAACCTCTTTGGGTCATTGGACAAAATGGAGGACAGTGTCTACGTTTAGAACTGTTGTGGGTCTCCCAATGGGCGTCTTAGGTGAACATAGACTGTGTGAAATGCGCGTCTCTTTTTATTAGGGAGACATTTTGAATTAGTGTTGTACAAATGGGCTTCATTATTACAAGATATGTTGAATAAAGGGAAATATATGTGTTATTGGTTCATGCATCTTGTTTTAAAATAATTGCTAGTTAAATGTTATCGAAAAAGCACCTTTTAAAGTCGTCAAGGAAGTACATTGAGAAAATTGGACAATTTGTTTACAATTTTATAAGTATTCACACATAAGCAAGCATTCACACATAAAACATAATAAATTCAAGCAGGTGTGCTATTGGTGAATGATGTATACTTGCCAACATTTACTTCACAGAGAATGTGCACATATGTCTTCCTTGTGATTGGCCATATGCATGTTTGTTAAATGTTCCTACAAGCGCTATCGGAGGTGAAGAGGAGGAGAGCAAAGACGAAGACAACATTCACTGATATTAGCGTGGATTTGGATCTGCCTTGTATGCCTGACTCTAGGTGTCTGTATACATACCTTGTAAATATATTCTGCAATGCCTCTCCCCATAACATTTTGGTGGAAAGTGTGGGTTCAGCTGTTTTGCCTTTTGGCAGACCCATTTATAAGATCGAGTTCTTTGTTCATCTATAATGTGTCCTTATGCTTTGCTATTAGGCTACGAAGTTTTTTCGCAAACAACATCAAGAAATACAACTGCCATTTTTTTTTCAGTTTTGGGCAGACCCATTTATAAGATCAAGTTCTCTGTTCATCTATAATGTGTCTTTATGCTTTGCTATTAGGCTTCGAAGTTTTTTCACAAGCAACATCAAGAAATGCAACTGCCGTTTTTTTTTGCATTTTTGGTATATATCCATTCAGTAAAACATTTTTAGTATTTATACATATTTGTGGCCAGCCAAGACGGTTGTGCTGTACATGTGATTAACATTGATAGCTTTGCAGATAATATTAGCTCATCTGAATTTATGGGTTTGAGCTAGTAATTGGTACTCCATACTTCAGGGCCATCAAGTGCAAAACTTTTAGACTTGCGACAAAATAGACATATGCAGGCGCTAGACACATAGACACAGCCTGTTCGTGTCTATTTTGTCCTTCGTCCGAAAGCATTCAGCTTAATGTTGCTGCAAAAAAGAAAAACTGGGTAGGAGCGAAGCATGTAGGGAAGGACATTTCAGATCCACTGGCATGAAACCAGAGAAAGGGGCGAGGGATGCAGTCCACTTTTAGTCAATGCTCAATGCGCACACTGCGGATCTATATTGTTCAATTCTGCACAAAAGAAATCTCCCACAGGCACTACATTGGCCAGTGAACAGTTATGCAGAGCGAGCAGTAAGCTTTTTTCAATCAAGAAACTCGCTAGCAGATGCTGCCTGTGTCAGCATTGTCTTTTGCAAGTGAAGGCGCATTCTCGTTTCTTGCGAGCTGGTAGTTCAGAAGTCATTGCAGAAAGAGCGTTTACATAGTCAGTGCTAAAACTGCTGCTTGGGTGAGTTGCTTTATGATTAAGACAGATTTACCAGCGCAAAAAAAAAAAAAAAGACGAAACATCTAGGAAGGACACACACACAGCATTGAACTCACTATTATTTCAAATGCAGGGCCTTTTTGAAGGCACGCATCGAAACAACAGAAAAATAACATGAAAAAAAGTGATGAAAACGATGTGACAACTGCTTGCCAAAAAGACAATCAACCGAAGGCGCCATCTAAAATTCTTATGCCACAAAGTACACCTCCAATATGAAAGAAGTGAGAAAATATAATTGAACTTAACCGGGGCAAGCACATCAAAGCCAGAGAAGCCAAGGCAGCACACACACGAAAGGTAAAAAATGTCTAAAACGTTAAAAACTAAAATGAAATATAAGAACAGTTTGAAGCACGGATTAAAACTATTGAAAAGGTATGCGCTGTAGGTAGCTTATTTCCTTATTTGAGAGGGAAACGGAAGGCCTGCTTACGCATTTGTCCCCCAGCCTCTGAATTTCAGCTGCCTCTAAAATCTTTCTATCAATTTGTTCGCCATGCATGGCTAAGACAGTGCTACCCTAAAAATTCAGGTAGCAGCCGCAGTCATTTTTGATTGTTTAAGGTTATGATAGTGACAATGTCATTGTTGCTGTGGTACACTGTGATGCATCCTATGTACCACTTTTGTCACATTCTTGTCCAAGACCTAACCAAAACATGATCTGCACATTGTGGTTGGTTAATTGGAGACATTCTAGCATGCCAGTCCCAAGTTGTCTGTGATAGACGAACATGTACCAATCCTTTTTGTCAGTTTTCCTAATGTGAACAATAGTCGCCATCAATCGGCAAAAAGAAGCAGAGCTTGCTCAGACTCACTCAAGATATATATTTTGTGCTTAATTAAGACTGACTTGGACTAAAACTCTAAAATTTTCCCCAGTTGGAGACACTTGGAGACTAAAATTTTTCTCAACCACATTCACTTAGACTCAAACTTACCAAAATATTGCTCTCCGAGACTCACTCATACTTAGGATCATGACTCAATCCTAGTCTGAGTGAGTTGACCCACGAGTGCATTAGCGTATATATAGTTAGATCTTGGACTAGAACTCTAAAATTTTTCCCAGTTGGAGAGACTTGGAGACTAACATTTTTCTCAACCACATTCACTCAGACTCAAACTTACCAAAATATTGCTCTCCGAGACTCACTCATACTTAGGATCATGGCTCAATCCTAGTCTGAGCGAGTTGACCCACGAGTGCATTAGTGTATATATAGTTAGATCTTTCGATCATGGCTTCAATGCTCTTAACACCAATATCTCCCATAATCGCTGCTTTATGTGGAGCCTTTTTATCTGATACCTTCAAATATGAGTATCAGCTGTGATTGTAATCCAGGAAGGACATTTTTATTGAGGGGTATGACTCGATATCATGCGATATTTTTGTGAAGAACTTCTCGTGAAAGAGATGGCAGGGGGAAGTCAAGGCACACCCTCTTCCTGTAACACATGCCTCTGATCACTAATTATTGTGCTTACATATGAATGCTAGTACATTTAAATATGTTTAAGTAGACATGCATATAGGTGTGTCTTGGCATAAGTCTTATAGTAATGCTGAAGAATAGCCATAGGGCCATAGAGTAGTAAAAAAAGGGGAGCTCATTCAGACTCACTCAAGAAATATGTATTTTGCACTTAGGGCTCACTCGGACTTGGACCTCAAACTTGCTAAACTTTTTCCCAACGAAACTCGGACTCAGAACCAGTGCGGCTCGATTTGAGTCTGATGAGTGGACTCATGAGTCAGTTTATGAAGCTATTACAACCGCCAACTACATGACTGCTGCTTTTATACATAGGCTGGTTCTTTGAAAAATGGGAGGCTCGTGACATCACTTTTGCACTTTGTTGCAACCAAGTGGTTGCAGCAGCTTGCACTGTTTTGGAACCTGCCAATACTGTGGCAGCTTGTGCAACAGTAAACTTTACCAGACATATGAACATAGTGCTATGTGCTTATCACGCTTTATAATCATATATGTATGTGGCATGTATTTTTTTTAAACAAATGCTATGCTTTATATGTTTATCACACTAAAGAATGTGTGCATTTTTTTTTCCATGAGCATGCCGCCACATAAAACACCGAAGAGCTAGCATGGAGCTTTGCTGTCAAAAATATTTCAAATGTACAGTGTGCAGCTTCAAACACTTCTGACCAGATATGCCTTGTAAAACTTTCATTATAACTCTCTTCGTAGTAAGTGTCTTAGAAAAATTGTTAGAACAAACAAACTTTGTTCATGGTGTTTGCATACGTTATTATTTACGTTGTTTATTTACTGTAGGCCCCAACATGCACGGGTCTTTACATTAGAGGCAAAGTACATGAATATATTCATCAACACGAACGGGCGTATAAAACAAATTAATTTATTGGGCAATGTGACATAGACACTGGTCAGAAAAAAGTGGAAATGACGAATAATATAAGGATAACTAAAAATGCACTTAAGGTTTAAACTTGATATACATCGGAACATCATCAGACGAAGCTCAAGGCAGCAATTTAGGTGGTTCATACAAATGAACACTTACATACATTTCTCTTTCGTTGTATTCATGTGCTTTTCATAATTTGTTTTTTGTTTCTTTTAGAAAAAGCATATTTTTCTATTGCTTGTAAAGGTTCTTTTCATGTGAAGAGACAAAATGTACATGACTAGACATGTATTAAAGACATTTATTTTCTACCTAGTCTAGCTTGCACGTCACTGCTCGTGGCATTTTTACATAAAATATTATCATTATTATGAATCGGTCAGTACGATCATGTAGAGACTTGTCGCACAAAGTGTATATTCTGTAAATTTGACAAATCTCTCTGAAGAAGTGCAAACTCTGCATTTATGCAATTTGTTCATGTTTACACTTTTTGGTGATTATGAACGTATGAAAAAATTGGTGAAACAAAACTTTAATGGACAGATCTAATGGCGCCTGAGTGGTATACACTTGACCCAACCAAAAGTTTTATCTTTGCCATCTTCTGGATAATAAGGTGGACAGGTAAATCCTGCAGAGTGAGCCTGAGCATTGGAAAAAATTGATGAAACAAAACCTGATTTGAATGAACAAATCCAATGATGCTTGAAGGGGATACACTTGACTCATCCCAACCTCTAATTTTTGACGCGGTTTTGTAGGGTGGAATTTGTGGAGGAACGGAATACAGAGCGAGTCTGAACATTGGAGAAAATGGTGAAACGAAATTTAATTTGAATAACCAGATCTAATGGTGCCTGAATGGGATACACTTGACCCATCTCAACATCCTACCTTTGTCAATATTGTAGGGTGGTGGATTGTAAAGTGGAGTGGCGGATTCTGTAGAGTGAGTTTGAAAATTGGAGAAAGCTAATACGTGAAACGAAGCTTAGCATAGACAGATCCAACGGTGCTTGAAGGGGATACACTTGTCCCGTCCCAACGTCCTACCTTTGCCGACCTTGTAAAGTAGATTGTGTGGAGGGGTGGAATCTACAGAGTGAGTCTGAACATTGAAACAAAATTTTGAAACCCAGTCGTCCAGTTACGGGTCGTGGAGTGGGCCACACAGGTCGACAGATCGCCGCCAACCTTGGATTGATAGCCATCTAACACGGAATCGTCCGCAGTTGCTTTCTGACAAAATAAAGTTTTACCATCCATCCATGAAAGGACAGATCTAATTGAGTCTGAAGGGGATACAACTTATCCGCCTCCGCGGCCTCTTTTTGTCGATCTTGAGAGCGAGTGGATCCTGCAGTCACTCATCAACCACGAGGAACAATCAACGTGCACAGTGGTAGGTCTTCCTACATGCTTTCGGGCATTTTACAGCGAACTCATCTTCAGAATCAATAAGCACTTATGTGCCACTGTCTGCGTACAGCGTAGATCCAGTGTTACTTCATCACTGCTGTTTCAGCTGAACCGCTGAGAAGTCGGACCTGAGCCGGCTGAGTGAAGATGAGTTTTGATACCGCGAATTCGTCAGTGTGGCAACAATGTCCTAA
The DNA here is from genome assembly GCF_043290135.1 of Rhipicephalus microplus. NCBI lineage: Eukaryota > Metazoa > Arthropoda > Arachnida > Ixodida > Ixodidae > Rhipicephalus > Rhipicephalus microplus. The sequence continues at coordinate 152,014,332 of NC_134710.1, forward strand.
TTGTTCTACTCCCAAGATGGCGGCTTCCACCTGCGCTGCGGGTAATGGATATAATTTTCAATAATGATTTCCTCGCATTTCTTTACGCACTGTGACGGAAACTGTCCTGACTGCAGTTGTGAATGATTTTTCAGTTGCGTTAGGCTGGTGTTACTTTTATTAACTGCATGAGAGATGTGTTTCCGGTGTGACACCTAACCTCAATCTGGTCAGCCATTTTTTGTATGTATCTGCTGTGACGTACGAAAGTTATCGGAATTTTTACGCGCTGCCTGGCCATGTCTGACGAACGGGAACGTAAGTGTCGTGTAACTGTTAGTTTGGCGACATGTTTGTGAAACGGTTGGTTCTATAGTGAGGGAAAACTGCCTTCGTTAGGGTTCAGTTGAAGGCCCCAAGCGAGAGAGTTGTGCGACATGCTTAAGCCGGTCTTGACATCTCTATGTCGTGTTGTGCGTCATTGGGTTATTCAGCTACAAAATGCGTTTGTCATGACTGGAAATCTTCATTGTCACGAGCAGCAAAGTGCTGTTGCGTGTTGCTACTCTTGGGGTTATGTTTGGAATTATTTGTGATGTCTGAACGCTCCGGTTTAAGATTTTAACGCAGGGTTTGAACGTGCATGAAACTCGGTCGCCTTATATGTGCCGAGGTAGTACGCATCAGCCTGCGCGTTTTACGATCTTGTAGCTATGATTCATCGAGAATGGGAGACTACTCGTCATAGCTTATCTTCGTTTTTCTGCCAGGTTTATCGCACACTCCACTGCGGAATGCCGGCGTTAGACGCGAGAGCCACTCTTGTGCATTTCACTCCTTGGAGAGTTGTGCGATTGTGCATCAAGTTTTGTTGAATGAGACATTTAGCTGTCGTCACTGAAAAAGAAAAAAAAAAAGACGCCGTAAATTGTTTCTACTCTTGGTGAAAACAAAAATGGTTGAATAGCTTGGCAGTTCTGTTTTCTCAACACTTCAGGCTCAATGTTCTGGTTAATGCCAAAATATAACTGTCGGCAATCGCTACTTGGTGCGAAGTGTTCTCGCTGAATTTTTATCATAGTGGTGTCGCACGGTACGGTGCACTGTGGATCGCTGCTAGGCCTTTGGGGATCAAATTTCTCAACCCTGGACGACTCGCTTCAATGGCTTATGTATAGGACCCGGTCACGATGTAAAAACTTGATGTGGATAATGCCCGAACTGGATCAAAAGTAACCGTGTGACACTCTTATGTGTTTGATGGTACTGCGTATTGATGTTGAAAAAGAAAAAGCGTGAACAATGATGGTTGACATTCAATGATTTTGAGATCATTAGATTTGTTCCTATTTGAAGGACCAGTCGCTATAGGCGTTGGCAGGAGGGGTGTAAAAAGGGCAGTTGCCCCCCTCTAGCCACACCAGTGCTTGCTCCCTCCCACCCAAGCTTCAAGATCTCCACTCTCCTCCACTTGCAGCAAAACAAAATCCTGCCGATGTCCATGCCAGTGACTGAGAAATGTTTTTTGAAAAAAAAATTGAAAAGAAAAAGAGATAATGAAACATATTTCTAGCGGGAAATAAGTTATTGTACTTCAGCGTAATGCCAGAGCCAGTTGGGAGAATAGTTTGATATTTTTTAATTATGGCACAGTTGTTGCATTCTTATTGGTGAGAATGCTGATGCGATTACTTGCACTCTCGTGGCAGCCCGCTCCTTCAAGCCATTTAGCCTCTCACTCCCTTGTAGCAAATGTCACTGCCATAACAGAAATAAAAATTGGCAGAATAATTGTGTATTTCTTGCTTAGTCAGCTTTGCAACGATCATATATACTGACAGTATAATAAAGTTGTAATACCCATTGCCAATCATGTGTGAACAGAATCATAAAGTGCATTTCTTCTGTGCTGTAAATATGGAACACGCATGGAGAATAGTTACGCATCATACCTCTGTTGTCCAGCAAATGCTATGTCATTGCCACCGAATCACATTAAGTGAGCTATATGCAACTTTACCTGCATGCTGTTAAACGATAAACACAATTGTCATTTCAGAATGACTGCAACCATAACCGTCTACGTCATATGTGTTTAGCATTGGTAAATCCTTGAAATAAGTTGTTTTAGAAAGTCGCTCTAAATATATTTGCTTGGCCCTTACAATTTGTTGCAGCTTGGCATATAAACGGTCAAGCTTTGAGCCAAATAAAAATCATCATTTATGACATGACATTGTATGGGAGCAACACAACAGTTTTTATCTTTTTTTTTTCAATTCAGCAATCTATTTCTAAATACATATATTAAAAAAACAGTGGGTGTTAGCAATATTTTTAGAATGTCCCTGGCTTTTAGACCATACATATGGTTCAAAGAAAATTTGAAGGAGTTATGTGTACTCGTTTGTTTGATAATTAAGTTTTTAACGATTGTCATTGCAGGAATGGAAGTGTTGTGCCAATTGCACCATTATGCGCCAGGTTGTGCATAAATTGCAATTTCCATGATAATTGTCAATTGGAATTGTAAATTGTTAAATATAGCTGATTGTTATCGCTCACTGAGCAACACGCAACACTGAGCATTGGCTACGCAAAGGATGCGGCTGCAGCCATATCCAGTGTTCGATCGCGTTGTAATTTGATTCATTCGTGGGGCTTGCTTGTGCTCGCCTCATCGCTGTTATTGCCGTGGTTTTCCTGTAACTATGGTGCAGTCAACACGACTAACTGAATTATCTAGTGATACAATGAAACCTCGTTCATTTGTACCAGCGGGGAACGCGGCATGATCATTCACTAAAAGGCAGTGCTCGTTTACCAGTACAAAATGTGCATCTTCGGACGTGCACCTCTGCCCCGAATGAACAAATACAGTACCACAACAGATGTTGCCCAAAGTAACCACCAAAAACTATTTTCTTCCTTTTTACCAAAGTGTGGAAAAGATACTAGGCTGGCACTCTCGCACGATTGTTTTACAGCGCGCAGTGGCGGCGCCAACGAGCATTTCGAAACTACTACAAGGTCCGGGATGCGCAGTGACTGAGATATATAGCCAGTATGGACACTATCGGTTTTCCGCGACACATATGTGCAGTTCTCTGCCGCGATTTGATACTAAGCGACATTTGACAGTTCATTGAAACACGGAGCGGTTGCGTGGGCTCGGTCATCTGGTTAGTTACGTGCAGCGCGGCGCCTATGCTGCCCGCGCTGTCGCTGCCGGGCAGCTCACTGTATTGTGCGCATGGATTTGCCATGTAAATTGCTCGTCCTCACTCCCCTCCAGACCAAGCACAGATTAGCAGAGTAGTGTGTTTGATAAGAGTGGGAATAACAAACTTCTGCCAAGCAGAGTACGCTGCGATGGTCAAGCGGTCATGAAAACAAGAGCTAAGGACCGCTTGTTTCTCGTTTTTTTTTTAGTTCTCCGTCAGCTGTGATGTATGACGAGAACACACACACACACAAACACACTTACACACTTGTGGGTGGTAAGTCTGGTCAACTCATTAGTACTGATTGTTTAGGAAACATAATTGGAATTTTTTTACCAGAAATAATTTCGATTGATGATGTTTTACCCTAGAAAGCTGCTCTAAAACTAACTTTCATTGCTCCAAAAAACACCTTTTGGTGCTCCAAACATGCTACAAAACTCCCATTTTGCTGCACCAAAGCTGTTATAAAATAGCATTATTATTACTGCTCCCTGAGCTGCTCCAAAACACTGAAGTCCACTTCCATCCCTGTCATTGGTTTTCTTTTGTTATATCCGATATTTTTACTACAGTATAGATAAAAATCAGCTGTAACAAATCTGCAATCTGGCTTGCGCAAAAATTTTATATGTAAAAATGTGTTATTCTAGGCTTAAAACACACTATATATAAACAAGATAAACCCTACTTGTTTCCTTGGGACATTTCAAACTAAGTAGTCTGGAACACGAGGTGAAATCACAACAGAACAAAGTTGTTTTGGCAAAGCAGGCCTGTGTCACATTTATTTGAAAAAAGATGAGATTTTTGTGGCTTTTCCCAGTACTGCTCATAAAGCTTATGCTGTCTGTGCCACCTTTGGAGTTTTGAGCCTTGCACGAATAGAATATTTTTATTATAGCAGATCTCACAGTGGCTGCAACATTTTCAGTTTCATATAAAAAGAACTAATGTAATTGAAATAAAGTGTGACCAATGAAAGTTTATATTTAGTTAAATATAACTGATAATTTACTATATCTGTGTTTATTGTAACGAGGTTCACCCATGTTACGTTTGTCATGCGGCACTGGTATTGCACTGTCAGTTTTCCCAGGATTGAATTACTGGAAATATATTGTTGTTCTCTTAAGATATTTGGAAGAAAAAGGGGTGGCGTCAATAATTGTTACTTATACGAGCAACATGCCTACTCAAAGTACTATACAGCAGTATCAAAACAGGAGTATGATCAAAACATTAGTGCGTGTTGATCCACTTGCCTACCCAGGTAAGGTAATTCGGTAGTCAGCATTGGGCCCATTTTCCTTCTCCTTTTCATTTGTTTTTCACCCTGCCTCCCTCAAGAACAGTAGTTTTTATTTGCCAAAACTTTGTCCCTTATGATGATAGTTATAGTGCGAGAACAAAACGACAACACAGAGACAAGAAGGACACGAAAGACACGAGCGCTAACTTCCAACTGAGTTTATTGCCCAGAGCACGAAAATATATAGAGGAGGCAGTAACCATATGATAAAAGACATATTGCACAAAGAGCAGAACAAGAGTTAGAGAAAAACAAAGACAAAAAACAAAAAAAACACAAGCACAGAAAAAACGGCAAAGAAAGATTTATAAGAAAACGAAACAGAAAGGTAAACAATATAACTACTTGCGCGCACTGAAACCTTCGAGGAACCTGAGTTCCTTCTTGGACAGAGCCACGGAGGGCTTGCTAATACAAGGCACTTGTTTGCGTGCCATCTGCGCGGCCTTGACAATGACGCGGGTGCGCTCATCTCTGTGCTTGTACAGCGTCGCTGTGTCCTTGAAAAGGGGCACACAATTGCACTCAGTGCAGTGATGAGCAAGAAAACCATCTTTCCCGTTTCTAACATTGTTAGCGTGTTCTCTCAGCCGATCGTTCAGACACCTTTCGGTGGTTCCGACATAACAAGCACCTCATGAAAGGGGGGTCCTATAGACAACTTCCCGGGAGCAGGCTGCATACCTGTTTCTATGTTGAACTCTGCATTCCGTTGATGACTGCGTTTTCATGGTGTTTGTAGATTTGGTGAGGCTGATTAATTTGAACGGTGCCGAGAACAGGACACGAACTCCAACACGTTTTCCGATTTTCTTGAGCCTGTGTGATATCTGGTGTTTGTATGGAATCACGGTTATTCTTTCACGTTCTGTATCCGTGTTGCTCGGATTCTGTCGCTGCCTCTGCTCTGCCTTATTAGTCCGCAGGATAGTCTCAGCAATGGTAGCGATAAATGCCTCAGGGAAACCCGAAGTCTTAAGCCGGGAAACTTGAGCTTTGAAGCTCGCAGAGATATTGTGGGCGCACGACCTATTTAAGGCATTCTCAAGACAGGTTCGTGCTATGCCTCGCTTAACTAACTTGCTGTGAGCGGAAGAAAAAGGAAGTAGAGGTTTCTGCGCACGTGGTTCATAACACCAACAGATGTGCTGTGAACTAAAAACCAATCTTAAATCCAAAAAGCGCAACTTGTCATTCTCGGGCATTTCATTTTTTTTTGTCCCACAGTTTTGTGGTGGGGATTAGCCAATTTCTGCATTTTTTGTCCTTTATTCCTTGCCATTTCTATATCCTTTAAGTGTGAGCAGTATTTACAAGCTGGTTTTCTGGTTCTAGGAGCCATGTAAAATATGTTCTGAATAGTGAGGCTAGTTATGTTCACAGGACCCTTTGGCATCCGAACTCTCCGCGGCCGGTCTGCCTGGTATTCCACGGCAAAATTTTCACGCCCATTCGCGGCATGGGTTGGTGTATATGAATTGCAATAGAATCCTTGAAAACATCATAGAATAACAAATCTTGTTTTATTCTGTCAGTAATGCTTCACTGCATCAACTGTTTCAGTACGATTTTTGTGTGTGAAAAACAGGCATGTGAAGAGCACTTTCACATTTCTCACACTTCCATCAGCTCTTGAACTTATAGCCATGTGCCTTTCAAACTAAGTACAGCCTTGAGAGATTCTTCTTTAATTTGTATGGCAGGATCTGATGGGAAAAATGAGCCAATTTGGCGGCTCCTAGGCGTATAAGTGCGGCTGTGACCGGCAGGTTTTTGGGTAACGCCTTGTTTTGAGAAAGCTGGTAATGTGCACCCTTTGCCACTAAAAACACGGGCAGGCTCTTCCACAACTCTACGTTTCCAAAAAGGCTGGTAATGTGCACTCTTTGCCGTTAAAAGCACACACATACAATTCCAACAACGAACAACTGTCCATCTAGTGGGGAACATATCCAGCAAACAGCGGAAATCGAATAATGTACTCCCATGAAACATTGTCAAAAACAACCATTTTCTAAGTGGCCGGCGATTTGCCGGTCAAAGAACTTTTGGCCTCGAGATTGTGGCTGTCGAATCGCCGGCTGCATAAGCCAGTGGGCTTAAGGGGCTGTGCTACACTTTTTGATTTTGAAAGAAAAATACCTTCTTAGTGGAAAAGGGAACGTTTGAGAAAGAAGTCAGATAGGACAGAGCGCACACTTACAATTACAGATAGCAGGGATATATACACAGTATATATACACAGATATATACACAGATATATACACAGATATATAGCAGGATATATACACAAGAAGATGATACACAGAAAGAGGGAAAATGATGGCACATGTGCGAGAACATCTTATTCAAATCTTGACATTACATTCTAACTTGAAAAGATACTTGTGCTCATTGTCCAACTGATTAAAAGATGGGGCACTTACACACTCATTTCCTGCCTTGCGGATGAAAAATGCTTCATGTATTTCACGTGCTATCTTATCCCTATATCTTACCATTACTTGGCATTAATCAAACGTCGGGGTGCACCCACAATAGTCACAGTGACTTGCCAGGTGGCTGCCCACTGATCCGCACATGAGATTTGCATGCTCCTTAAGGCCATCGCTCAGACAGTGCCCCGTCTGACCGATGTATTGACCATATGATAAAGAAATGTGATACACAGCACCTATATTACATTCTACAAACATTTCTGCATGCTTCTTATTACAACCAACACTTGAGGATCCTTGATAGTTCACTCTTTTGCATAGAGACCCAAGTTTGTTTGTTTTTGCCGTGAAAACAACTTTCATCCCAGTTTTTTCGACAATTATTTTTAAGCAGCGCGAAACTTTGTGCATATAAGGTCTGGCAGAAACTTTCGGCTTAGGCTCTTCCAGAGTTGCGTGCTTTGCATCCTTCCCCTGCTTCAATTCATTCAGAAGTGACTCTGCTATGCCTGAGAGCAATTGACCAGGAAAGCCTGCTTTCTTAACTCTGTAAACTTGGTTGCCAAGAGTGCTCTCAACCTGGTCCTTGACAATGATGCCATCATGCATGCTTTTGCAAATCCTCGCTTAACAAGCTTGGAATGGGCTGAACTGAAAGGTAGCAGGGCTTTCTGGGAGCGGGGAGTGTATTGCCAGCACATGTGCTCTGACAAAAACATAAGCTCTAGGTCTAAAAATCTAAGTTTGTTATTCCCAGGGTAGAACTAAAGCTGAATAAAATGAAGCGTTTTTTATTTGCAGGGCAGGAACTGAGTTTGTGCCCCATCTGTTAATCCGTTGGACAATGAGCACAAGTATCTTTGCAGTTAGAATGTAATTTCAAGATTTGCATAAGTTGTTCTGGCGCATGTCATCATTTTTCCTTTTTCTGTGTGTCATCTTCTCACCCTTTTGACTGTATATATATTCCCATAATTTGTGCGATGAAGTGGTTGTAAGTGTGCGCTCTGTCCTATCTGACTTCTTTCTGAAACTTTCCCCTGCGCACTAAGAAAGTATCTTTTTTTTTTTTTTTTTTTCAAAATGCAATACCAATCAGCCCACTTTTTGAAACGTTTTGAGCATGGTCCGAAAATGCTACTAATTGACTTAGTCAAGGCTTCTGAGAACAGGAAACCAAGCATTGTAGCATAGCACGAGGCCTGGAATTTGAAATTAATTCTCAAAGTCAGCTACAAATTACTGCCACATTTTCCCCAGAATTCACAGCTGTTGGATAAATCGAGCATCGTGAGTTGCACAGTTACTGCGGCTGCCGCAAGATGCTGCCATGTGCCCCCGTGGCAGCATAAAAAAAAAGTGCTCAAGGTCATGTGTGCACTCTGATGAAGGAATGCATCTTCTTGCCTCTTTGTCGTTCCCCTGCCTGCATAGCTTTCAGTGCTCTCACTCCTACAAGGGGAGGGAGAAAGTGTTTAAAATGGTGGCAAATCAATGTTACTCTGCTCCTACTTGACAGAGCTTAAAAATTTTTTGCCAGACTATTCATGAGGCAGCAAACTCTTTTAATGAAGTCATTAGATGATTACTTGGAAAAGTGTGGCAGGGCCCCTTTAATATTGGATGCAAAGGGATGGTGTGGTTGTGCATGACTGGTAAGTTTCCTGTATGAGCATTGTTGGTCATATTGCACTCAACAAGGGGATTGAGTTTTTCAGTGTACAAAAGTAATGGGGATGTTTAGGATACATGTGCAGCTAGCGTTGCACTACTGTCATTTATTTTTTTATTTGTTTATTGAAGTACATGCTCTGTATATGGTTCTGACGTGTGGAGCGTTCAGTTCTTTGGTGATTTTGACATAATTTCAAGATAGTGCAAGAACAGCTATTATGTCTGAATAAAGTTAAAATAATTGTAGAAAACTATGTTAGAAAATAAACCATGGCTGAAGAATTACTCAATGATGCATTTAGAATAGTGTAATCATACCATGCAGTAGATGGCGCTTTTTTATAATGTCGCTCATGCATTTTTTTTGTTTTAATGGCATGAGCATCGTCTAATACTTTTTGTGACCTTCTGAAGAAGCTTTCTCTAGTGCTGGTGTAAGTTGTCTGGTGACCCACCAGCTCAACAAATCAAAAGACATTGAACAAGTTAAGCTAAGTATTGTATGTGATGAATTAGACATTAAAACACCCTCTCCATGCTCTTATAATGCCCATCTCTAAAAAAAAACATTTCGTGGAGAACACTGCTTCAGACTGTGGGGAAGACTTGGGGTGTCAACAAGATATTACAACGTACGAAAGAGTCTGCTGTCCAGTCTTTTTTAGTGGTTGAAAGCTGTTTAATGACTGTTATCAATAGATGGGAAATAGAGCCATAAAATTGTGTGCTTCTCATAGTAACATGTTTACATCAGTTGTCCTGTTGATGCAGAATGGACTGCATTAACCCTCCATGGTAGCTTAGCAGGTGCAGGAAGACGAAAGACAGGGTAAAGAGGGACATAAACTGGCTTGCTAAGCCGAGCTGAGTTGTGTGTTTAGAGGAAGCACAGGAAAAGTAAAAATTGGGGGAGACAGATTTATTGTAGAGTTTTGCCCATTTTGAAAGGGTAGAGTAAAGGTTACTTCGCTGTGTAAGGAATTTCACATGTAAACACCAACTAAAAATTATAATTTTACTGGTTTTAGAACGATTAAATTTTAAACGATTCAGGCTCAATTTGTGCTAGTTTTCGTTGTGTATCAGATCATTTAAGAGCCATCTTTAAAACGTTTGGCGGGAGGGTACTAAACTTGGGAATAGGATGTGACTGTATTCGCAGTTTCTGGGTATCGCAAGATTGGTTAAAGTATATAAAGTATGAGTATATGGAAGTGGTGATCTGCCGCATAAAAATTCTGTGCTATTGTTTCGCTAGCTCCTTTGCCATGTCCGTGTGATGCCAGTTTGATGTAGTGTCAACAAGCAAAACAGGACAGCCTGTTAATTTGGATTAGAAGGGTGCCACCAAAGATGTACTCAAAACCTCATTAAGCTCTAAAGCAAAGATGACTACCTTGCATAGATAGCTGGGTTCTACTGTGTAACTACATTTGCATTAAGAAAAGGGTATATGAATTGTCTGCCAAAAGTAAAACATAACCAATAATTTTCTTGTTCACCATATATTTGAATGGCGCTGGTATAAATGTGACTGGAAACAGTGTACTGTTTGATCCGAAAACAAGTAATGCGATATGTGGGCCAAATGAACAGGGGTGTATGGTTCATAACTATGAATGGATAATTGCCATGATCTGCTTTGCATAACCACTTATCAAGAGTGGCTAATGACTGCAGTCAGCTTCTGTTTAGGAGTAGCAGAGCAACAGCTGGGAGTGCCAACATTTGGAAAAACTGCAGTGTCCTTTCCAATGATTTCTTGCAACATTTTGCTGCAAATTGCCCACATCAAGTTTGAGGTTATTTGCCACCCGCTGACATGTTCGAGCTGATATTTCTAATGATGGTACATTCTAGAAGTCATATTTGCTCGACTTGTTTTTTGGGTAAAATTAGGTGAAAAAGTGCAAGTACGTTAGTGGCTACAGCATTACAGTAATTCACTCGTATACCATAATCACCCAATATCTAGAAAGATTTGCTGATTACATTTTGATAAGCTTTAGGTATTTGTTCAATTTTCGAAATTAAGGTAAGCCAGGGTTGTAGCCATCACTATTTCTTGGGTGCTTTGCTACCAGTACCTCCTTTGTTGTCTATTTCCAGACAGGTGAGACTAGACAGGGGCACTGTAACTGCTGACCATTTTTTAAAAAGCACCATGTAGTGAAAGAATCAGTTCTTCTAGGAGTTGTGCAGAGAAAATTTGTGTGACATCATAATATTTGAAAAATTAACAAGCACATTCATGCCTTTTTTTTAAATAAGTGTAGCATGTGCATGATAAATTTTCTCTGCCAAGAACAGTGTCTGTTCTTGTGTTTTTGTATAGTGTGTTCCTCTAGTCGTAACATAGTAGCATACCTGCCAACTCTCCTGAATTGTGCGGGAGAGTCCCACATTTTAACCTAATCTCCTGATTGTATGAATGCTATCTCAAATCTCCTGAAAAGTGACTGCCACAGCGAGGGGGCTTTTTTTTTAGATCACGCCCGTATGTCAGCTTACAGTAATGGCACTGCGGAAAAGGACCCGACACTACACTTCTGTAGTTCATTGTGACCATTACCACAGAGCACCGTTGAGAGACAGGTTTATTTACAAAAAGGCTGAGAGGTCCGCCTGAGCGATAGCATGCTCTAGTCTGCTACTCCACACTGGGATAGGGGAAAGGGGAAGAAAAGTAGTAATGGATGACAATGGCAAGGTAGGGATGTGAGTATATACTATCCTTTCCAGCCGAGAAACATGTTATAGCCGCACATATAGTCCAGTTGCTTTTAAAAGGGCTATAACTGCTCTTATGACCACAGTTGCACTGTCGGTGTCAGGCCAAGGACTCAACAGTCTGATCAATTAAGTACTGAAATTGTTCAGTAGAAGAGATAAGTGTTAGTTGTTCACGTGTGTATGCTGGTCAATGACAAAATATGTGCTCAAAAGTACCACTAAGTATATTATAAGCACTATAGCACTGCGCATTTGGTGACGGCCGAGCGCATCTTGCCACCATACCAAAAAAAGATGGAGGACAAAGTACCACAACTTTTCTATCTGCCTGTCTTGGCCCCGGCAATTTGTACGCTAGGCCTACGCCGCCTGTCCAGGCATCAGTTGTGCTTGTTATGATGTTGGGGGGGTGGGGCGTATTTGCAGAGTTCAGTTACTTGCAAGTGTTTTTGGATTGGTACACAGCTGAGTTTCTGTGATTTGTGACTTCACGGGAAAGTAGCAAGTACCGATTCTGTACCACTTGCGTATTGATGTAAGCATTTCGCCCACTGGCAAGGCCGTCGTAAGGGGGCGCATTGCTTCACAGAAGCATTGGAACTATGCCATTGCTGCAGAAGGGCAGGACAACATCGGTAGTTTCTTCCAAAAGAGATGTGAAGAAAGTGCGATGCGCGCAGTGTGTCTATTGCGGGATTTTTTGTGGAACACGACTTGCCGCTAAGTGTTAGTGATCATGCTGGACTGTTGCTTCGGAAAATATTTTCGAAGGACACGAAGCAATGTAGGTGCTGATCGTACGAAAACAAACTGCCTTTGCCGAGAAAATGCCTGCAGATGCCGAAAACACAAGGGACAAGGGTGGAGGCTTTGAAACCCCAGATTTTCGCAATCGCAGTGAATGAAAGCAACAACAGCGTGTTGCAAAAAAACAACAACAACTTTCTCTTGCCCCTGTCTCTGGGCCTCTGTGGTCACCCGAAATTTCGTGCTGCTAGGTTGGCAGGTATGCAGTAGCAACTTGTAAACCACACTTGTTGAATCATACTTGAAACTGAAAGGCATAATGCTAGCACCCGCTTTACAGGCGGAGTGGTGGTACCACGCAACTTCCGTCTGCTAGAAGAGTTGGAGCAAGGCCAGAAAGGTGTTAGCGATGGCACCATTAGCTGGGGCCTTGAGGACGACTGCGACATGACGCTGACTCACTGGACTGGCATGATCATTGGCCCACCAAGGGTGAGGGTATCTTTTTTGAGTCTGAGAAGCTGTGATTTAACCCTATAGCTCTTTTTTCAGAAGACTTATCCCCCGATATGTAGTGCTTTCTATTTGTTTGTTTAGATGTAGATTTTAAATCTTAGCCCTTTGCAGTCCATCGTGAATCCTTGCCCAACAACACAACATGGCTGCAGCAGTCCGTGGTGGGGCACTGCTGAACAAGTTCTGTCTTGGTTGATTCATGTGCTCGTTTTCTCACTGCAGGAAGAAAAAAACAACGCTTAAACGCAGGACGAGGTGAAGACAGAATACACATCTCAATCTAGCTGATTGAAACATAGGACGCCGTGTCCTGTGTCTCGTTGGTTCATTCTCATCAAGTATGCGCTGTTTTCGCCTCGGGAAGACCCACTCATGGCACTGCGTCTTCATCTTGTCTTGCTTTTAAGTGGGGTTTTATTCTTCATTTCATTTCATTTTATTACCTTTAGTACCCCTCTAGGGGGTGTTACATAAGGGGTGTATGCAAAGAAAGTATAAAAATGGTAGCCACATATATGATATTTGTGAGACAGGTAATGTGTTGTATTTTGCAAGAATAACGTCGGGCAGGTAATGGCGGCGATGCTGTGGGAAATGTCATTCTATTCAGATGATGACCGCGGAAAAAAGGAGGCAGAAAATGTCTTGGTGTGGCTGCGCAGTCAGGTGACTTGGAAGGCATGACCGGTGCGATGAGATGTATGGGCTGGCGGGGTGATAAAGTCCGGGCGGTCACGTGAGCCGTAATATACCTTGTGGAACAGAGCTAGAGTGGCAATGCGACGACGAAGTGCAAGAGTTGATAAAGATGATTTTTCCCTCAACGATGACACACTAATATGATACGAGTAGGATGAATGAATAAATCGTACGGCACGGTTCTGCAATGCCTCAAGTGAATTTGTTAGATAAGCCTGAGACAGGCTCCAAATGGCAGCGGCATATTCAAGCTTTGATCTGATTATGGATTTGTAGGCTAGAAGTTTTATATGTTTGGGAGCATGACTCAAATGACGTTTCAGATATCCGAGTGATTTGTTAGCTCCCGCTATTATGTTAGTGACATGCAGACCCCACGTTAGATCATGTTACACCCAGGTACTTATAGGATTTGACTTGGTTTAAGTTTACGTTACTGACTCTTTAAGGAAACGTTAAAGGTTTTAACAACGTGAAACAGATAATGATTTGCATTTAGTTGGGTTAAGTGTCATAAGCCACTGGTCACGCCCCGCCGCGGTGGTCTAGTGGCTAAGGTACTCGGCTGCTGACCCGCAGGGCGCGGGTTCGAATCCCGGCTGCGGCGGCTGCATTTCCGATGGAGGCGGAAATGTTGTAGGCCCGTGTGCTCAGATTTGGGTGCACGTTAAAGAACCCCAGGTGGTCAAAATTTCCGGAGCCCTCCACTACGGCGTGTCTCATAATCATATCGTGGTTTTGGGACGTTAAACCCCACAAATCAATCAATCAATCAATCAATCAATCAATGAGCCACTAGTCACACCATGCTTGAATAGAATTGAGATCATGTTCAAGGGGTTGCTGTTCAGATGAATTAGTAATAGTACGATAAATGATGCAGTCATCAGCGAACATGCGAACGTGACATGAAACATGTAAAGGTAAGTCCTTAATGTTATATTGTGAACAATAGAGGGCCTAAAACGGAATCTTGGGGAACACCGGAGTTTACTGGAAAAGGGTTAAGGACAGACTCATTAACAAAAACTGACTGTGAGCGCTCTCTCATAAAAGCTGCAGTCCAATTAAGAACACAAGGGTTAATGTTCAAGCTTGAAAGTTCAAAAAGAAGCAGCTTGTGAGACACCTTATCAAACGCTTTCACAAAATCTAAAAAGATTCTTCATCTACTATGCACCAACTAGCCCAATCAAATTGGGCACACTGTCAAGTTCATTCCTCACTGCATCATGCAACATCTGTAAAAGTTTCTTTTACTGCAGCTTTGACTCTCACTTTCAGACCAGAACAGATGGAAGGTGGGAAAGGGTTTCAGACTGCAAAGAGTTAGGAGAGGGTATCATCCAACTGAGAAAATTATTGAAACCCCGTGTCCAGAAATGCTGCTTGACTTGATCTTGACTTACCACAGACTTCAATGCAGCACAAATGCGTTTTGAACACTCTGTCTTTAGGCCGTGCCAAGGCAGCACAAATGCACAGATGCGTTCCGAACACGCTGCATTGAAGGCGGTGTCAAGTCAAGTAGCGTTTCTGAATACAGTGGTAAGAATTCTGAAGGAAAAGTGAAAGGGACACTAAAAAGAAATAATGACTTAATGACTTGGTTTAGATTGACAGACTACACTCTGAGAACTCTCATGCCACATGTTTCATTATCTTAAGTTCATTATTGGCTGAGAAAATCAAGGTTGAAGTTTCATTTTTGAATTTCAAGTAGGAATCTCCGTGCGTGACGTCGAAAATTTCAAGTGTATTTTTCGTATTTTTTGCGACACTGGCTCAATGAAATTTTTTTCAACTTTGTATATTAGATCCATGGCACCCACATATGAAAATGCCCTTCAATTTCATCGATTAGAACCTGTGTACGCTGTGACGTCACAATGTTTGGTGCGGGAATCTCAAGGTGGCGTCATCACCCGCATTTCCTTTTCGTGTGTTTTCTCGCTTACCAAGCGTCATGTCGCAGTAAGAGTGGTGTTTTTAGAATTGTGAAATTGTATTTTACAAATGCACGAAAAATCATTTTGCTTTTTAGTGTCCTTTCAAGGAATTTGATGCTCTGTTCAGGAAAAGTTAGCTCTACTTCTCGACTTCCATTTTGCCACCCATGAACCATTTATAATGACCAGGGTTCTTTGTAGCAGTTGCATCAAGCAATATCAGTTTTATGGTGTGAATATGCTTTTGGAACTTCATGGTCGCTACACCTGGTTGCATTGATAGTGACAATTGTTCCATTTCCAAGAGTCAAGGGGAGACTAAAGTGACACAATGAATTGGTTTAGATTGATAAAATGTACTCTAAAAACTGTAATGTTAATTTTACCATCATATGTTTAGTAATAAAGGAGAAAGTCAAGTTCAAAATTTCATTTTAAAATTTTGCACCGAAATCTTTGCGCTTGACGTCACTGATTTCAAAATGCATTTATCGTATTTTGGCGCCAATGGCCCAACAAAATTGCCTCAAATTCTGTATGTTCAGTTTATTGTCCCCTCAGAGGTTGCTTCACTTCATTTTTACCGATCAAGAACTAGGCAGGCCCTTGTAGGTGCCATCAGAATAATACGTGATGTCATTGCGAATGGTGCAGAAACTCCGAGGTGGCGTCGCCACCCACAATTTCTTCTTGCATACTTTCTCGCTTACCAAGTGTCTTCTCGCTGCAAGTCTGGTGTTTTTGGTACCACAAGAGCAATTTACGAGTACGAGAAAAATATTTTTGCTGTTTCGTGTCCTTTTAAGGCAAACGTTAGGTTGTGACTGGGTGTGCAATGGCCATTTACAATTCATCGATACTGCTACTGTATGTCCACTGTGGTTGCGACAAGATTTTGTTTCACTAGGGTCCTTCTGTATTTTTCTTCTGGTCATCAAACTTCTGGCAAAGTTTGCCCACAGCAGCTGTGCCATGAGTAGAAGGTGGCTGATCTGCAGTGTATGAAAGAGCTGTCATGCATTCAGGTACAAATTTTTGATGAAAAATATTTGTCCACATATTTTTTTCACTGTGTTCTCTAACTGAACATAGTGGTGAGTTTAATAAAACTTGTTGTTGGGCTAGTTGGTTATACATCATATACTTAGAAATTTGGCGCAACCTCGACTCACGCAAACACTCACACAAGCACACACACTTACACCAGAGCAACACACACGCTGCGTGTCGTGTGTGTTGCTCTGGTGTAAGTGTGTGTGCTTGTGTGAGTGTTTGCGTGAGTCGAGGTTGCGCCAAATTTCTAAGTATATAGTGGTGAGTGTTGACTAAATAACCTAGCACAGAAGTTTGTTAGTTCATGTCATTAATTTTAGTGATGGCTGAAACTAGGCTGTGCGTGAAGTGATGTGATTTTGCTTGTACTCCTACCTATACTCCATTTCACAAGCAAATGCTGCCAAAGGTAGAGCTCTCATCCAATCAGGGCTCTCTGAGCACAGCAAATAGTCCAACTGTTTTAGCAATACAGAACTATTTTGCGTACTACGAATTCGTAAAGTGATAGTATGGTTAGGATTGCTATATTTAAGCTTTCAAAGTATTTTAATAATTCATGAAATTAATAGAAAAAGCCCGCACGGACGCTGCTAACCAGAAGCTTGAGGTAGTGATGTGCCGCTTTTTAGCTACATGGCGTGGCCTGGTCGTGTGTCTGCAGTGTGTCTCACAAACTGTCACCAGTGAGCCATTCATTGAGTATGCAGAATTTTTTTAAGCTGGCGAAGCAGATAGCTTTAAACGCTAGCGATTCTCGTTGAGTGTGGGGAGAGTGCAAGTGTGGATTAACTCACCAAGAGGATGAAAGAACCTGCCAAGGTGAGCGAGCGGACGCTCTATCGGGAGAAAACGCTGGTGGAGAACGTGGCTAGAGTCCTACCACCGAACAAGCTCTCTAATGGGAAAGGTCATGATCTAAACAAGAAGCTGGACGATTTCAACCTGAGTGTCTTTCGATGAGTGGTGTACATCTTGGAGAGGGGTGAAATTCCAAATATCGCCAAGGTGATGCAGCATTTTGAAGAGGATGAGATGCTATCGACCGTGACCACAATCACGATGCAGAGGATTCTGAAGCATCTTGGCTTAAAGTACAAGGAACACTGTCAGAACGCATTTCTCATTCAAGCGACACACATTGATCAGTATCGCCGCCGGTTTCTGTGGAGCTGTGACACCAGATTTAAGTTGTGAGGACGATGAGATGTTAGCCCTTTTAAAGGGCCCTGAAACACTTTTTCATGTAACCACAGAATGAATTCACTCGAAGGGCTTATTGCCTCTTGAATTCAGCAGCACAAAAATTTCAAGAATCTGTCCAGTGCAAGTGGAGTTACAAAGATTTGTCGCTTGCTGCAATTGCATTCTCTCTTCTCTTGTCTCTACGAAAGTGCTGGAAGCTAAGCAGGGAGGGATGGCAGGGGCAAAGAAAATAGATCATGCGCGCCTCGTGACCTTGCGCACTTTTTTTTTCTTGGAATACGCGTTTTTTTTAGTGTGATCACGTGTGCATGCGTAGAGAAGTCGTGGCCTGCCATGGCGATGTCTGTAACGATCAAGCGCGCCATGTTCAAATCAGCCAATGGCCTTTAACAAGTGATTGTTGAGAGTCTTCCGTCATTTGTCGAGAGATGAGAAAGCAATTTTTTAGCTGACTTTGATAATTTATTGCGAATTCCAGGCTGCATGCTACGCTATAATATTTGCCTCCCGTGTTCTCGTGAGCCTCTACTACCTATCGGCAGTGTTTTCTGATTATGCTCAAAAAGTGTTGCAGGGCCCCTTTAACTGACTCTTGATAATCAATACGGGGTGCGTACAGGACGGGATTATTGAGTACTGTTGTAGTGAGAGTTGCGAACATAGAAAACAAAAAAAAAAAGAATGTTTTATTACGTCAGAAAAAAAGTTTTAAATTTACTTCAGATTGAAGTATTCATTTGTTAATTGTCTGAATGATTCTGATTGATTTAATCATTAAAGTAAATATTTTTTCTATACCCGTGGTGTAAAAATTTAGAAAAAGCCCTGATAAGTAGAAAAAAAAAAGCCGGGCCAATTTTTTAGGAACTAAAAGGTCGGCTCATCCAAAAATAAACAAAACAGATGAAAGTGCCAAGCGCCACCTGCTACAAAATTAAAAAGTTAATTAGTATAGAACACATTTTCCCACACAGGTGGAGCCACTGGTCAAATTAATGGAAGTGACATTCGTGTCGAAACACAGTTATGTAGTGCGCTCTGTGGCGATTTGCTGAGGGTGCCCATACTTTCCACAGCATTGCAAACAGCTGGTGAAATGGAGTTATACCTGCATATCTTAATTGCAGTGTAGTTGCTCGAGGTTGTGCTTGAATTGTGCAGTACATTATAAAGAAGTCTGGTTGATGCATAGATTTATATTCCTTATGCAAGATGTTATAGTGGGTCCTGTCAAATGCTAGTGGCCCACAACACTCAGTTCCTTGCTAACTGCCTGTTTTTCCTGAGAAAGAGAGAGAAATGTTTTAATGAAAAGCTGGAGATGTTAGCCTGGTTATTTGACTAACGTGCTACTCCAGGTGCTGGGCTATTATGATGTATAACATTGATGCACACTTAGAGATCTGCTTCAATACAGAAAAGTTTGCGCTGCTTAAAAACATTTCTGATGCTGCAAAAGTGCTCCGAAGCTCCCCTTTTATTGCTCTATAGCGGTACCGAAGGAGCGTTATTCCTGCATTATTATTGAACTGCTTGAAAAGGCTCAAGTCCATTTCCATTTTTCTCTTCCATTATATTCCTTTGAGAAAGTATGCAGTGATTGAGCTGTATGAGGTCAGTTCCAAGTTAATAAATTGAACCCTTATACTAGTAAAAATATGATACCCCCCTCCTTTTTTTTAAACTTTGTAGTTATGCTTTAGATGCAGGTAACATATTCTTAATATGGTGGAATTTGGGCTAATCAGCTGTGAAGGGGCTCATTGCTGTTCAGTTATTATTTTTGTTTTAGGTTAGCTAGTCCAGAAAAGCCTCCCTGCAAAGGAAATTCACTGTTATATCAAACTCAGCACATGCATCTTATGGTTTGTATAGTTAGCTTCTGGACACAAAATAGCACAGATACGTAACAAAAGTTAGTGTGCATAGCTTATGTAAAAATGGCTTTCCAGACTCCGTATGAGAACCGGATCTACAGCCTGCGTGTGGAGTGTGGATCCCAGTACCCGGATGAACCCCCTTGTGTCAAGTTCATTTCCAAGATCAAGATGGTTGGCATCAGTGAGAGCAATGGTGGTGTGAGTGAATCTTTAGATATTCATATTCTTTGCTGTGAATTGACTGTAAATAATTTAATTGTAACTGCATATTCCGACCTGCACATGTGCGTTTTGATGAACCTATACACCTTTTTTTTCTGGAGCCTGAAATTGGCTTTTGGTGGATACTTCGAATTTGGTTGGTGGACAGGTGTGCACCTTATTCCAGGGATGACTCCTCTGCATAGTGTGCACTGATGTCACCGTGGCCCCCATTTATACCAGCTCGTTGAGACGCCACGTGCGCTTTTACTCGGATGTGTGCAGCAAGAAACTGTGGAATCAGATTAGTGCCGGTGCCCCTCATGTTACCGCCCTTTAGTGCCCCTCTCGTTACAGCCGTGCCAAGGGCGTTCACCCTTGGCGCGGCTGTCACAATGACTGCCATGTCTGGGTACCTAGTGCTGAAAACTTGTCTGTGGTGTCATGTGAATACAATGTATACCCCAGAACACAGCAAGCTTAGTGCGTGCTGCCATATTTAGAGTGCGCGTCGCGCCATCTGTTGCAAGCACACGAAGCAACACTCTGAACTGCCAGGTGGGCAGACAGTTTGAAAATCAAATGCAAAGCTTTCTATCCCGAGTCTGGCTGTAAACATGTTTCGTGTTTTTCCTCTCTTGGAATTTTGTGCTGTTTTCATGTGAAATGTCGAGAAGACCTTCCTCGACAGTCTGGAATGTCTACAGCACGTGTATACTGCAGACTACAGAAGCAACTTCATGAGGTACGTACTATTGCGATAGAAAGAAATGCCAACAGGGGAAAGTGTTGCTTTTCACTTAGTCGAAGTGTGGGATGGCTTGACTGTGGCAAAGCAAAACTTGTACTATAAGCGAGTGTCATCGTAGCATTCGAACCCCGCTCCGTCTTGTGCTCATGCATCACATGTGTTCATCATTTGCCTGTCATGCACTCGGAACACACACTTCGTCGAAAAGTGCCATCGAGAGCAAGATTTTATAGCGCTACGGTGATGCCGGCTGAAGGCACAGATTTGTCTAGTGCCTAGCCACCCATCCGCTGATCACGTTTCTTAGCATTGCGATATTACGCCGTTACAATTGTACTATATGCTGTTACAATTGCACTAAATGTTCCCAGTGCGTACATGCCCGCATAAGTCATATGATATTCTTTTATTGACATGCGGCATGCGAAAGAGTACGGCAATGATTTGGTGCCGCCGCATATTACAGGCATACTGAATGCAACTGCTGTTAAGCAAAAAAAGCTGGGATCTTGCTTGAATAAACGTAGTAAGTGTATTTACTCATACACTTTTACTGGGCTCGTAGCTTTTCCTGTTGATTGCAATTTCCACTGGTGGCGGAGCTTGGCGTTTGTCGTTGTGCATGGAAATCATTGCTACCTAAAAACACCACACTGGCACGATTCCCGGGTCGTGTTGTGATCTTCACAAACAGTGATGAGTCATTTTTTTTTTCTTGTGCTGATTATTTTTGCATCTAAATACGGCACAGTAGTGCCCAGACGCCTTCTTGTAAGCTGGAGCGGTGTGAATAGACGCTTTCTTGCACTTTGAAGTCCCCTAGACGCAACTTGCTGTGTTAACTTGGCCCCACATATACATGCCTTGGTATTTCAAAACAGGATGGCGTTTGCGTGCGACAGTATGCCGCCGGGAGCTTCAGCGCCTGGGCAGCCTGGGTGCGAGATGGGCGTGCTCTGGTCTATAGTTGGCTGTGTTTATTGTACACTGACTGTTCCGTGTGTTTCGGTTTGCTCCAAGAATATTTTTAAAAAGTAGCTACAGTAGTTAACAAATAATAGTTGCAGTATTTGCTATTTGCCCGATTGTGATATGCATTTTTTTCTTGCATGATAATCCTGAAAGTTGAAACATGGGGCAGTCTCATGCATACCCAAAACAGTGTTCACAGTATTTGTAACAGCTTGCCACTAGAGCCAGCCTAATTATTATTGTGATAGCAATTATATGGACGATCGCGGCTGGATTTTGCTGCCGGCATCGATGTCATGTATTGCCACAGCTCGAACATCGCAGAAGACGCTGCCACAATTCGCGTTCGTAAAAGCCACCAAGCAAGTAGCAAGAAAGCCGTGCCATGGAATGCCGTCCTGCACGCGCCACGATGCTACGCCACGGGACCGGCACGAGACTCGAGCGGCAGAAGAAGAGACCGACGAAGTTGGAGCCAGCGAGCAAGAGGCATTCTTGGCTGACCATCTTTAGCTTTGAGTTTACGGGCACAAGTTCGCCCTAAATAAAGAGTTTATATAGTACCGGGTGCTATATTTATTCGTAACAATCTGGTGGAGATGCTGGGTATGATTCCAAGCCCACCACAGGCAAGGGAGAGAAGCCCAGATCCCACAAGATTGGAGCCAGCAGAATTGACACCTGTGCACCAACGCAAGAGTCGCCGACTACGTGGTGAGCAGCCCGAGTTTGGCCCCCTAATTGACCCATCAAGACCTGTCGAGACCTCAAGCACAAGCGTCACTGCGATGGTCACCCAGTCGATGCCATCTCCATCTCACCTCATTGTGGATTCGCCACGTACACCAGAGGTCTTCTACGGTGAGACCTTTGAAGATGCCGAGGACTGGCTTGAAGGCTTCGAGCGGGTTGCACGATTGAATGGTTGGGACGAAGCCCGAAAACTTCGTTACGTTTACGTCGCCCTGCAAGATTCGGCATGTACGTGGTTTGAGAACCACGAAGCGTCCTTGCTGTCGTGGGACAACTTCCGACGAGAGCTCATCGCAACCTATCCGAACACGGACCGCAAAGAGAAGGCAGAGGCTGCTCTTCAGACAAGGAACCAACGGAATAACGAGAGCGTGGCCATGTACATAGAAGACATGTCGCGGCTCTTCCGCCGAGCCGACCAAAACATGGCCGAAGAGAAGAAGTTGCGGCACCTAATGCGCGGAGTCAAAGAAGAGATTTTTGCAGGCCTGGTGCGTAATCCACCGCGAACTGTGGCGGAGTTCCGGTCCGAGGCAACGACCATGGAAAGGACACTACAACAACGTGCGCGACTGTACAACAGAGACTTCAGCGTCTCTTCAGTCAGGGCGGAGTCAACAACCCTCCCCACCAACGTTGACGTCCTCTGGGAAATGGTGAGGGCTATTGTTAAGGAGGAGCTCCAGAAACTGCAACTCCCCCAAAGTCCTCCAGCGATGCCCTCAATCGCGGACGTTGTACGTGAAGAAGTGCGGCACGCAATTATTCAACCGCAGCCTCAGGTGCCACACCATACGCAACCGGAACCTCAGCCACAGCTGTCATACGCGCAAGTCGTACGGCAAGACATGAGGCGCCCGAGCTTTGCACAAGCTCCCGTTATGCCACCGACCTTTCCTCGCAGTACGCCACCGCCGATGCCAGAAGCAAGACCCCGCAAAAGTGATGTATGGCGCACGGCAGACCGGCGGCCCCTCTGCTACCACTGTGGGGAGGCAGGTCATCTTTATCGGACATGCCGCTACCGTCGGGTCGGGGTACGTGGCTTCCCAGTGAATGCACCCTGCCCTCGTAATGGTGAGCGCCCTTACGAAATCGAAGAATATTTATCTTCGCACTATGCATATCCAAACACTCAGCGACATGAATCGCGGTCGATTGCACCAATGCGCAATAGGTCGCCGAGTCCACACCCGACGGACTCTACGAGTTCAAAGTACTCCCATTTGGTTTGTGTTCTGCTCCCGCTACCTTCCAGAGGATGATGGACACTGTGCTCTCCGGCCTCAAATGGCAGTCATGTCTTGTCTATCTTGATGACGTAGTAATTTTTTCCACTACGTTCGAGCAGCACGTACAGAGATTGAGAACGGTACTTGACGCCATTCGTATGGCTGCACTTACGATCAAACCCGAAAAGTGCCACTTTGGATTCCGGGAGCTTCGGTTCCTCGGGCACATTGTCAGTTCTCACGCTGTCCGCCCAGATCCGGATAAAATCACTGTGGTTGAAAATTTTCCAAGGCCAAGAGACAGAGACAAAAAAGCTATGCGACGTTTCCTGGGGTTTTGTGCCTACTATAGGCGCTTCGTTGAAAACTTCTCCAAGATTGCGGAACCACTGACACGACTTACGAAGGAAGGTGTACCATTTATCTGGCACCAAGAGCAAGAAGACGCCTTCTCTGAGTTACGACGGCGTTTGCAGTCACCTCCCATACTCGCTCATTTTGACGAAGATGCCAAAACAGACATTCATACGGACGCCAGCAACGTTGGCCTCGGTGCTATTCTTGTTCAATGGCAGAACGGAGAAGAAAAAGTTATTGCTTATGCAAGCCGCACTCTGTCGAAAGCTGAGTATAATTATTCAGCTACGGAAAAGGAATGTCTCGCAGTTATATGGGCCATCAGTAAGTTCCGTCCATATTTATACGGTAGACCATTCCGAGCCATCAGTGACCATCATTCATTGTGCTGGCTTGCGAACCCCAAGGATCCTTCCGGAAGACTTGCTAGATGGAGCCTGCGTCTACAAGAATATGACATCACCGTAGTCTACAAGTCTGGCCACAAGCACAATGACGCGGACTGCTTGTCACAAGCACCAGTCCAGACCTCGTCTCCTGAGCATGAACAAGACTCCGCGTTTCTTGGAGCTGTGAATGTATCGAAGATGGCTCATGATCAGCGAATGGACCCAGAATTACTTCTGCTCATTCAATACTTAGAGGGGCAGCAAGTCGAAGTACCGCGAGTTTTCGTCCGTGGACTACGTTCCTACGTCCTCCGCAACAACGTTCTCTACAAGAGAAACTTTCAACACACCGGTGAAACGTTCCTACTGCTGATACCATCATCACTGCGAGCGGAAATTTTAGAAGCGTGTCATGATGACCCATCGGCAGGTCACTTGGGCATTAGTAGGACTTTGGCAAGAATCCGCCAGAGATATTACTGGCCAAAATTGATGGATTCAGTACAGCATTACGTAAGATCATGTCGAGAATGCCAAAGACGCAAAGTACCACCCCTGAAACCAGCAGGTCTTTTGAAACCGATAGAGCCACCGAAAATTCCGTTTGAGCAGGTCGGAATGGATTTGCTAGGACCATTTCCTATGACATCGTTTGGGAAGCGCTGGATAGTTGTAGCAACCGACTACATGACCCGGTATGCCGAGACGTCATCTCTCACAAAAGGAACGGCAAATGAAGTGGCTCAGTTTTTTGTGACCCATATAGTGCTGCGACATGGCGCACCTAAAATCCTTATAACTGACAAAGGAACTGCGTTCACTGCCAGGCTAGTATGATCTGTCATGAAGCTAACGCACACCGACCACAGCAGAACTACCGCATACCATCCGCAAACTAACGGGTTAACTGAAAGGCTGAACAGGACGCTTGCTGACATGATCGCGATGTATGTGGACGTCGAGCATCGGACTTGGGACACCATATTACCGTATGCTACATTTGCATACAATACCGCAGTACAAGAGACAACCCACTTCACGCCATTTCAACTTGTTTATGGTCGGACAGTAATAACGACATTAGACGCGATGCTGCCTGTCAACAGCACGAATGAAGAGGACCCTGACATAAAGCGAATATGTAGAAAGGGCAGAAGAGGCACGACAACTAGCACGGAACCGCATCATTCAACAGCAGGACGTAGACGCGCACCGTTACAATCTAAGACGAAGGGATGTTCAGTACTCCCCTGGAGACCAAGTGTGGGTCTGGACGCCTGTACGTGCACGTGGCCTATCAGAAAAGCTTATGCGCCGCTATTTTGGCCCTTACAGGGTTCTTCGTCAGCTAGGCCCATTAAACTACAAAGTGATCCCTGAAGGTCAAGTATGCACAACACGACGCCGGAATCTCCCAGAAGTTGTACATGTAGTACGGATGAAACCGTACTACGACAGGAACTCAACAAGTGAACTGACTCACGTCGTCTAACACAAGGACAAGTCCTATTGTTTAGAAACTGTCAACCGGCTCTACGCATCGGGGCGATGCGTGCTAGGAGGGGGACTAATGCCACAGCTCGAACATCGCAGAAGACGCTGCCACAATTCGCGTTCGTAAAAGCCGCCAAGCAAGTAGCAAGAAAGCCGCGCCATGGAACGCCGTCCTGCACGCGCCACGATGCTACGCCACGGGACCGGCACAAGACTCGAGGGGCAGAAGAAGAGACCGACGAAGTTGGAGCCAGCGAGCAAGAGGCATTCTTGGCTGACCATCTTTAGCTTTGAGTTTACGGGCACAAGTTCGCCCTAAATAAAGAGTTTATATAGTACCGGGTGCTATATTTATTCGTAACAGTATCGTATATGTATACGTATCTATATATATGAAAACGCAAGAAATAAAAAAATCTCAGAAAAAAAGACTCTGGCGTGCGGAATCGAACGTGGGACCTCCACGTTGCGAAAGCGAGGATTAACCACTGAGCTACCGAAAAGTACCTCCTTCAACGTTCAAAACGGCAAGCTATTCATATCTACCACTTACCGCTGTGTGCGGGCATCTCAGGGGGCTATTCATATCTACCACTTATCGCTGTTGGCAGGCATCTCGGGGGCAGGGGGGGGGGGCGGGAATTATGTTTTCAGCATTATTAGCAAGATGGCGCTGAGAATTGCTGGCACTCACGGACGATGGCATCTACTGTTTCACAACCCTTGTAGATCAGGAGGTTGAATGCATCATCTGCTATTCCTTTCAAGATGTGCGCCACTTTTTCAGATTCTTCCATGCTGTTGTCTACTTTGCGGCAAATGGCGAGGACATCTTTTATGTAAGACAGGTAGGATTTCATGGACGTTTGCACTCAAGAGGCCAGCTCCTTCTTGGCCGCTGTTCGACAAGTCAATTTGCCGAACAAGGCACGCATCTTCTTTTGGCACAAACCCCAGCTGTCAATTTCTACCTCATGATTTTCAAACCTACGTTTGGCTGTCCCTTTCAGGTAAAACAGGATGTTCGGTAACATGAGCGTCTCGTCCGAGCGGTAATTCTTACTGGTGCATTCATACATAGGCAACCACTCTTCGATATCGACATTGTCTGTCCCTCAGAACGCGCCAGAGTCTTTCAGTTGTGGTAGTACAATCGTTGTCGTTGTGGTTTCGGCTGCTGGGGCCGAGCTTTTCGCCATCGTGGGTTGCACCAAACGTCCGCCGCTACGGAGCTCTGTTACTACCCCGCACCTTCCAGCGAAATGTCACGGGAGCGAGAATACGCGAAATAAAGAAAGAAATGAAGAAATGTATCTAAAATGTTCACGGGGAGTCTTTCAGCCAAGATGGCGGCATCGAACAACAAAAACGCGAGAGCTATTACAGCGTCTTCATCGCCTCAATGGAGCATTCCCTTTTGTTCGTCACAGCTTGTAACAATATAATTTTGCCGTGATTTGCTGCTATACACATGGTTTCCCCAGTCACTACATATGATACGAATTTGCGAAGGACCGCTGTACGTAAACAACGCAACGCGGCTTGTTTGTGGAAGGCCCATTCACTCTTGGCCTCGAAGAGAATGAATATGGCAAAACTCAGTGGAATTTTTCTCGCTTTAGTGGCCAGAGAAACGCGCCGCAAGGCTGACTCGAAAAAATCGCCCTGAGACCAATTTTTCTACAATAGCAGATCGCTCATGGCTTTGGCTACACCGGCTGCTCTCTCCCAAACCACGTGATCTAAACAACCAGCTGCAAATTCAACATGGCGGCAAAGACGTCGGCGGTGGATCGCGTAGGCGCAATCGTTAACTACCCGTGCAGCACATCAAAGGTCACAGCCTTGAGGATGACGTGTTCATAGAGAGCCTGCTTTGGATTACGATCGCTGAAAACACCGAAAGTAGAAGAGGGTGCAGCACCAGCGAGTCGGCAAGCCCTAACGTGTCTCGTTTTTGCACTGCTGACTGAATTCGTTGCCACTGCTGCGTCCGCTCGTGTCAATTCAGAATGCTGGCATATCTTCTGAAACAACGTTTGTAAAGGCGCAAACTGTTTCTTTTCAGTGCTTTGCATGCATAACTAAAACTCGGTACGAACTTTAATGCTCAGAAAACGGGCAAACTGGAATGAATTCTCAAGCGGCGATGTCAGCGGTGGCGGTGGTATGTACGAGGGGCAGATTCAATGGGAACGTTTCCACCGGTGTGGACGTGGTTTTCCGGCCTCTCTGGCGTTCTCACTTGAATTTCCTAGTGTGAATTCTCTAGGACTGATTTTTTTTAGCGTTGACTTCACAGCGAAATTCTCCAGCCGCTTACGCACAACGAAGTGAGTGAATTTCCCATAAGTTTGGCCTCTTTCACTCCCTTCGATGTCTAGTGTGAGTGCGCCGCATCAGTAGCATGAGTGAGGAAACCGTGGCACATTATGCAGAAAACGGTGAAGGCAAGAAGTAGTTGCCGATAAAGTTCTTGTTAATATTCATTATCAGTTTTAACTTGTTTTTGTTTCATACGAATTCGGGATGATACAAATATTTTGCATGTTCTCTTCGAATTCGTTTCATCGAGATTCTACTGTATTATCAAACTTAAAGAGATACTGACACAGAATTTCGTGGCTGAGGTAGTCTGCTGGGTCGATTCCTGTGAGCATTCGTGTATGATCTGCAAAATATCAACAGTGAATATAGCTTGAAAGGTATTTTAAATTAATGGTCAAGGTTGCGGGAACGCTTGAATCCAAAGTGCCATTGACACCCTCGAAGGGGACCCTTTGGGGACCCCTTACTTCCCTCCTGTTGCCACGCTGCAGTCAATAGAGAGTTATAGTATACCACACGGGTTACTGGGTGTACCGTGATACCGGAATCGAAGTGCGCATGCGCAGATACGTACGTCACCCATACAGCTTCTCGTACGCGCGGTATTTTTCAGATTTCACGTTACCGTGGTAGCGTAGGTGTACGTAGTGTAGGTAAACATGGCGGCGCTCTCAGACGCCGCTTCGAAGTGATTTTGGCGTAGTTGTTGAAAGATTCACCTTGTCCGCCGCAAACGACTGTTCAAAGTGGCTTCGCTTGCCTTCAGTTAGCTTTGATGACCGAGTATTACGGATAAGTTGGCGTAGTTTTTGAGATAGCTTCCCATTTTCTAACGCGCCTAGGCCTAACTACAAGATCGATGTAAACAAATCGGCAACGTAGATGTTTTCGTGTTTGGTGCATGGTTAATATTTATTTACATTTATTATCACTAAAATAAACTTCTAACAATGCTTCGCGTGGTGGCATAGGTAAATATTCTAGTTTTCTTTTCATTTTCACTGTTTAACTTATTAACCATCTAATAGATGGCGCCACCATCCCAGCTGGCGCACGTAAACCACGTAAACGCTATTCCGCTAAACTATAAGACACTGCCCACAATGAACATTAGCTCCACGGTAACACCATTCTCTTAACCTACGCTATCACGCTAACGCTAAACCATAACTCTCTAATAAAGCAAGTTATGACCATGTCATAGCTGCCATTTTTCTTTTGCCACGTTTTTTTCCGCAGTCTATACTTCTTGGCGGCTGGTCGCAAGTGCATGGCTATGTCACACGCTTTGAAAGTTTTGTGTTTGGCGACAACTAGAGTCTTGTTTCCTATTCGAAAGTAATTCTTGATGCAGATCATGCGAAAGTGTGTCACAGTTCTGTGTGCTGACGTGGTCGAGAGTTGTACATGTTAAATGGCGATACTTGCACCCGGTGGCCTCTTGTTTTTGGAGCCCTCTGTTACTAAAACTGAATGTGGTCGATTATGAGGGGCCTGTAATTAATTATCTGTCACGTACTGCAGCAAACAATGTGTCGTGTTATGACTTGCAGGCCCCCAGCAACACATTGCAGCAGAAAAACGTGAGGCCAAAGTTCTGTCAGTACCCCTTTAAACATTTGTTATGCTTCCAGTCAACATTCTCACGTAGCCATTGTGGGTTGTTTATGTGGATATGCATAAGGTCGCCTGTATACATTAGCCCAGATTTTGCTCAATGGTTGGCTGAGAATCGATGTTTGGCCTATATAGGGGGAATCTCCTGCAGAGGAGAGGAAGGAGTGAGGGGTGGGGTACATAGGTAAGCTAACACAACTGGAGCGCGAAACAGGATCTTTTATTGCTATCAAAAACATCAAACAAACATGCTACATCACTTCGTTTTCAACAGTTCATCAATACGTGGCAGTCGAATTTAAACAGAGTTTAAGTGAGACTTAAAAAAAAAAAGCGGGTGAGTGCTTTGCGGATCATGGAAATGGCTTCGCAGAACCTAGGGGGTCTGCGGACTGCCGTTTGAGTACCACTGATGTAGAACATCACTACTTTAGCCGCCACATTCAGTGGCAACCACTCCAACTTTTCAAGCACAATCCAAAAGATGTCACTAACTGTGGTGTTTCCATCAAAAGCCTCTAGACAGCTTTCCATTTTTTTGGGAAGATACCCACAGATATAGTACACTCACAGTGTCTTACTTCCCGGTGCGTTATACTGCAGTTGGAAGAAGTGACATCAAGATGTGCAACACTTCTTTACCTCGCTATGTTCACAAATGGGAGCACTACGTTCAAGAAGTACCGTATTTACTCGCATAATCCTCGCACTTCTTTTGCCGGAAACCTGATGCAAAGTTAGGGGGTGCGAGAATTACGCGGGGAAAACTTTCCACGAAAATGCAGAGAGCGAAAAAAAAAAAAAAACGAAGTGGCCGCAAATCGGGATTTTCACACCAGCAACTTACAGCAAGCTTTACAAAGTACAAATTAGAACTTACCTCAACAATAAATGCAGAGGTTCAACACAAGGCAAGATTTATTTGAGACATAAAAATTGGAAGCAAATAGTCGAGAATTAGAATACCATACGCGAAGCTTGTGGGTGTTGCGGGCATAGCGGTAGCGGTTGGCGCTCAACAGGAGCCCTCAAAAAGTAAGCGTAGGACGTCAGTATTAGGCTGATGGCTATTTAACAGAATCGTCCGCAGTTTCTTTCTGAAGAAATAAAGTTTACCATCAATCCCAGTTTTAGGCACACGGCAGGCCCAACGCGTCTTGATGGCTTTCAGCTGCCGTCACCAGTAGCGAACACAAAACTCGTAGGCGCCGAAGGGCCTACCGGCGTCCCTGTAGCCGTTGTTTAGCGTATGATCTATCACTTGCAACTTGAAGCAGCCGTGTGGCTTCAGTATCGCCCCATAACGTGCCAAGATAACCGACACAACATACAAAACACGCCGCAATGCGCACTGGCCACTTCGGCTTGGCTTGGATTGGATTGAATCTCCGTGCAATAGTACGCTTGATGCTTAAGAGATGGCGCCAAATGGTGCATGCTATCATCATCAGTGGCTGGAACGAGCAGACGACATTATTGCGGCAGTTTTCGGGGGTGCAATAATTACTCGAGGAAAAATTTTTTTCGTATTTTTCTTGGGCGATGGGGGGGGGGTGCGAGAATCATGCGAGTGCGAAGATTATGCGAGTAAATACGGTAAAAGATCGACGTTTAGGAAATGTAACAAAATCTGGTCACTGGTAAAACATGACGATTGTGTTGGTTCATTAGGGTCATGCATATTAAAGCAGAAAAATCAACTGCTTTGAAGGCAGCACGGCAGTTGGCAATTGATCGAATGTTAATGTGATGCAACTCTGAGTATCGACAGCATTGGTTATCGCATGCCTTTTGTCTTCTGAGCCTACTCTTGAGTTTACTCTTTCTTTCCTTTATGCAGTAGAAGGAGCCTGTTAAACGCACGTAATGTTACGTGGTAGAAGCGTATAATCTTGCCAGGCATAAAAAAAGGGAAATGCACAACTAGTGGGTGTTCTAAAGGCTCACTCATTACAGAACGCTCTAAGATATGTTTGCGTGTTGCCTTACGCACACGTAGTGGGCCCTTTGCTGATTCACAAAAGGAACAATGATGACTTAGTGGGCACTTTTAACAATTGTACTTGCGGTAGACATCCTATGAAAGTTTGAAACAGCCAGTGTTACACGCACAGTCGTTCGTTCCTTTACGGCATGGTTGAGGCAAGCACCAAGACTGAAGCCAGACTAGCAGTTGAGAAGGTGATTCCCACAAGGCCTCATTGTGCTATATCACATTATAGTCTTGTAGGCAAAGCTCAAGCGTCCTCCGTCTTTTGTAACTGTTGTGGAATTGTTGTCACACTATGTATTTGCAACTTCATAAAATGCTCCATGTGCTGGCAACAGTGGTAGAAAAAAAAAACAAAGATGACTACGCTTAACAGAGTCAATGTGGAACTTTCGCCTGGCCTTTTGCTGAAGTTTTTTGCTGGCCGCGAACTGTCTTATTCTCATCGGCATGAAGGATTTCACTGGCGAAACAGCGGAAATACCTCGTGCTGTGCGCGCTAACATCGAGTCTCTTCAGCGGACCAGATATGATTAACTTCAAGTTGAAGAACCTGTCTAGCAAGTCCTAGGTTGAAGAAGGCAACTGCTCATGTGTAGCGGGCCTCTCCGAAAGGTGCTAGCACTTTTGCGCTGTGTTGCTACACTGTTACAGGTCTTAAAAGATTTGTTCCGTTTGTCCCGTAAAAGCTGAATATACGTGCTGTTCCCTTGATCACAGAACGGAGCTATGCCTGGGCCAGTGTATCTTGAGATAAGGCAAATCGTAGGTTTGATTGTGTGACGTCTCCGCAAACACGGACTGAACCCCGGTCCTTTCAAGATGTTTACGGTCGTTTCTTAAACCCACGCATTAAAAAAAAAGGAAAAGAAAACCTTCGGTGTGACGAATGGGTATTCCGGAGTGGAGTACCTAAAAGAATTATTTCTACTGTTCTGGCCCCCCCCCCCCCCTCCCCCGCGCAAATGCAAACACGAGGACCGGGCGGTGCCTTGTTCTACAGACAGTGTGACAGTGCACGGTGGCAATAATCCGCGCGCACCCTTCAGATTTGTGGCATGGGGGAGCAGCAGAGCACCTTTTGTTGATTCGGGGAATGCGACCCTGCCGCAGCGCCTGTGCCGGGTCGGGTCTGACTTTCCGTCAGCCTCCTTGGCTCCAGGGCTCATTACTGCGTTCTGCGCGGATGGCTACCCGCGGCGTTGAATTACGAAGAAGCAGTGACTACGGAGAATTTCGCAGCGCAGTGAAGCTTTCACCGGATCCTGACTATCGGAGCTCGCCAGGGTGGCGGTCCCGAGGATGCGCAAGCGACTTGCAAAGGACCTCACCTCCTCATCTGTCTTCTGCCTCGCGTTTAAAAACCGTTCCGTTTTAAAGATAAGTGGTTCCGTATCGAACCTTTTGGGGGCCAAATATTTGAACTCGGAAAAAGTTGTAGCCGCAGCGACGTTATCATCCCACCACGCAAAATCGTACGCCGCGCCTACCATCTTGCATCGTGCTATGCAGACCAGCTCACTATCTCGCCATCCACCCAAGCGACCAACCTGCTCCAAAATTTTCAAGAAGACCCCAACATCCGGACCCGTATCACCTCTCGTAAACGACAGAACCATGTCCGCTAACATTAACGCGCTCATTTTTAGTGGGTCGTCTCTGTTGGTCATCTTGGTAGCCTGCTCGTTCATTTTTCCGCTTCTCCTTCTCTAGTATGAGGGTGAAATCTCGCACCGTTGCCCCAGCAGCAATCCCACCACTGCCACCACTTGAGACGTCCCCCGCTACGCCACTGATTGCCAAAGAGAGGTTCCCTCTTGGCTACGTGTCTCAATCACTTTCCACATACAGGGATTCGGGCTGGGGTCGGGAAGTAAAAGACGTCACGATCTTTTCTTAATCATGGGCGCATTTAATTCAATAGCAAGTGCAAATGGCGTACACACATACTGTCCGTGAACGACATCTCTGTTTCACCAAATTGTAACACATCAGCAAATACTCGCGACACGCGAAACAGGATACATAAGCGAAGTAACGGTGACAATACAAGGGTGCCTTAATACAGGGTAAACACAGGATGACACAAATGATAAAGTCATTAATTAATAAAACCGCGCAATGTCTCAATATGCCGCATCCCTTCCCGCAAAGCTCGTTTAAGTAAGGGAGGTGAAGTTTGCCTCACAGAATGTCCATGTAGTCGGGGCCTCGGAGTTGGCTGCTCGAATCGGGGCCGAAGGTTGGTTCTTGGCGTCGAGGTCTGATCTGTCCAATTCGTCAGCGTCTTCATCGTCCTCGTCATCGTCGCCTACGTCATGCCTCTCAGTGATTTCCATCTTAGCCCTCTTTCGTAACGCTCCATTCACTCGCCTTCTATCCCTAACTTTCATTCCTCATCGTACCGTACTTGCCCCAGTCATCATCTCATCGCCTCTCATCGCTATCTCTTCGCACCATTATCTTCCTTTTCCATTCCGTCTCTCCACCATCTCGAGCTCATCGCATCGTATATCTCTGACTCTCTCGTATCGTCTCGAAGTCCCTTTTTGTAGGACCCGACTCCGCCCTACCGGGGCACCAAACCAATCGCCACTATCGATGCGCCATATTTTCTTGTCAGTCGGAGTGTATCATCTTCGACGGCCACCCCCGCGGCCCACACCAGTAGAAAACCCTCTCCCAAACAAAGCTGAGCAAGTAACAATGTACAAACTCAAGCCTCAGAGAAAGAGATGGGCGAGCTGTCCCAAAGCACTTTAATTACGGGCGAACAATGGTCCCGATGCTTCCGACAAAGGGCGTCGCCTGTAATGCCCAACGTCCGGAGTTCGCAGTGTTGTGCCGAAAAGTTTTCGGCTGAACCAATTTCCCCGGTTTCCGGTACTTGATGAGCCGATGTCCATAATGAGTCTCGACGTTTCCATGCAGCTCGGTGTCTCTGTGAAATTCTCCGTAGTCGCCGCTTCTTCGTCATTCAACGCCGCGGGTAGCCATCTGCGCAGAACGCAGTAATGAGCCATGGAGCCACGGAGGCTGACGGAAAGTCAGACCCGACCCGGCACAGGCGCTGCGGCAGGGTCGCATTCCCCGAACCAACAAAAGGTGCTCTGCTGCTCCCCCATGCCACAAATCTGAAGGGTGCGCGCGAATTATTGCCACCGTGCACTGTCACACTGTCTGTAGACAACAAGCCGCTGCCCGGTCCTCGTGTTTGCGCGGGGGGGGGGGGGGGGCGAGAACAGTAGAAATAATCCTTCCAGGTACTCCACTCTGGAATGCCCATTTGTCACACCGAAGGTTTTCTTTTCCTTTTTTTTTAATGCGTGGGTTTAAGAAACGACCGCAAACATCTTGAAAAGACCGGGGTTCTGTCCGTGTTTGCGGGGACGTCACAATCCCTTCATCTTGCAGAAGAATTATCCCAGCGAGAAAATTCAAATACGAGAAATGCGGGCGCATAGCGCCTCCGGGTTGCGCAGCGAAATTGAGACATTGCGGCAGTCTTAGGAATACGGTATGCGAACACAGCACACTTGTGATTCAGCCCTGGCGGCAGCGCGTTGCTGAGAGGAACCAATCTGTGATTGTCGCTGAATCATCACCCACCACAAAGCAGTTTGATTCCGTGTTTCTACCACGCACAACACACTTGAAACCTTCAGAATCACCGCAGAAACTCGTGGATGACGCGTGGGCAAAGCGCACACTGGTCACAGCTGCTCGTCGGACGGTTTGGCACGCAGCGTTCAGTCATGTGTGCGGAAGGTTCACTACCATGCGAGCACATCACACACTTCGCCTGCACTGTCCACTCTCGGCACAACTGAACAGAGGCTACACACATTTCAATACGCTTTCAATTATAATAGGAATGCTCCTTTCTTTTCGTTTGCCAATCCATGTTGTTAGGTTTTCTAATAAAGGTCGTGTACTACTGAAATCTCACTTGTTCTTGTTTGCAGGAGTTGATATTCAAAGCAGATATATGCACATGCACTACGCACGCTACAAATGCACAGACATGATATATATGCACAAACATACACGCATGCTACACACACGTGACCTTTGTGTGTGCATTTGTGTGTATGTATATACAAACTTGCAAAAAAATGTTCGGGAGGAAGGATCATAGCAGCCTAATTTGAGAATAGGTAGCACTAAGACTTGCACAGAAAACAAGCATACGTGAAAAATATATTCACACATGTAACGCTACAAATTTCCTAAAGTGTTTGCTTATATAAAAGAAACTACTTCGCGCCTAGAGAAGCCTGAATATTGACAAAAATGCACACATGCTAAATAATGGTGTATGCACCGAAAAGTATGAAGTTGTCACAAGTGAATTGATTAGAACAAACTACCGTAGTGTCTGTCACCTTCTTTTGAATGCATAAGTTTTTATTTGTGAGGTTCTCAGTTGCGTGTCGTCTGCATTCTTTGGGAAGTGATATATAACAACACGTTGGCATCTTTACACTGCGATGCCACGCATTGCGGCAATCTGGAATGGTCTTTGGACATTGCTCTCCTCTTTTTCGGGCTCGCTCTGGGGGCATGATGAAAATAAAGTAACTGTGTGGCCACTTCTCAACGCACGCAACGTGGTAACATGTCTTCTTTCAAGGTTGATCCGGTTAGCGCAGTTTCCAGACACGGATGCTAGGTGGTGAGCGCTCAGTTGGAGTCTTGAATATAATGCTCAGAGGCATCACCTTCACCATACCCGCCAATTTCTACCACGTGTAATTAATAATAATAATAATAATAATAATAGAATGGAATGATAATCTTTATTGGCACAATATGAATGCTTAGGTAACGTGCAAGGCTAGACAGAAAGGAAATTCCCTTACGATTGTTTGTCTGCTAGCCCTTTAACACTGGGCGAAAGAGACCGGGGGCCATGAACTTCTCAAGGTGCTTAAGCAGCTTATATTTTGGCCGCTGCCACTGTGCTACTGTGTAACAATGTTTACAAAGAAAATAAATCAATAAACAAACAAATCGCGTTGAAGCATAATCATTGTTGCGGTCGCCACTGTTGGACCCCGGCGCAAAACAAGTCGACGTACTGCACGGTAGATAAATCTGCTCCTTTTTGCTACTTCATACATGGCAAACACGTTTTCTTACAAGAAACTATGCAGTGCCATAAAAGGTCTCGGAAGTTACGTCTTTCAGAAGTCTGCCTGCTTGTGGGAAAGGCGAGAGCCTGCATCACGAGCCTTTGCATTTGCGGAACAGTGCCTTCACTGACAGTGAAATGGAGGTCGCATGCATGATATTGCACTCTGTGATGGCGCAACTGTTTTCTGATGCAGGCGGCGATGCGGCGCATGTGCACAGAATGTACAGCAAGCAGCTGGAGCGAAATCTTTTCCGACGCCTAGACAGCCCTTCCTCTCGGCTGTGATGTTCGCATCGCATTATTTCGAACTCTCGCTACCGTTCCTATTCATATCATTCAATTCAAACAATGCATTTCTAGTTTAAATTTTCAAGTTTAAACTCGCAAGATCCGCGATGTTTTGGTTGTTGTTTGCTTTAGCGAAGCTTTTTCTTGCCGCTTAAAGTTTGAGGCTGTTGTGCGAGCGCGTCAATCATGGTGTCATTTTCTTGTGGGGACGTTCCTAAAAAACGACTCTCTTCTCGTAAATCGAGTGCATCAATAGCAGATTTTGGGGATGAAATCAGCAGTAGTGAGCCTGGAGAAGATGTAGACACATCAAATTTCATCACCGATGACAAGGATGCGTCAAGTCAAGCCGTGACATCGAGTGAGCGTCTGTTATATTTGTGGCGCACATTTTGTTGTCTAATTAGTAGTTGCGGGCGGGGCAGCGTGTACTAACAGCAATTTTACTTATTTTGAGGGTCTCAACGTCCTACGGACATGATTCCTTGCCGGCATGTATCAAGCATGTGCAGTTTCTTTCGAGACAAAACCCGGGGGTCGAAGGCGTGCTCCAGAGTAGTGCACAGTTTTTCATCCGGGCCATCGGTTTTTTCTAGCGGTCTTTCGCTGCACAACTGACCACACGATCTGCGACTACATTATCAAATATGCGCGGATGCATATTTTAGAGAGGCAGACATACGCAGAAAGAAACTGTTCGTGGAGGAACTTCAGTCCCGATGAAGTGCATTGGAATCCTCATCTACATGGGAATTGTTGGGTTGCCTTGCTTTTATCTCTACTGGAGTACTTCGGAGTTATTTTCAGGACTAATTTCTCCGAAGATTATGCCCCAAAGCAGTTCTTTTTTCATTCTTTGTATTTTAAGTGGCATGCACTCTGAGCCGTCTGCAATGGTAAGTTGCAAATTGTATATCTTGAATCATTTTTAACCTCTTCTTTTTTTTATGTTGTCCTTCTTTTTAAAGCATTAATTGTATAATTGCTGTATAAACTTCTCATTATAAAAATTTTTTCTTGAGGTGTGTAATAAATATATATGCAACATTTATGTTATTCGACAGAACATTTTTTTAGCTACAGTTTGGTACCAAAGAATCTAAATAACGCATTAGTATCTAGTCGCAAAAAAAAGTTTTTTTTGACACCTAGTGAAAACGGCCCCCTTTCTCGTGGTAGCAAGAGAGCGTAGATAGGTAAAATGTCTGGTATTCACACACACGTGCATGAACGTAACTTTCGCGTCGTTGCTTAGCACCGCTCTGCACCATCTGGACTTACCCACCCTCGCCCAGCCGCGCAAGTGCCAGGGAGCAGCCGTCGCAAAGCCAAGCCAACTGACAAAGACAGTCCGTGCAGCCGCCGTGGTGAGGTTGCCTGCTTTGGTGCGAGCAGAGTACCAGCGACAATTATCCCATGCCAGGTTTACATAATAATTCTGGCACTAAGTTCGGACATTTTGTACGGCCTGTGACAGGCTCTTGTTCGACTCTTTCTACGCCAAGGAAAGACATAGCATCAGCCTAGAGACCACATTGAGCCCTTAAGATCAACCAGCTTAGTTGTTATTTAAGTTTTACATGGCTAACCTTCCTCCTTATACTTCCTTTTTTTCCCACGCTTCACTGCTTGTTAGTTTGTTCCGTGTCCCTTTCTTCTTAAGAGTGCTTTCGTCACTGACACCCATTTGCTGGCATACCTCCGTTGAGAAGTGCTGTCGTTACCTCCTTACCTGAGTCGTATTTCAACATTTTTCATCTAGGGGCGTGCACAATAAGCCATGTGTGTATACGTGGAATTCTGTGCAATGATAAATAGTAGTAAGAAAAGTCTGCATTATAACCGGTAATGCACTATATGTGGTTACACTCTAAGTAGTCCAACCTGTACATGCGAGGATTGTTATGGAATGTTTCTTAGTTATATTTTATTCAGCTGTTTTCGTTGTCACAAATTCAGTTTTTCACTCGGTAATGTCCCTTTGGCGTCTCCAGCAGCCTTTTTTCTTCCTTAATTTTCACTTTTGGTTGCTTTAAAAGCCTTTTCTTTTCCTGCTCATAAAGGCACTTTTGGAAGCTTCAGAAATATTTTTACTCTTGTAAAACGTTGTTTTAGCAACCCAAAAGCCCTTTTTCTTGCCTTAAAAGATGCTTTTTAGTGCTCTGAAAACCTGCTCCAAGATGGCTTCAGCCTATTTATCACATCACTGAAATTATCAAAGCGAAAACATCTTTACAGCATTCGGGCTTGGCGAGTAAACACATCCTGCAAATAGCAGAAAACTGCTATGAACATCTTGGCCAAACCCCGAGGTTGCACGCAGCAAGGAGAGTTTAAAAGCAAGGTGTTAAGTTATCATATTCTCAAACACACTGTCTTCATACAAAGGCCCACCCTCACTTACTTCGGAGCTGCTGGCGCCCGCTGTTTGTCGTCAAACAGCGAACACCATGCCAATAGTTGGCATGAATAAACTGCAGTGTTTAGATATGGTGCATTTCTCGCCATGAGGTGCCACAATGTGCTGGTGCAGTGCTCTTTTTTTTTTTGTCTACTTGCATATCACAGTTGTCTACTTACATAACAAAGATGATAATCATGACATGTGTGTCATTTAAGAACATTACTATATATCATGCTCATGTTGCACTCTCGGCTGTTTCGCTAGCTTCATATATACCAAATTTGGTGTTATGTGACGTGAATGGATTACGAAGGTATATTACTGGTGCAAACATGATAATCGTAACATGCGTGTCATGTAACAACATGACTACACACCATGCTCATGATGCGGTCGCCGCCATTTCACTAGCTCCACATATACCAAATTTAGTATTATGGGACGTCAATAGATGATGAAGGTTTATGACACGTACAAACATGATAATCATGACATATGTGTCATGTAAAATATGACTAGTACGTGCTGCGCTCATAGCGCGCTCGCGGCTGTTTCGCAATGTTCACGTATACTAAATTTGGTATTACGTGACGTATATGGACGATGAACATAAATGTGAGGTGCAAACATGGTAATTATGACATAGAAGTCACGTATGGCATATTTTATGTCCGTCTCGTAATGTTGTGCTCATCTTAAAGTCACATATCAACCTTCCTCATTCGTGCTTCGCATATGATCAGTTTCCACGTTACGTGGGATCTACCAATTTTTCAATTGCCTCATTGAAGCACTTAATAAAAAAAGGTGCCATGACAGAAATAGATACGACACAATGAAGGCATGCAGTGCTTGATATATTCATAGGTGTGGATTGGGACATATGATCAGCTTTGGGTCTGAAAATTTGCTGGTTCGCCCCGTTGGATCAGTGGTTGGGGTGCTTGGCTGCTGATCCGGAGGTCGCTGGTTCAATCCTGACTACAGCGGTTGCATTTTGATAGAGGTGAAATGGTAGAAGTCCATGTATTGTGCCCATGTCAGTGCATGTTGAAGAAAACCAGATGGTCAAAACTTCTGGAGTCCGCCACTACGGCGTCTCTCATAGTCATATCGTGGTTTTGGGACATGAAATCCCACATATTATCATGAAAATGTGCTGTGCATTGTTCATTACCAGAGTACCAATAATAGCATTGAATTGGAATCAGAATTTTTAAATCACAGTTACAGAGTTAAAGAACGCTACAGTGCTATGCTATCTATGCTTTCTAGAAATTAGTTATAGCAAAGCAAACACGGCAGTAGTTGTAGCTACTTGAAAAACAATGAGCATAGTGAAATGAATTCTCGATAATACTTATAAGCTATAGATAAAAAAAATGCTGAATCAAATTGGTATAGAATAAGCTAGTTATGTTTCAAAACTATTTCTAGCAATTTTGTGCCAATTTGATTATAAGATAAAACAAATAGTGAAGTTTTAAATCTTTTGTGCTGGAACCCCAGTGCAGCATATCAGTCTGACGTCTTGGATTTCAAAGCTGTCTTTTTTTTTTGCATTCGTGCCTATTTGAATATATTTTACTATTTTGCTATGTTGGATCATTACCTACATTTGAACACAACATAGTTCATTTCACCTATAAAAACTTGACTTTGCCCCAGCAGACACTGTCAACATCTATGCTGTCTCTTGAAGCTGGTTTGGGAACTTCAAGTTGATACTGTCACGCATCTTTATTTACTTCTGCTGGCTTGCAGACCTTTTTATTTTTTTCATAGTAAAATTGGCACTTCCTGTGTGTTGTAAGGGCAGTCTAATAATAAGTGCAGTTGCTTTCTTTAAAGCAATGTGCTCCTGTGTCAGCCGACATTTTGCTCTTGCAGGTGGAGAAGCGCAGCCTGAGTGTGCTCAACCGCTGGCAGAGGAACTACTCTATTAAGACGGTGCTGCAGGAGTTGAGGCGTGCCATGACCCTCAAGGAGAACCAGAGGATGGCTCAGCCACCTGAAGGATCCACTTTTTAATAAGTGGTGCTCTCCCCTTCTGTACTGGGCTGCTGCTGCCACCACTACCACCACCGCTCTTCTCTGTGTCTCATTTTGGCCTTCTTTTCTTGCGTTCAATTTTTTGAGAGCCATGGCAGTCTTCTCTCCTTAATTTTTGTATATGATGCAGCTCGTCTCTCAAACTTTCTCCCTCAATCCTCTTCTGCTTGTAGAGCGCAGGCATACTGTTAGGGGAGGAGATAGCTACACCTGTGGCCGCTGCTAAAAATTTTGTTAATTTCTCCCAAATATCAGCTCTTGAGTATATTACATGCAGAGCTTTCTTTATCTTTTGTGTAATTCTTTGCATACAGGCCCATTTTTCCTTTTTTGGCTTAGGGAGCTAGTGGCACTCGAAATTCTTTTTTAATCTCACCTTTAAAGCAAATATGACAAGCATTGCCCTTTCCTACATTAGCAGAACAGCCTTAGACCATATGGAATTAGAGGAGTGTACTGCAGTGTTTGCAATAAAGACCAGACCAGTTTTTTAACTGTCAAGCTGAAATATGCAGGAAAGTAAATAAAAAAACAGGCCATTTTAATGTGCTGAAAATTTTTCTGTATACATTTTGCACTGATTCTTCTTTGGTTTGAGGCTGGCCATGAACATGCCTTGTACCATCGGCTGATGCCCTTCCTTCCCTCAAGCATGAAGTGGGTAGGAAATGGTAGTGGAACACTAATGCTCACCTGGGAAATCTACAAAATGTTGGATATCTTGGCCTTGAGCTCTGCTGAATGAAACAATCTTAATGTTTGATAAAGAAAGCCTTCTGACCAGTCTTTTGCTACATTGCTTTATTCTCTGCCCCAGCCTGGCAGGCTGTTTCGTGCATCTGCAGGATGTGTGTTCGGAACTGCTGCTCTGCGCACATGCACATGTTAAAAGAGTTGCAGTGAAGGTAGTGTCCACATGGCGTGCCTTGAGTCGTGTGCCAGTTGTGGCCATAAGTATATGTTTGTCCCCAGCATTCACCAAGTGGTGAATTGGCTTGGTTGGGGTGAGCCCTTTACGCTGACTTTGACACACATTGTAGACATAGTAACTTTCCAGTGAATGATGTTCGATTGTCCTTTCGATGAATAATTTATTTTCACTAAATGAGTTCTGCAGAAGTCAATGAGGTGGAGGTAGCTTAAAGAAAAATAATCTTGCCACCTGACTGTTGTAGAGTGTTACAAAAGGAACCAGAATAACTTCTTGAAAAGCAAACCATTGATAAAAGTCAGCCTGGATTGGGAATCATGCCTGGAGCCACCACCATATCGGAGCAGCTCCTTCACTTTTCAGATTCTGTAGAACTCATTTGGTTGATATATCACTACGTTCTTCCAGTTGTCAATTGATCTGGTTTAGCACTACCTTCTGGTTAGCTCAGTCGGTAGAGTGACTGCACCACCCCTGTGGTGGCCCTGGGTTTGATTCCCAAAGCGGGAGAAACTTTTTAACTGTGAGATTTGCTTCTTAAGAAACGGAGCTGGTTTCATTGTGTAGCACTCTACTGCAGTCAAGTGGAAGGTAATTTATTTTTGGGACTACTACACATGGCACTAACTAAACTTAATTTTAGTGCAATGTGACATATTATTCTCTCCTTTTACTTTTCAGGCCTGCTGTGAGCGTTGTAGATTTTGTTAATTTGTTTAGATGCAGTGCACACTGTATCAAAATATCTTTGTTTCGTAGCTGCCAAGAAAACCTGGAATGAAAGCTAGTTATATTTTCTCTGGGTATTGCCGACAGTCATGTGTAAGTATGATAGGTGCATATGTAATGTACTTTTTTTGTGGGTGTATTAAAGGGTCTCTGCCACACCTTTTCTCCAAAACTAAAGAGGCTGTTATTGTGATGCTTTTCAATAAACAAATTCTGAGAAAAATTTTTAAGTACCTAATATTAATGATACACAGAGCACAATGTTTCTCTTCTCACTTCCCCTCAATGCACCCATAAATGGTAAAAAAACTTGGCCCTGCCTACGTTTTTTTATGTTGCGCTGTATTTTTATAACTAAAAAAAAAAAAACGCGGCTTTTCGCCGTCAACGGACCCTCCCTCCAGCCACTGGTGGGGCCGTCGCTTATTGACGCGTTTTGGCATAGTCACGATGACGCGGCAATGCCATTGGCTGGAGGGGGGGGTCTCTTGACGGCGGAAAGCTGTTGTTTTTGCTTAGTTGTATTGAAGCATTGTTGCCATTCAAGCTTAGTGTCTGAGATAAGTACTAGAGTGCGACAAAAGGAGTAAACACCATGGTCGGGGCTTGTCTATAACCAGTATAGCTTCACACTTTATAGAAAATTGGGGAAGTGTGTATCACGTGTGGACTCGGGAGCAACTCCTGATGAGAACATTTGCCCAGTGGTTGGCACCTATGGTTTGTCACATTTCTATGACGTCGTATGTGGAGCATAATAGACCATGACCTTGGAAAGTGCAAGAGTGTGAGAGAGATCTTTTATACACGATTGTGGGCTCCCTACTACATGCATTGAATGAATGATTTGCATAGTAAATGTAACGTTGCCTTCAGATCACACAAGGTTTTGTCTGTGAAATGTTTCAATGCCCTTTAGGTTTGAGAGCAAGAAATACCTGTGAAGTTTGTGTACTCTAAGGGAGTGACATAATATAGTGTTCTTGATTGCTTCAAAGCTTTGTTGCTTTAAGTCGTAAATATTTTTTTAAAACAAAGGTTGTTTCAGTCTCTTGTTAACAAACAGTAATCAGAATAATATAGATGTGTATATTCTTTGTCATGTCCAGTTTTTTATAACTAGTTCTTGCTTTAATTATTTTAAGTGA
The DNA here is from genome assembly GCF_043290135.1 of Rhipicephalus microplus. Lineage (NCBI taxonomy): Eukaryota > Metazoa > Arthropoda > Arachnida > Ixodida > Ixodidae > Rhipicephalus > Rhipicephalus microplus. The sequence continues at coordinate 152,058,515 of NC_134710.1, forward strand.
GCCTCACTTTGGGTTTCATAAAAAAACTGCATATATTTGCGTATTTTCTATTGTGATAAGGCCACATATTAAAAACTTTTGTGATAACTTGTGTATGAAGCAACAAGAAGGCATTCATAGCCCTAAACATGACTTTTCGTACAATATCAGTAGATTTGGATGTCTGAACAAATGCAGTGCATGTACAGAAACTGAGATCATTCAGGGAACTTCTTGCGGCTCTCAGGAATGGCTGGTTTCAAAAATTTAATGAAGCACTTCATAGATATGGATTCCATGTTTTTGCAATATCTTTTAAATTGGATGTGTCTGATTATAAAGATTTGTGCTGGTGCAGCATGGCTGTGTTGGGTATACTGGATGATATGTACCATTTTGTGCCTAGCTATGATTTTCCTTTGCACTCAAGTGCAATAGTGCCACACGTGCTGTAAAGGGACTGACAACTGCTTTTTAGGACCCTCTCTCCCATCCTCCTTTTTTTTTCTGAGCTTATCGAAATCTTCAATCACTCTGTGTTGCTGTGCTTAACTTCTAGTAGCACAGTCAACCTTTCTCACAGTGCATGCACTCTTCCCCTGTTGGAAAAGTGGCAAAACGCTGTGGTAGGGTCTCTGATCTTGGAGATTTTTGTTCTGGCTGGCAGCTTGTACCGGATTACTCCATGATGCTCTGCCAACCGACAATACTGTCAGAGGGCAGCACAGAAGATGGAAAAAGGCGAAATGATGGTGGTGGAATGCCAGAAAAAATGAGTACCTGGAAAAGTGGAAATTTCATAGTAATTTTAGTTCAATCAGTATAGCCCTGCAATAGCTTGCTCACTAATGGCTAAACAGGCACAGGGTACATATCTTTCTCAAACGAAAGATTTTTGTATGACCATTAAAGGCACCCAACTGTAAATGAACTTCTTGGGTTCCTTGAAACCTAGTGCAAAAGCACAGCATATTATTTCTACCAGCATTGCTCAGAAAGCTGAAAATAGCTGCACAGAGTTTGTATTTTCATAGCGAGACCTATGGCTGCAAGTTTTATTTAGGATTTTGCAGAACTCGTAAATTCATCTACCAACCTGTGTAATGTGTGAATTATGTAGTATATGAATTATTCACTCTGTGCGGAGTGTCAATTTGTTTAATTTAATCTAAACCTGAGATTTGAAAGTTCCCCAAAATGTGAAGCAGTTATAATTTATTTTTGTAGTGTAGAGTCCTCTCAGCTTTTTGGCATTATGTTCAAAAAGTTAAGGTCCTTGGGCATTTGAAAATATGTAGTTTGTGTTTGACTGGAACTGTTAAAAATGAAGTTGACCTCTAACAGCATGTGTGCATGTGCACACACATGCACATAAAAATAAGTCAGAATTGTTGAGTGACGAGAAAGCCGCAGTGTGTGGCAAGACTGAGTAATTTTAGGTTTGAAATGAAGTTTGGCATGCTCATATTTTGAGTCTTACTCTGTTCATCTTTCCCACTGAAATTTGGTTGATGGGCTGTTTGGTTTATAACTTATAACTATCACAACAAATGTTACCGATTGATGTAGCCTGAAAGGACCACAATAGCCTTGTGGTGTGTCTTTATTTTCCATAAATGTCATAAGCGTTCCAGCACTGTTTTCAAAGCGGGTGTTCACTGAACATCCATGCAAAAATGAGAGTTTGTGGAAAATAGATCATGTGGGAAACTTCATAAAAATGAAGTATTAAAAGCTGCTGAATTATTAAAGGCTGAAGTATTAAAGGAAGAAGAAGAAGAAGAAATGGAAGTTCTCTTGACCACAAAAGCACATTAATTCAAAGGTCATTTTGTAGGTAAGCTGTAAGAGTGTGGTTTTCCACATCTTAGTCGCATGATGTGGATAGATGTGAAGTTTTAATTCTCTCAATTGTGCCTGTTTTCACAGTATTAAGCATGACCTTTTTTGCCTGTATTAAGCTTTCAAATTTTCTTCAGTTGTTGGTCCCTTTAAGTGGTGGTGTTGCTATTAGACTAACAAAAACAGGAAAAACGCTGAAATAAAGCTGATCGTGCAAATTAAAGCACAATCAACTTATTGGTACTTGGAGAATCCTCTTTAAAAAGGACTGCTATCAAAGGATTTTTTAGAACTGTCACTGGCCAGGTGTGTGCATTTCTATATCCTGCCGGATAGGTTATATTGCCAGCTGCTAGGATTTATTTGGAAGCCAATATAAAAACCTGTCTGTTTCTTAGCTCGCCTTTTCTTGATGTTTTCAGTTAACTCACAAATTTGGTTGGACATGGTAGTGTAAGATCTTGTACACATACACGCTCTGTCCTGCTGGGTTTGTGCAGTTGTTTTATTCAGGCCATGAATGATTGTGTTTGAAAAAACAAAGGAGTGGCATTGTGAAGCTGGATAACACAGTTACCTCTGCTCATTCTGCTGTGTGCTGTAGGTGTAGAAAGTTTCGCTGCACATTGCCATTATTATGGTGAACAGCGGTTTGTTTGGCAAAGCGTTTTTTCAAGATGTGCTGGTACTTATGCAGTCTGTGCTGTACAAAAATGCTCGCAAGAGTGACTGACTTGTCATTTAGTTATGTAATAAAATCACTTCTCATTAAAGCGAGATGTAGTATTTGCTGGAAATGCAACTTGCAGTTCTACATTTTAAAGCTGCTGAGCAGGAGCTAGAAGCTGTTCACTCAATTGAATCAGTTGTGTGTATTTCATAGAGTATAAATAATCTATAGCTATGTATGTCTACCAAAGTTGATTATACTGTTCTTTAAGGGGAGAGGATAAGTAAAAATACTGGGAAAAAATTTTTTTTGCCTTATTTGAAATTTGCAGCCTTTTGTGAACCAAAATCAGTTGTTTGTCTTATTGTGATATTTTTACTTTAAAAATTACATAGTTCCAGACTTGTGTGGCGGCTTGCCATCTTGGGAAAAAAACAGCTCGAAAAACTGTAAATCAGACAAGAGAGGAAACATACAGAGCGCTTACTTACAATCAAACCATGCATATATACCTATACAATGGAATGAAAGGAAAAACAGAAGTGACAGCCAAATATAATGAAAAATGAATATTATAAAACCATTCTCATAGTGCATGTAATTAACCAGATGAACAAGGCAACTTCCTTTTCTGAGAGGGCAACCGAAGTTGTCTGGTTTCTCGTTTTTCGCGCTGTTTCCTTCCAATATGCTGTACCAACAAGCTCAAGCAACCACTTTGTGTTGCCATGCCCCCATTCTTATGTAGCAAAAGATTCCTTGCAGTTCAAGCATCATAGCCATATAGAGAGGTCACAGTATTTAAGCTGGGGTGCGTTTGGCACATTCAGAAAAAAATGGGCCCAGAACTGCGAAAACAAAAGAAAGCAGAGGCATCAAGATTTATGTCAGAAATCTATATCTGGCTGGGGACATCTAAATGGTGTCATCATTGGCAAGCTCCAAAACTATTATTGTTGGGCCACTAAAAGAGACACAGCCAGCTTGGAGGGCATACGAAAAGCTGTCCGGTCGACATATCTTCACACGATCTCAAAGAATACCAATCCATCCCACGGCTTTGCTCGAAGGGTGCCGAAACTGCACAGCAGGCGACAAAGGAGGCTCGCCAGGCAAGACGTTTCAACACAAGAAAAAAAAATGATATTGGTGATGAGTATCTGGCGGGTGCCTATTGAACGGGTCCGTCAATTTGCTGTTATCTTGTTGTACTTTTGAAATATTGCACATTTTCACATTTAAATTCAATTATTTCAAAACATGCTTTTTTTGTACTTTGGTTCCTTTATCTCAGCAACTGCTGTATCCAGAAATGTAGATTTCGGCCAATATTTACGTAAGATAATAGGGAATATGCTGAAGCAGAATGATTGTTGTGTGAGAAAGTGCTCTTCATCACATCTATTAGCTATTTTCGAGTGATAATTCGGTACCTGAAGTAAAAAATTTACAAAAAATGAGCATGACAATTTTTAGTGTGAAATCTACTTCAGTAAGAAGAGGAATGGGTCATGATCATAATGATAATAAAATAATTACAGTAACTCATATGCTTATGGAGAAAAAGGTACATAACTGATAGTGGTTATAGGGCTTAGCCTGTTCCCTTAAGACAGCATTTTAAAACTCACCTGTGGTAATTAAGTTTTTTCATTGAGCTGGTAAACTGGGAAAAAATATAAACTTTGAAAAATACTAGAAAAATCAACTGGAAAAATATAAACTTGAAAAAAAAACTTGGAAGAAAGTGATCTACATTTAAGGGGAGATGCGATTAGAAAAAAATGTTTCATTAGCCGGTAGCTTAGAGTAATAAAATGTTTTTGTTTTTTTTTATTCACACATTTGATCGTTTTCTTACAGTAAAGCAAAGGGGTCAAGGCCAAAGACGCGAGCATGTGCTTGACTGTTTATATATAGGCTTTATACTGATTTTAAATATGTAATTAGTTTTATAGTAAGTTGCTTAGTTTTTGTTTTGTGACATGAAACTGTGTATAGTTCATTTTAAACAAATTTTTTGTGCCACTAAGCGTTTACAGTTCTGAGCTATTAATGGTTAATATTGCTTCTCATTAACTATAGAAGGCAAATAACTATCAAGAAAGTGCATACTGAACATTTTAATGGACAAGAAAAATTGTAGTGCGAGATTTATTGGAATCCTCTGCTTACACTTATTGCATGCTTTTTAGCTTTGCAATAATTGTGCTAATGATATCAAGATTTATGGGAGATACTTGCACCTTTCACATGTTAAGGAATATCTTGGCAAAGTTTTATCTCGATCGGACTATCAGAAGTACCAGAACCATAATGTCCAAACTCAAGAAATTGCCCAAAAATGGATCTTCAGAAAAACGCATTTTAAAGGTGTAAGTGAAAGCCCCCCTTATTGAAAAAATTTTAATTTCTTCTATCATAAGACCTTGGCAAATCTTGGTTATTTTGAGCATGTAGTTTTAGTGAGATTCTCATGCAAAATGTAATGGCAAGCAGCCAGGTGACAATTTCGTGCACACTCTATAGAATGAGCTCTTCTGAGTTTTTAGTAGCCATCTTGTGCCCATTAAAATAGATTTTAATGTACTGCTAGTTTAATTGCAATCTTCAGTTTTTTTTGTGAAAGTATAGAAGCTAACCTTGCAAAAAGAAATAAAAAGAAAATATGTAATATCGGAAAAAAACTGTTTTTTGATTTGCATCTCTCCTTAAAGCACCCATTGTAATATAACCCACGTTTTACACGCTACTTTACAATGCTTTCTGCAACATTACGACGGTTTCATGCGCTTTCACATTAGATATCGCAGTTTCCGACTTGTGATGGTGAAAAACACTGCATCTCACTAGCTGACATACCCCTTCAGGCACTAATTATGATGCACAGTCTGCAAATGCATCAAATTCGCATGGCATGGCATCCAGTATTACACTCATGGAAAGAAAATGAAATGTGTTGTTTTATGTGGGTTTCAGAAATGAATGTTAATTAGCATATAATTAAATGTGCAATTCTGCAAACGGGCTGCTCCACTCCTTGCATAAAAGGATAAACCCCCCCCCAAATCTGTGCACAATTTGTTTTTTTGGTTGTATTCATTTCAAACAAGGACAAAAATCGACGGCAGTCCTAGGACATGGCATGTTGAACCATTGACAAGCATGGTGGTGTCTCCAGCGAAGTGCTCCTCTCTGGCCATATGCAGCTAAATGAATTTAAATGACGACTAGCTGTTCACTTGGGAAGCCTGCTTGAATGTACACACAGCATTTTGAGCCATTTGAAGAAACACACAGTGCGTAATGTACCTCTGAAGTTTGTGTATAATTGTAAACACGGCTGCTGTAGGGGATATAGAAAGGTGCACGCACTAGTTTTGAGATGTGTACTATCATACTTGCAGTAAATACACACAGTTTTAACAACCATTTTGCACATAACATTTTTTTATTCGTTGAAACTTGGAAATTACCGAGACGCCTATGCATTTTGCTAAAAGGTTTGGAAATACATTTATCGAAGGTAGTGTCCTCAAAATTCATTTTTAGTGGGAATGATATTCAATGCCACCATGTATAATTTGTAATTTGTAATGTACATTGTAAGTTAGATTGCTTAAAAGTTAATTAGCAAAGCTTTCTTAATTAGCCAAATACTTTCATGTGCTAGCAATTTTTGTCTCAGTGGCTAATGCACAAGAAAAATGAAAACAGAACTGTATGTACCACAGGTGATTTTTAAATATGATTTTTAAATATTCTCGACCATTAGAAAGCCAAATTGGAAGTGCCATGGTTGATTTTTTTCAATTACATTACACTGTTAAAGTGATCTATCAAAAAAATTTCACCATTTTTTGGTGACCATAAAATGTCAAAAATATTTTTCATGGGTATTTATTCATAACTAATTAAAATTGAGAAGTAAATGTATTATTAGCAAAGAAGTATGTTCACTGTAATAAATAAGGTTCACAGGTTTAAAGAATGTGCACCCTGATAAAGAAATGTGCAAGGATGGTATCGTTTGTATACCAGCACCCACTCTTGAAATGTCTTTAATATCGTAAATATCTTCAAATCGTACCCACGTGGATAATAAGCTAGTATGAAGCAGTTGCGGTATTAGAAACCAGGTACACATCAGTTTTGTGAGCACAACAAATGAAAACTGCCACAATACTACCACATGCCTGCGTTATTGTGCCATCTTAAGCATGGGCGTCGGCAGGAGGTGCAAAAGGGGCAATTGCCCGCCTCAAGCCTCATGCGCACCAGCCCTGACTCAAGGTACACCAGTGCTTTCTCCCTCTTCCACCTGCAATGCAACAGTAGTTTGCAGCTCCCAAGAGAAAATCCTGCTGATGCTCATGAGCTTAAGTAAACCTTGTAAAAGAAACCGAAGGTCAACAGCACAAAAAATTTCCTGCATCCCTGTAGGGTTACTTTACTTAATGGGCAAAGATGACTTGGTTTCTAAAAACAGCGCTAAAAATGGACGAGACTACGGAAGACATGATACAAGCACCTGCATCATATCTTTCTTAGTCCTCATGTTTTTTTTTTGCAGTTTTTACATCCCAAGCAGGAGCCACTAACTTGCCCAACTTTCCCTTCTAGGGCAGAAATAAGTGAAAAAAAAAAAAAGTGCATTTTTCTAACTTGTTGACCATGTACGTCATCAATCAATTGGGACATGGATTGCAATGCCATATAAGTACATTACTGTGCTCAAATGATTAATGATTAAAATGAGGCGCACCTTCACCCAAAAGTTAAATAGGGGCAGCACCAGGGTGCAGGACAGGCAGCCTTCCCCTTGAAATTTTGTCCTGGTACTCATTATTTTTTGTGATAAGTGCCAGAACAGCCTCAAAATAAAACCCTGAGACAGGCACCAAGCTGTACGGAGTCATGTTGTGCTATTTGTTTATTCATATCCTTTATTTTGGTTCTTATAAATCAGGTGGCCCTTATGTGCACATCTACAGTTTAGTAAGTTTGCACATGCAGGATCTTTCACTCAGTGCTGCCACTTTCACAAAGTCCGCTGCAAGATCAGCTATTGAGAAACATTTTGTGGTTGTGTGCACAATACAGACTTTCCGAAATTATAGTATTGCGATAGTGTGCTGTCCAGCTAATGAAAGGTCATATTCTGGGAAGTCACCTGCCGCGTGCAAGATGGCGACTTTACAGCTTAGCAGTTGATACAACGATTGTACAAGAGTTGATTGTTAATTGCATAGCTAATTGTTCAGCTCTTTGCTCTAAAAATTGCTTGCAGGTGTCATTGTTTTACGTATGCCATAAGTGTTGCTAAGAACTTTTGTCCTATGCAAGACTAGGAGAACAAGCTGCTTTAGGTTTTCCTTTTATAGAATGTGCAGCACCATTATAATCGTATAGCAGAAACTTCTTTTTCTGTTTCCTTCTGAACTGCAACTACTGTGTGCAGAGCTGTCAAAATTAGTTCCAGAACGTACACGCAGACTCCAAATATTTAACAAGTAAAAACAAATGCAACATAGAAGTGGAAACTACACTATCTGTGTCTTGTGAGATATTCATTAGGCCACTTTTCTTAGTCTTTTGGAATGAGGCTCAACGATATCCAACGATATCCAATTCAAATGTTTTTGAAATGTAGCATGTTTCACATTTCTTACAAAAGAACACATTTCAAAATATAATTGCTTGTTAATGCACAATATCCTGTTCTTATGAAGTAATTATACAAAAATGTGGACTTAGCTTACCTCACAAGTTGCAAATGTGCAGATAACGGGAGTCGCGAATATCCGCACTATAAGCGGTACCGCACTACTACTTGAAAAAAATACATTCAGACTTCATTATAACAAAGTTGCATCTTACACGAAAATAATTTTGTTATATGCGAAAATTCATTGTAAAGGCTTATTCCTAACACTATATCTGTTGCAAGACTTTTTCATTGACTTCGTTACAACCAATATTTTGTTATATACAGATTTGTTATATTGAGGTTTGACTGTAGCCAGTTAGAATTTTAATTATTCGCTTTACATTACATGCTGAAATCACAAATTGAGCAGCGGTGATACAGTGTCTGCTAAACAGAAGGCTTGAGGCTACCATCTGCCACTTGTGACATGTCTATCCGCAAAATTTGAATGCTGTTGTGTTCCTGTTAACAGTTGCTCAAAAGCCTTTCCTTTTAACAGTTAGGTATAGCCCTGCCATGGTGGTCTAGTGGCTAAGGTACTCGGCTGCTGACCCGCAGGTTGCGGGATCGAATCCTGGATGCGGCAACTGCATTTCCGATGGAGGCGGAAATGTTGTAGGTCCATGTGCTCAGATTTGGGTGCACGTTAAAGAACCCCAGGTGGCCAAAATTTTCGGAGCCCTCCACTGCGGCTTCTCGTAATCATATGGTGGTTTTGGAACGTTAAACCCCACATATCAATCAATCATTAACAGTTAGGTATAAAACTGTAACACCAGTTCATATTTTAGTAGCGTTTGAGTATGAATACGTTGAACCCTTTCCGGTTCATTGTCGGGGCCCCTCCAGACAATGCAACAAGACCGCAGCGGCTCGTGGTTGGGCCGCGCTCAACAAGTTGTATTGTGCTTGATGCACGTCCATGTTTTCTCAATGTATTATGTATCAACTCTAAGTGAATGAGTAAGTAAGGTTTCTTTACTTGAGCGTTGAGCTCTTTAGTTTTGCACCAGAATGAACAAAAGGTGGGGGATGTTTTAGGACTACAAAGAGTTGTCACTGAAGTAGTATCGGGATAAAATTTTCTTTGCAGGTTTAACAAATAAATAATGCAGGATGTTTATTTGTTGATAATGTGATCAGCTATGCAGGAATTCTAATATACTGTGAAAGTAATGCCAAATTTTATTGTGTATTCCACTTGGAGACACTAAATTAGTTTATGGCAGGTATTAATTATGTACCAATAGCAGTGCAATCGCTTAGTACACATTCATAACTGCTGCGCTTGTTTGTGAAACACTCTGGTTGTTACTGATATATTATTGAAATAGCAATTATATGGACACTCCAGGTGCATATTGGCCATTGCCACAAGGTTTCTTGCTCAAACACACACACACCGTAAAATGCCGAGCAAGCACCCCTGTCTTTTTTTGGAGATCTGAAGCAAGTGAGTGCCAATGACCAGTCTGGGAACGAGCGAATGCCCCCCTTCCAAATCTGGTCCGAGTATCCTTCACCATGGAGGGGGGCACTTTCTCTGCATTTTACAGTGTATAAGCCCCAAAGAAAGTATAGTACTAATGAAAATTTGTCAAGAGTTGAGGGACTGTAATATCTAGGCTTCTGCGAATATTCGAATGAATATTACTGCATTCAAATTTGGTTCGATTTGAATTCAAATTGCTGAATATTTTGAAGTATTTGAAACAAATAAATGTATGTTAATCCACATGTAACTCCTGTAACTGTGGTTTTACTGCATTGAAGAAATGTCTCGCCGCAAAATTATCTATTTAATTTATTAGTTTACATGTAGGTTTTTGTAAAGGTGGTTTCACTGCAATAAAGAAGTGCTAAGCCATGAAAACACTTATTCATGCAAAATTATTGCCGTGAAGTTCCACTCGCATCGATTCATCATTTTAACGCAATAGCGTTAAAGAGCTCGTTTCACAGACATTCCGGTGTCCGTGTTGGCATCGGCGTGGGCGTCGTTGGTTGTGCGAGAAAAATTATCGTCTTGTTCATGACCAAAAAGTAAAAAAAAATGCACATAAAATAAATAATAAAATTTTACGGGTCTGAGCGAAGATTGAACCCAGGCCGTATGCATGGCAAGCAGGTGTTCTAATACAGAGCCACAATATTTCTTGAAACTGCTTTGGAAAAAAAACACTGTATGAATGTCATGTAGTAGAAGGAGCCTTCTTAAAGCATTCTGCAGCACTTTGAGCATGGTCAGAAAATGTTGTCGATCGGTACTCGAGGCTCTTGAGAACATGTGAGCCGAATAATATAGTGCGGCACATACGTGGCCTGGAATTCAAATAAATTCTTAAAGTTATGCAGCTAAAGATTGCTTTCTCTTCTCTCCTAGCTCAGAAACCACTTGTCACAGCCATTGAATCAGCCATTAGCTGATTTGAGCATGGTGCGCTCGGTCATTACTGGAGCTGCCTTGGGAGGCCACGACTTGTCTACGACTTATTGCGTGCGCGATTGCACTGTAAAGCCGCATATTTGAAAAAAAAAAAAAAAGTGCTCAACGTCACGAGGTGTGCGTGATGTATTTTCTTTCTCCTTGTCATCCCTCCCTGTTTGCTTAGCTTCCAGCGCTTTTGTCGGGACGAAACAAAAAAGAGGACACAATTGCAGGGTGCGACAAATCTTTGTCACTGCTTGTACTGGACAGGTTCTAAAAATTTTTGCAGTGGTGAATTTGTAAGGCAGTAAGCTCCTTTGGTGAATCCATACCATGGCTACTTGAAAAAGTGTTGCAGGGCTCCTTACACTCATCATAACACGTACCAAAAGCATAGAACCATGCTAGGCTTCAAAAGATGTGAATTGAGCAATCAGTGGGTGTTTTAAAAAAGCAGTTCCTCATATAGATGTCCCTGCATTTTTTTTTTCTGCCTCATAAAGAATGATTTCAGCACAAGCAGCAAGCATACCTAGCCTTGTCTTACGGACAGCACTTTAAGGTACTAGTTTTAATGTCCTTTTTATGAATGCATAACGAATGAGTTACACAGTCAGAGAACAGGGTAAGCACCATTTATTAACAATATAGGCCATAGTTATACATATTGTAAAGTTGTACATTGGGATTGAGGTAAAAATCAGGTATACAAAGAGGAGCTGCACTAGGAAGAGAAAAACACAGGAGTACTTCTGTCGTAAAACAAAGGTGTACCATAAATGCCTTGGCGGGTTATTGACTTAAACTTCGGAATGTTTGCAGTACTTTCCCAAGTAACCACAAATAATCATGCGACACGCAATGCTCATTTTGTAATATCCATTAAACTTCTGAATTCCTGCCAAGATGACATGAAATTCTGGGTTAATGATGAAGCAGCAATTTGAAAGATGTCGAGTGGCAACATCCTGTTTGATTTAACTATCCATATCTATTCTCAAATTTCAAAACTAGTATTTGTGCACTTTAATGCATACCAAATGATACAGTTGCCAGGCATATTAATGCTATTCCACAGTTAATCTCTTTGTTCTCATGCATGTACACACAACTTCTGTCAAAGATTAATTCTCCCACAATGAGTAACAAGTGGGCTCCTAGTCGTCTGATTGGCCTCCTAAATAACTGTCTAACAGCATTTGAAAATGAAAACGAGTTTTGGAGTTCTGCAGAAATGGCAGTATGACAGGATCCCTGCATATCTCAAGACCAACTTTCTTATGCCTAGAGTGCTCCAGAGGTTGTAGTAACGGCTATATTTTTGACAAGAGCATTCAGCTTAAGCCCACTCACGTTTTTGCAGTATTATGCCCACCCTTATAACGTAGAAGTAAGTAGGGATTTTTATGCTTTGAGAAAACTAGCACATATATGTACCAATGTTTCCTTGGCGCCCCGCCGCGATGGTCTAGTGGCTAAGGTACCCGGCTGCTGACCCGCAGGTCGTGGGATCGAATCCCGGCTGCGACGGCTACATTTCCGATGGAGGCGGAAATGTAGGCCCATGTGCTCAGATTTGGGTGCACGCTAAAGAACCCCAGGTGGTCGACATTTCTGGAGCCCTCCACTACGGCGTCTCTTATAATCGTATGGTGGTTTTGGGATGTTAAACACCACATGTTAATCAATCAATGTTTCCTTGGCAAACAGTTTTTGTTTCAGGCTTTAAAAAAGATCCAAACAAAGTTCACCCTTTTCCTGAGCCTTTGTCAACTCTACAGTGCTCATGGAATAAAGTGCGACATCAAGTATAAGAAGTGTGGCGTGAAGTTGATCAAGTTAAACATGTAATGCTGCTTGAAATCTAGTCACTAAATATAATGTTGGCTCTCATTATCAGCTCATTTTTTTTCAGCCTATTTTATGTTCATTAGGGAAGGAGGCTTCTCCCAATGATTTCTAATTTTTACAATCTTGAAACTAATTCCGTTTTATTCCTGCAAGCTACAAAATTTTGTCTCTCCATCTAATATAACTCGCTGCCATCCTCCTAGACTGTGTTTCCCATCCCTTAGTAGCCATTCAGTTGCACTAACTGAATACTGGTTGTCTGCCCCACACACTAAGCCCATTTCTTTCATTTAATGTCAACTAGTACTAACTGAACACTGGTTGTCTGCCCCACACACTAAGTCCATTTCTTTCATTTAACGTCAACTAGTACATCCGATATGTCTGCCTATTCTCTGTCCCATTCTGCTGTCTTCATATCTCTTAATGTTGCATACAGACTGTGTCAACATTTATTTAGTTTTTCCGTTAACATTCAAGTTTCAGGCCCATATGTTATAGAACTGATAGTATGCAGTTATTGCATAGTTTTCACTTCAGAGGCAGTGGCAAATTGCCTGTCATTATTCGGGAATGCCTGCCTTATGTGCTCCAGCCAATTCTTATTCTTTGGTGAATTTGCTTATTATGAATATTGTTGTACAGATTCCAATGCTTGGTGGCCACTCACAAACCCTCTCTCTTTTGAAAGTGTATGAGTGAATATCATGTCAATGTGATATAAATCGAAGCCTAGGTGTAAATGAAAGTATGTGCATTACTTAACCTTAAAATGACTTGTTTCATTCCATGAGCATTGTCAATGTCACTACATGCATAGAATACATGCTTATGAAGGATGTAGTGAAGCTGCCACAACAGAAAGTGTGCTAAAACAATCACAGAAATGTCTAAGTATCGATGCTGTTGACTATCCAGCTGAATTACTATGTTAATACTCAGTGATGTATGTATAACCTCATGTATCCAGTCTTGACCTTAAATGTTTGTGCCTTATCGTACGTGCCATGAATACCAATGATTACTTGGGTATGAAAAGTCCAGATTCAATGTACAAGAAGTTCAAACTAAACATGAAAATTTCCTATCCATTAGAAGAAACAAAGGCTGGTGAAGCAAGGTATAAATACATTGCTATTCAATGCACTGCTGATAACACCATCTTTGTCAAACATGACTTACGGGTAGTAAGCTGCAATAAAAAATATTTTTGGCAGACACATTTGAGGGATTTATAAATATGCACGAGTAAAAAAAGCCTGTAAGCTATTATAATACTGTAAATGGAGAGATACCTGTAAGAATTTTTGCAGGAACTGCTAGATTTGGCTGTACCAGAGAACTCCACTCTCTATTATTGTTGAAACAGCTTATAAGTTACAGAATGACCATTTTCCTCTTGGTACATTTTGGAAGAGCTTAAACTTCTAGAAATGCTAATAGTAGATGCCGAACGGGACAAACCTTTTAGAGTTCTGCATAACGCGCTGCATCACAGTGGAAGTCTTTTTTCTACATAGTCCAATCTTGCGAAGATGCATTATATATGCAAAAATTTTATTCTATGAGGTACTACGTCCTCCAGTACTAAATTCAACAGGTACAGGGACCAGTTGAAGTCAACTGGTACAGGGACCAAATGCTTTCTGTGTTCTTATGAATGCATTATGCAAACAAAACATGTGTCAGTTTGAAGTAATCACTGTTACTTAATAGATCTTTCAAACTAAATGTTGTAGTATAAATAAGCTATTTATTAGAAAGCGGAATAAAGTAAAATTATCATAGCATTATTAACTAGCTACTGCTTATTAAGAAAATAAACAAGTTTAAGTGAAGTTTTTAGTAAAAATATATTAAGCCAACAAGTACAATAATTTGTCATGTCAGCTTGGCTACAGCTCTCATTCAACAGAGATGAAAACTACACAACCTCAAAAGCATGATGTTTCCCACATTATAAGTAAACCAACAGTGCTTGGTTAGCATATTCAGTATTGTTACAGCTGGTTTAACTAAATAAAAAACAGTAGAGGACAACATTGGGCATTTTAACATTACATCACTGCAAGTCCTAATATTTCCAACATAAAGAAGTTGCTTATAAAGCCAAAAACAATACGGGGTTTACAAAAAGAAAGTGATAAAATGAAAATTTACAATTATTAACTATATGTTTATTAAAGAAGTTTTTAAAAAGTTTTAAAAAGCTAAGTTCATCAATCATTACACATATTTGTATTTTGTTTTATCTGAAATCAGCCATAAAAACAAGCAAAATAAGTTTTTATAGCAGTATTCAAACACAAATACTACATATTTACACAATTATTTGTCATGTCAGATAGCCATTCTGGGAAATTGAAAAATAATAATTACTCTGAACAAATGCATCATTGAAATTCATAGTGACTTTCCCATGGAGAGCAACAAAATAGTGAGCAAGTTTGCAGAAATAGATGGTTTACAAAGGCAGGTGTATAAAATACAGAAAGGTTAGTGGTGTCCTTGTTGCTTCTTGTGTATTTGTTTTGCACAACCATTTGTTGAAGATCCCTCCACGCTTCATATCACAAAGCATTGAGATCACCATCCAGGATCTTTTTTGCTTCCAGTAGTTTCAAAAGCTTCATCCCTCTAGGAAATTTTCTGGACTTCTGATCTTCCTTCCAACTAAACCAGCAAAGCAATATTGCTTTCATGCTGAATATTCTGGCAATACTCTTTTTTCAGTTATTAAAACTTTGAGGTAACTGGACCTCAGCTCATCTCAAGTGACTGCCACTTTTTGACTTACAATGAGCTTGCATTTTCGTACTCATCATGATTATTTTTCCACTTTGTGAATAGATTGTGATGAATAGCAGCTGTCAAGTGTGTTTTATTTCACAACACAAATGGCAGTGGCTGTTCTATTAGTACTCTCATTTAGTAAATTTTGCCACGCTATGTGGCGGCAAGCAATTCTTGTAAGCAGAGATCCCCTGTTTGCAATTTAAAAAAAAGAAATGAGTCGCAATGATACCGTTGTGATTTTGAAAAATGAGCCCTTTACCAGTTATTGACATAATTTCATTTTTTAATGTTTTTTTTTCACATTACATGAAGGTTGTATATTTTGTCACTCTAGAAGAAATAGAGGCATGCCTCAGAGTGCCCTAAACAATTCGTAACAACTTCCCGTGAGCCAGTTGTGGCTTCCTTTCCCCGGGATTGTTCTGAGGTAGCATATGTATCATTGTGCATATACCTCGTATCATGAACCACGCAATGAATGGGAGCCTACTAGACTGCGAAGCAAGCTGGTGTGATTGTAAAACATTGCGATGCTCTTCCCTTATGTGACAAACTTTCGTGTTTTGACATCATGGCACGGTCACCTTCTGGATATTAAAACTGAAACCAGTTTGTAGAAAAGCTGTTTGTTTGTAAACTGTTTAGGGCGCTCTGAGGATTGCCAGCAATGTTTCTGGAGTTGAAAGGTTCAGAACGTTCACTCAGTGGAATAAGCTAAATGTAATGAGCCAGTACTCCTATGAAAACAAATTACTGAATACCAAATGATAACTTTCTCAAACCAAAAAACCATCAGCACTGGACATCAGAAGTGGTGTTCAACACAATTGCCAGTAAAATCTTTGACACAACTGTACTATCTGTTAATTGGTAACTTCAACCCACCTCTTCCAATCGCAGAATTGAGGCTTATTCAGTGCTAAATAAACATTCACCTAGCAGAAAGTACAAGACTAGCACCACTGTTAAGAAATTCTTCTAAAAACAGGTAACTCTGCTACCATATATTACACACTTTCTACATATATCAATATGTCATGCAAGCCTTTTGTAAGAGCTATGTTCCCAAGCTCTCAGAGAGAGAGAGAGAGAGAAAAACCAGGGGTGTGCAAATATCAAATTTCTACTTTGAAACAAATTCAAATAATAAAACCCAAGTGTGAATCAAAGTGAGTTTTTTCAAATGTGTATAGAACAACTACCGAATTTTGCAAAAAAAAAAAAAAAAATGTTTTATGCAACTAGACATGCAAAAGTTTCTGATGTACAGCAAATAATGTACAGGAAGTTTATTCATACAACACTATTTTCTCACAGTACCATAAAACATTAATTTAATGTGGTTACGAAGGATAGTATCTGCTTGTGTCGTACTCAAGTATTTCAATAATGGCTTTGAAGAGCAATATCTCTAAACAAGTGCTAGGCTCAGAAATGCTTTACTTCTGCAAGTTCTACATTTAAAGTTAAGTTCGTAAGAGTAAAATGCAAACTTTACATATCTCCCAAAAAATAAGTAGAAAATGAACATATGTTGGCTCCTATATGAGAAATAAAAAGTTTGTCTCCTATATATCTTGCTTGATGAAGCCCTAAACAACATCCTCAAGTCGTATCTTTTTTTATTAGCTCAGTGTTTTTTTTCTGTTATATTTTGGTAAGTCTATTCATTTTCAATATACATACATTATATATTACATGAATAACACATATGTGTAACACATATACATATAATACAGGGCACCCCAGCAGCCAGAGTTTAAAAATATGCTGATTCACTCTATGACAGCATGACCAAGTGCATGTTTCTGACTACTGCATGGACTACGTTAGACTACTTTCACTATTCTGCTGAATCGCTTAATTAGAGAAGATTAATTAACAAACTTGTAAAACAAAAAGCTGGAAAAACTGCAATTAGAAAACTATAGATTGGTTGGCAAAACATCTGATTAGGCAGTATCAAACTTTGTATCTGCTAAGTACTGGTATTTTCTGCTTACTGCAGATGCCCATGAAATAGAATATATGATGCAACATGCCTGCTTGTGCACCATAATTGCAATGCTACGCAATGTTTCGTATGCAAACGACCACAGCAATCGATAGGTTGGGCTGCCACTTAAGGTGATAGGGTGGCGACAATGGTAGCGGCTGTTTGATGATTCGCCTATTGTTTGCAGCAGCACAAGTGATAACTGCAACATCTGCTTATTGCTGTAAATAACCGCCACGAGGGTAGCAAATAACTTTTATGCAAAAATTAGGGAGTACTACATCAATGCAGTGCTTCCTAATGTGCAGATGTCATGTGATATTTTTTATATTTTGCTGGCTCCTGTGATAAGTAGAAAATCACTAATACTTATTGAATACTAAGTTATAAATTACATAATTAGATATTTTTCGAACTGATCTACAACTTTATAATTGGAATTTATAACCCACCTTCATTGCTCCAGAAGTTGGTTATTCAATCTTGCCTCATCAGGCAATTAAGAACACAAAATATAATGTTATTTATCATAACAACTTGCAATATGCATTCAGTCATGCCATCGAAAAATGCGTAGACATATTTTTAACTCTAGCTGAAGTTAGCAGAGTTAAAATACAGCCGATGCTGCTGGTGCTGCTTGAAGAACAATAGACACGACATGAGAACTCCACTAGTTCAGTAATTGATTGATTGATTTGTGGGGTTTAACGTCCCAAAACCACCATTTGATTATGAGAGACGCCGTAGTGGAGGACTCCGGAAATTTTGACCACCAGGGGTTCTTTAACGTGCACCCAAATCTGAGTACACGGGCCTACAACATTTCCGCCTCCATCGGAAATGTAGCCGCCGCAGCCGGGAATCGAACCCGCGACCTTCGGGTCAGCAGCCGAGTACCTTAGCCACTAGACCACCGCGGCGGGGCCACACATATCTTTTGTCCGGTGGCAATCCACCATTGTGTGACAGTTGTGGTGAAGAATTAACAGTCCTTCACATGTTAGTTCAGTGCAAACTTAGAAACTCTAAGAAAACAGCATTTTCTATTATCCTACCGTCAACATATACCTTTACACCCTGCAATGTTCGTTGGTAGGGAACCGCTTTTTAGTCATAAATCATTGTTAGCGTTTTTAAAAGACCTTAGCCACTAGACCACCGCGGCGGGGCTCCACTAGTTCAGTACTTTTGTTACCTCTATTAATTAATATAAGCTGAGATTCTTTGGTCATGAATACAGATGAACAACTCACTTTATATTTAAAAAAAAGAAAGGCAAACCTATATTTGGGTAAACACGTCCATTCCCGAGGTTGCAGGCAGTTGTATAATTTCAGATGCCCACCACTCCTGTTAACCTTCGCAAGTGAAAATTACTACTTTGTCCCAACTTTTTCATTTGATTAATTAGTCACTGCTGAAGCATCACCTATGGCCTAAAGCTGCAGCTCATTATATGCGGCTGTAAAGCCACACCAAGCTGAAAATTTTCATACATTCTGCAATTCATGGTAAACTTTCTTGCTTAGTTAATCTATTCAGGAACATGACACTTAAAAATATAGTTAAAATGTATGCTAGCTTCATAAATGATTAAATGCACTTGATACAGTGGACCACTAATCTTAGTATCTAAAAATATTTTTTTTCATGGCCCTAGTCCAATTCAATTTTGGGGTCAGCTCTTTCTTATTTGCCTCCATTTATATGCGATAAAATACTCTTATAAAAAGATTAAATATAGAAGTACTGGTAGAAACTTTATTAAAAAAAAAACAGTCTCTTCTAGTGTTATACAGAAGCATAGCCTGGATTTAGATGCTTTCAACAGGATAACAAGTGCAATATTGAAACTCAAGGCATAGACTTTCTTTTGGCACTGGGTTATGGTACTGTTCAGACTGTTAATTACGAAACTTCCATAGCTTCTATTAAACTAAGGTACTCTAAAGTTTTATATGGTGCTTTTATAATATGCTTGAGGCTCATCTATTATGCTCAAGCTAAAAAAATATGAAGAAAACAAGTATTTTATTGGTACAGAGTTTTTAGGAATAAGGAAGCAATGGCATTGACTGTGGCAACTTGAGCATGTTTTTTTCAATAGAAATGTAGAATATATGACAAATGTGAGGGTAGGACATTTTAAATTTTTTACATGGGTAAACAGGTTATAATGTTCTTCTTAAAAGTGCAGTGACTCATGATTTAATGCACACATTATTGTAACACATACAGCAAAGCCCCTGCAAACTGTATTTTGCAGGTACAGGCATAACTAAAATTTATAATTTCAGGAAACAGATATAGCAAAAAATTAAATGCATGAGTTATTACGTGTGGTATAAACAAACAAAATTTGCCTGCTTAGAGGAATTTTTGACAATCAACGGTTCTCACAAAGTATTTTTGTTATTCGTTAGCAATATAAAAGCAAGATAGTCAGAAAGCAGTGCTTTTTGAGCTGTGTACAACCCGGTATAGTTGTCTCCTGAGGATGAACAACTCGGAACAGTATGCTTTGAGAGAGTACGATCTATATGTAGTAGCAGATTGAAAAGAGAGAGAGGAAGGGAAGAGAGAATTTCTCTGGGCAACCAGGAGCACTATTAAGTGTCCTTGGAAGGCTTTACACCAGCACAAGAAGTGCTGCTGTGACTGGTGCACCTTTGGAGGCACAGATTTTAAACACTGAAATGTTATCCTATTCTCACAGGGAAACTCCCAATTACTTGCAACAGCCATGTTTGTGAAAAGAATACATACTTAAGCATCTGCACACCAGCAGCTTTTCGTTACTTTTGTGAGACCACAGCTAGAATTGGAGCACAATCACTCCTGATGAGGCTTATGAACAAGTTGCAGAGTGCGAGAAATTGTACATATGCATACATACGAATGCTGGTAACAATTCAATACTTTTGTCCATATATTATGTGTGGTCATAGTTGACAGTTAGCTATTATCTATATCTGAACACTTAAAGGGCCCCTGAAATACTTTCTCAGGAAAAGACGAAAAATGCTGCCAATTGGTAGTCTGGGCTCCCGAGGACACGTGAGCCAGACGTTATGGTGCAGCATGTGGCCTTGAATTGACAATTAATTCCAAGTTGGCAAGAAATTACCCTGTATTCACTCAACGAATGATGCCATATACCCAAACCACTGCACCATATACCCAAGTCTATAGCCATTGGCTGATTACAACATTGTGACGTACGTAGTTACCGTGGCAGCCATAAGATGTCCCCATGTTCCCATTAGTGCTCGCAATGACATCGAAGGTAAGCTGCACACTCAAAGAAAAAAATATGAAAAGAAAGAGCTCAACTCATAATGCACTCTGATGAAGCGACACAGCTTCTTGCACCCTTGTCATCTCCCTCTCTGTGTAGCTTTCAGCACGTTCGCTGGTACAAAAGGAGAGAAGATGCTTAAAGTGTGCAAAAAATCCATGTAGCTCCACTAGTACTTAACGGATACTAAAAATTTTTGTGGCAGTCGATTCATGAGGCAATAAGCTCTTTAAATGAAGACATTCAATGGTTACTTGAAAAAGTGTTGCAGGGCCCCTTTAAATGACTGTAACATAGCATCATGCCTCAATAAAGCAACACACTCATCTAACAAAAATTGCACCAAATCATAAAGATAGCATAAAATGTACTTGAATACAAACAAACATGCTAACTGGTTTCTCATAGTAAACAATACACACCATCTATCTTATTGGTATTTTTTGTAATTCACACACTTTTGAAAAATCATCACTGCAAAAAAAAAAAAACAATTTTCACTTTTCAGACGGATCATTCAATAGATGGACGTGCCTTGCACAGCAAATCACCATGTGCAGTAAGAGGACAAACACAACTGTTCTAATTACGATAATGATCAATGCATTTGGCACATAATGTAATGCGACTGAAGCCAGTAAGATATCAGAGCATAACCATTTAGCAGGAATCTAGAGGAAAACATCAGTTCAGATATATCCAGCCCAAAGTATAATTGCCATGCTATGTGGTTTTGTCTCTCACTGCATAACAAGCAAATAATTTGAACATGAAGATGCTTTCGTACATTATTCCTAATGATTGATTCAACTGTGCTAATAGTTTCGTGGCTCACAGGAAACAAACAATCTTTAAGCTATGGCTAGCTCACGTCCCGCCAGTACACTATGTGTGCTTATGTAAATAAACATAAATTGATCAGTATAATTCGTTGATTAGCTCACTGCACACT
Organism: Rhipicephalus microplus; assembly: GCF_043290135.1. NCBI lineage: Eukaryota > Metazoa > Arthropoda > Arachnida > Ixodida > Ixodidae > Rhipicephalus > Rhipicephalus microplus. The sequence continues at coordinate 152,080,040 of NC_134710.1, forward strand.
GCGACTTGTAGATGTCTGCAAACATTCATTTGGAGAGGTCACTACTTAAAGTTGCTGAACGTTCGTTTCCTTCCAAAAGGAAAACAACAGTTCTTGCAGTTTATAGGGTAGATGTATGCGAACATTCATTTGGAGTAGTAACTATTTGAAGTTGCTGAATGTTTGTTTCCTTTGGAAAAGACAACAACAGTTCATGAAGTTTATAGGCAGACAGACTGTTACAAGTGGAAACTCATCTGAATAATTCTCATCAAGAGAGCTTCATCTGTTGGGAAAGCAATACTGTTCCTGAAAAAATACATGGAGATGACTAATGTGTAATGGTTACCATTCATTATGCAAGAATGTCTCATGTCCCTCCTTAGCCAGCCTATGGATATGCTATCACTATACAAAACAATTTAATGACTGGTCAATCTCTACAAAATGCTGTAGCATTACTATTAGCTCCTCAAATGAGCACTACATTCCGTGTTATATTTACTGTCATTATCATAGTACCTCAGTAGTAATCATACCTTTCTTTTTTTCTCATTTATATACTTATCAGTTGTCTGAATTAAGATCCTGTCGTTACAAGTTTTATTTATATAAAGAATGTAAACAAGCCATTTGTTTCCAAACAAACTCTGCAGAACTTGCTAACTTTTTTCTTTGTTTTTTGAAATAAATTAGGAACATTCAGTATTTCATTCCATTAGATACCTTACCTATTCAAACAACCCAAATGATTCATAGCAGTACAACTAATGTCTGCCCCTTTAAGTAATTCACCTGCATAAATTATTTCATTCCATTAGAAACCTTACCTATTCAAACAACCCAAGTGATTCGTAGCAGTACAACTAATGTCTGCCCCTTTAAGTAATTCACCTGCGTAAATTTGCTAAACTGTGGTGCTGCTAAAGATGATCTTTAAGACGTGTAAAAGGAAGGACTGGTGGTATTTCTTACTTTTGGCACTATGTCATAAACCGTGGGTATAAACAGCTACTATACTGCGTTCTTTAACCTCTACGATTCAGCTCTAATGTGATCTATATATTAGTTACTGAGATGATAATTTCTATGCTAAAATTACTATTCTATAAGACCTCTATAAGTCATATTTATATATGTACATACAGTGCTTTAAACACATGAACAAATCATTACAATTAAAATCTTCTATGCCAGAATTTGCACAGTTGTGCTGCCATCCTGCAACAACCTCTAGTTTCATCATCAAAAGTTCTTTTTAATTGGGAGTGGGGGCTCTATCAAGCTGCATGCTCTAATCTACATTACTTCTATGTGAACGAGTGTGCCTACGTACCTTGTTGTAGTAGCTACATTAAACAACATGCACGTTATGCACAAATTGAATTGTTGTAATATTATCTTCACTGCAACTAGCACAACCATTTTCTACACATTCGTAGAACAGCTTTATTTATTGTTGTTTTTCGAAGCTGCTGATAGCTGCAGTGCTTGTCAGTTATGTGGGACAGGGAATATGGTGTATGTGCTACCAACTGATGAATATTTACAAAGTATTGCATTTCTTTGATGAAAGATAAAACTTTGCTGCATGTTACAGCTCCAATGTGAGCTAACAGTCGCAGCACAAGACCGAACCTTTTGAAAGCAAGAGCAAAGTATATTCAAAAATAAGAGGTCATGAGAGCATGAATTTAATGTGTACTTCTTATAATATTTTTCTATCAAAACATAAATAGTTCTACAAACATAACAAACCAGCAAACACTAATTCCTCCGAACGTGCCTTACTACATCGCTAAAGCAGCCTGAGATTGTCAGCTTCAACCACCATCTAACCTTTACACACAACTATGATCAGAACTGTTACTACAGGAGTGATAAATTTAACACTGCAGTTTTGATTACCTTTTTTTCTGTAAAACATAAGTAGTCTTAACAGTACAACAAACCAGAAAACAATATAGTTTTTTCCTTATGTGTCTTCCTGCATTGCCCTAGCTGCCTGAGATAGTGTCAGCTTCAATTATCTCCAGACATTTGCTCATAACTATGTGCACAACTGCTACAATGAAAGAGAAATCCCCTGAATAGCAGTATAAAGCAAAGTGGCCAATGACGGAATTCTATTAGTTTGGATAACTAAATATAAGGTGTGCAGTGTCTTTTCTAACTGCAATGAGATTTCAATTATAGGAACAGTTACAACAGTATAGTTATACTACAGCCTATTAGTGGCTACTGTATAATTACTAACTTCATACATTTGTTAATATCCACTTAGCCCATTCAGCATGTCACTTTCATTATTAGACTACAACTACTACAACTGCACTTCATCTTTATAGAGTAATTCTAAAACTGAGCTGTATACTATGTAGCTTCTGTACACTGGGAAGTTAAACCCACAGTCACATAAATTGTAACAGCATTGGAAAGAAGCTGCAGAGGTAACAGAAGAGCCTGTAACAGATGAGAAAATTTAAAGTGGTAAATGTTTTTAGCCATCCATGTTTTCCACCCTGAAATATTATGAAATAATGAAATACAGGTGAACTATTCAAATTGTGGTGCCCTCAACATACAGTTGCTGTAGAGGTGACATTATAGGGTTAGTGAACCAAATCTCACAAACACGTAAGCTGCTTTCTAGAGCCCTAGCATCATATAATAAAATGAAAGGCTCATTGACAATGATGTTGGAAACATCCAGAATGTGCACATCAATTTATTAGTTGTCTATTCCTTATACTCTTACCATTTCATCATTGCTTCTTTGTAGTATTCCTTCTGCTATTTTCTTGACTATTTCATCACTTCAGTTATGGTTCATCAGGTTTAATGTAGCTCATGCAAGACCTGCATTACTGGGTCAATTATGTTAAGCAATACTACATCTTCTTGCACTTTATTATTTAAGATAACTATTTCCTCTTCCTCCTTCACTAAAGCCTTCCAGTGCTGTTTTTCATATTCAACATATTCAATGAAGTCTTTGTGTGAAATGGCATAAAATTATCCATCACAATTAATTATGCAGCAGTTATTTAACAGAAGGGATGAACATGGATATTATTTGGGATCATTAAAAAAGCTTTTTTGCAGTACACTATGTGCACTTAAATTTGTGTGGGCGTGGCTCACACTGACATTTTTATGCTATAAATGATAAACTGGAAGATAAAATTACATAAAATCCCAAGTTAACTTGTCACATTTTGAAATATTCCGTATCTCATTTTACCTGCACTTTCCGTATCATCACTGAGCAAGGAAGCCAAGCATTTCTGCAGACTAAGGCAAAAAATGTTGAACTGTGTAATCAAAAGTATGGTCTAAATGTACATAAAATGGGGTGGCTACCCCAAGCTGCAATGTATCTTAATTTAGAGCAGCTGCAAACGATTCAATTTTGAATTATTGCTAGCCTACAATAATCTGACAGTTGTCCTGACATTGAATCCTGCTTAAGTGTACAAACTAGGAAATATCCAATTTAATAACCACTATGTTTTCTTCTCCATGTCACATAATTACAAGAGTGTGCCACTCGAAGCTATTAGTTCGTCAGTGTTACTTTCAAATGTTCCAGCATCTGCACAGCTAAGAAGTGATTATTGGTTGTGATGTACACAACAGACAACAGCCATTAACCTGGCATAATTTTTCTTTAAAAAAATGATCATGTTTAAAAAGACCATGTTTACATGTTTGAAAAAAGTACCCAATGCTTCCCATTTTTTAAATTCAGACTAGAGATGTTGTAAAGCTAAGAATTCATACCATACCGGAATGAACTATTGCTATTTATGCAGACTCTCTTACATAGAAAGGAAACTGAGCTAGCTGTAAAAAGTGTGGAAATACTGATAAGCCAAAACAAACAGAAGCTGTGTAAAGCAAGTACAGCCTTATTTCTGTGCAGTCCATGGTCAAAAAATGCCCAATTAAGTTCTCAATTGCAGAAATTGATCTATTTCAAGAAACATCAGCCTTCAGGTATGCATCAACTATGGATAGCAGAGAAGAGATGGGCAAGCCACTGACCATGCGGTAAAGAAACTCCAAGTTTCAGTTATGCCACACCACAAGTGAGACTTCCAGGGATTTGAAGAGGCAGTAACAAAGAGGCCCAGCAGCTATGACTGAACGTGCTTAGAGTGCTAACGCCATGCTCTGCCGCACATTGCAAGAATACACAACTTTCCCATGTGCATGGATAAGCTAACACACACACAGCCTCAGAAGATAAATGTTGAACTTAGTAAACTCTTGGAAGCTGCAATGAATTGTTAATGATTAAGACTATAAATAATTTAAAGAAACACAAATTAAAAGTTGACTGTGTACTTTAGCTGAAAACCAGCAAATCTATTTTGAGCAAAATGAGCAGCCAACTGTGTACTTATTGTTGACATAACACAACAAGCAGAAAATACATGATGAAAAGTTTGTTCAAGAGACAGAAGAAAACACCATTATGAGAAGGACCAGCACACTGAATTAACAAAAAAAATAAAGAAGACGAGACAGGATGAAGCGCTGACTTCCAACAAATGTTCTAGCCCTGAATCTTTACTGACACACCCACTTGTACACCCCAGCAAGAAGAAAGTGCACCCTTTGTGGCACATAAGACATATCACAAACAGAACATGCATGCTGGAGCTACAAGTCTCATGAAGACTTTCATTATCATTGCCTCTGAGTACACACATTTAGCTCGGCATTTGAACATTAAATGCGGTATATACAAATGTACAGTAGAACATTAAAACTCTGGAAACCAGCTTTTAGGTAGATTTTCAAATAAAACATAAACATAAATATGTACATATATTCCTATCTTTCTACTGTGGACCTCTAGGCATAAATAACTTCAGTAGAAATAAGAAGACAAACATACACTGAGACACCAACTGGCAAGTTTACATGCACAGCATTTTATCCTTTAGTAGGTGTCTTTGTCCACACTGTAAACTTCATTACCTCAGTATGCATAAATAATTGGCCAGAAACTGCCACTCTGCTAAGTTGTCTCTGAGTGGATATTATTGCAGTGAAATTTGTATAACTGCTTCTATTTATCCCAGGGCAAGCATATTACCACAGTTTTTGTTTCCCTGTAGAAAGAATGTATTGGCAATGCAACTTATATTATATAGATGTTGCAATGGCCTTTGAATTTGTATATATGGGGAACTCAAAGCAAATTAGACACTTGAAACACGACGGCACCTCCCTGTAGAGGCCTGGAGGCATTGGCACCAAGGGGCTGGTGGTTCGCTTGTAGCGCTGGTACTCCTCCATGCTGGATAAAACAACAGTGTCACATATTGTTATAGTCATGAATGTTTTCAAAACATGAAATTATGCTTTAAAACAGTGAAAAGTCAAATGTTCAAAGACAAAATATAATTTAAAACTATAGTAGTCCACCACACACTGTGACATTGTCTTATAAAACTGAGAATAAGTCATTATTTGAAACATTGTCCAAAGGTATATGAAATATCCTAGACATGTATACTATTGAAATTAACTTCAATTGCATACACAAACTTCTCATTTTGGTCTCAAAAATGATTATGTGTGCCTCTCTCAATACATCAATACACAGCTATTTTGGTAGCAAACTTCTTTAGTATTTTTATTGACAGCTTTTTTGTGCATGTTGTACACTTTGTTCCTGAATCTGCAAAATGGCCCTAATGTTTGGCACACAGTACAACTGTGGAAACATGCTCTGTTTCATAAAAGTAAAGGACACGGCCCATGGTGAGTGAGTGCGAGCAAAAATTGCTCGCACTTAAGGCCTTTCTCAGCCCAGAACAAGATACTAACACAGCATTTTCTTCCATGATGCTGGCTATAGCTGTTCGTGCTATCCATGCCCAATGTTCTTGCCATACAATTTAAAAAAGTGAGTTGAATAATGTGCATATAGGTTGACAGAGAATGTAGGAGTGCATAAAAAAAAACTGTGAAAAATAAACACAAGCTTGAGGCCATCTTTATGAAAGAATGCAGTAGACAAGAAGGCTTCTCATATGTTCGATTGTTCCAGAAAAATTATGTCGGCCATATATGTGAATGGAATGAAAAAACTATATATTTGAAGTAAAAATGAAATGGCACAGCCTCGAAGCGTTGAAGGGATTATTTTACCATTATGAATTTAAAAATCTTGCATTAAAAAATTGTTTCTACTTTGCATTACATAGTCTTTGTTTTGGAGAACTTTCTATGGTTGAATTTTATGGAATACTGTAAATGTTTCGTTTTGCTTCCTATAAAAATAAGCTAAACTTAACATGCAAGAAAAAAATACCTGTACAGTAGCATAGTCAGCACCTTTCCAATGATGAGAGCACAAAAGTGCTAAACTTTGTTTTAATTTTAGAACAATATTTCTGTGACTAACCACAGTTATTTGAACATTTTAAGAGTCAATAAAAGTTTTAAGAGTCTTTGAAAAATTATTCAAGAGTGATAAAGTTTGGCCCCCTGCACTATACTACTGCTGCTTTTAGTGTGTTTCAGTTTTTATTACGCTTTAGCCAGTGGTTCACAAGCATACATTCATGGACTGTGTAAACCCTTATACAAGTGAGGTTTGTTTTGTGGTGTTGTGCATTTCATTTTTAATTATCTTGGAGTCATGTTGACTCCCGACGAATTTTGATTTCTTATGATGTGTAACAGAGTAACCCATTGTACATGCTCTCTGTGGAAAGAGGCAGTCCCTTCTCTATTAAAGCCACTTACAAGCTATATGCTGCTCATGAAATGTCAGAACATCACATGTTTCTATACCTGTAATGCAAAAAAAAAAAATGTCTGTAGAAAAAGGTCATTCTCTTGATGATGGAATAGATGTGACAGTACTATGAGAATAGAGAGGTTTGTCATAAGTACAGATCGCACCCTATCAGCTCCTTTTGATCCCGTGATGACCACCTTCAGGACTATATTTATCAGTGAGTGAGAAGAAAGTGTGGGTCATGGCTTTGAGCTATCTGAACTTTTTAGAAACATTTAAGTGGCATAAGAGCCATGAGACACGACATCAGGAATCTGGGTTCAAATTCTCTCACGGGACTACAGCCCTTTATAAGAGGAATGCTCTGGGCAGCAATGCTTGTATTTATATGAGATGTCTCTTATAAGCAGAGAACTTTCTATGCATTTTCTTATAAACTCATATTTTAATGTAAGCACACTGGCACCTCTCATACTCATTTGCCTCTTATATCAGTGTCTCTTATGAAGGGGTTCGACTGAAGAGGCTGTATTCAGACAGCCTCTTGCCAGGTTTCATTCCAAATTATGGCTACACACTGAAAGTTCTACGTTGCTGTCTGAGGAGCATTTCACTGTTTAACAATGAGACGATTTTTCAAATCGGTTCATTATTAGAGGAGCTAGAAGAAATATATCTGTCCTATTATGCCAATGCCTTGCGTTGACTATGCTTACTGAAGGCAAGCTTAATTGACTGCCAAAGCTACGCCTTCTCTTTTTTCTTCGGCTAGCATCTACAAGCAGCACACCTTTCCTGTATTTTCCCAGCTTCCGGAGGCTGGAAAACATTCCATGTTCTCCTTTCCTAGGCAGCACATTTCCAAATATTGGATAAAGTTATGTATCATAGTTAGCGATGTTCCAAGAAAAGCCTGTTATGTAGTCATGTGTGAGTGAATGACTTTCACTCTCACTCAAAGTATGGCTCGCTCAAACACTGAGTGATCTATATTCCTCACCTGATTGTTTCTTTGAGAAATTGTAATATATGGCACTTGTGCAACTAGTATTCTACTTGGGTGCACAGCATGCACTGTGTCCCCAAGTTGAATGCGGTTCATAAAAGGTGAAGTGGTACAGGGCTTATTAAACATGTGGCACGCACCAGCCATAGCGTATGTCGGCGCTGTTCTCCAGCAGGGGCACTCCACTGAGAAAAAGGATGATAGCTGAGATGAAAAGGGGGCTGAGTACGGCCACCCACTCGGCCCCCCTAAGTACGTTTGTGGAGATCAGGAAGATTCCCCACCAGAGTGTGATTTCCCCAAAGTAGTTGGGGTGCCGCGAGTACTTCCACAACCCTGCAGCAAGCACAATAAAAAAAAATTATGTCTTGAACACAGAACATGGCTTCAGCTGTTTTCACAAAATGCTATAATATAATGTGCTTGATAGAGGTCACAGCACTAACCGTAACGAACTTAAATTTGTGCTCTATTGAAACAGCTAAGTGAATCGACAACATATGCCCCGATTTACTGACAGCAAATAAACGTGACGTGTGTGCTGTATGTATACAGTATACATGTCACTGGAGTGCACTTGTGATCAGCTTAGCTCTTGACCTGAGTTAACTTAAATAATTAGAAACTGAATCAGGCCTTACTTTCACACAGGTTGTTCTGTGGCAGCTAGGTGAAGATAGTAGACATCAGTAAAAAGTGCAGGACAAGCAATTGTATATAGGTGTGCGAGGGTTACAAAGAACGTGTAGAACACAGATGGCTGTGTTATTCAGAAAAAACAGAAAAGCTGTATTATGCAGACAACTGGCCATGCTTTTTAGAATATAAGGATTCCAATCAAAATATATCACTGCTTACTTAATTGTGCTTTGTATAAATATTTAAAAAAACCTCAGAATATAATACCTTGTAAAAACATTACAATAGTCTTTATAGTATCCTGCTGCAATGCCCCAATAGCAGTGCTCATTAAAAAAGAATACTTGTAAGTGATCCACATGTTGACACTTGTATGCAGGGTTATTTTAAATGCTGTACAGATTTGTAGTACACAACAGCAAGAGTACACAGACAATTCTTTCTAATATTGTGTTCGTTGACATATAACTCAAGCAGTGATGCTCCAGAAAAAGCCCACTTAGCAATTCTAGAAAAGGGTCTTTGATATGAGTACTGCCTTTGTCAAAACCATACAGTGTTCAACCAAACCTATATCTGGGTCATCTATAAATATGGCTATTATCTTCTTGGCACAATGACAAAGTCAATTTGATTCACTACCAATAGCTTCAAACTGCCACAAGTAGCGTACGAGTTTCAAACAACGTAGTCCAGAGATGGCATTTGCCCCATGCATTATGGCCTCCATATTTTATAATAAACTTTGTGCATAAGTGTCATACACAAATGCACTCGAGCCTACATATGCATATCAGCATGGGTCAGGTACTGCCACTACTCACCAACGTCGCACCAATGCCTGGCATTGGACGTGTTCTGCCGGTAGCTGTACTTCTGGGCATCTGCCATGGCCTCGCAGAGGAAGCCAATGACAAACACAATAGTGCCGGCCATGTCAAGCCGGGTCATGGTGGCATCCGTCAGGGGCTCGGCCTTGCGCGGGGAGTTTACAAAGATGACGGGCAGGCTGACAGTGTACACCCACACCGCCTGCATTTCATCATGCCTCAGCTCATACCTTATTTGAGTTTCCATTTGAAGGCTCTTATGACAGACACACATGCACAAGGCAGCTGACATCTTCATTTCCACCATTAACTACAAGTCCATGGCACTCAAAAGTAGGCTTACAACACTAGCAAGAATGGAGTAATCGCTACCTCATGTGCAAACAAACGGCTACACTTTATCATGCTGGACAATCCCTTTTTCCTTTATTGGAGATTTCAACTTTACAAACATACAATGGTCTTCAGTGTCGCCTATAGTTCATCTGCTGTCCATCGAATCGACTGAATCTTTGACTCGAATCTTCTTGATTCAGCAACAGCCTTTATGTTCTTCTTCTTCTTGAATCAGTAATCATCGTTCACTCTATCACAGTTAGTTCACTTTTTCACAGCATTTCACTTTCCAACCAACCAGACTGGCAAATGAAACAGCTAACACACTCGACTTAACATCCTGTACTAAGCTTGTGCTATAATATTTTGTATTTACCTGGCCTAAGTGACCACTTACTTCCAAAATTTACTATTAAGACTCCTATTTCAAAAAAGCATGTATTATAACAAAGTCATATGTGTTATATAAAAAAAGGCTAATTTTGAGGCAATAATAACTTTGACGATCGAACTGTTCATAACAACTGGCCAATTTTCAAAACTCTGAAATCCACAACCTCGAAAACAAATGCATTCTCTTGCAGAACCTTTCCTGCTCCTTGGTACAATGCCCACTAAAAGCATTTAGTGAAAAGAAAAAAGCATGCATGCTATGCTGCCAAGTTTTCTCCTACCAATGCGGGCTTACATTGCTAATGGTACATATGTGTCCGCACTGAATTTATTTAGAATTAATTAAGGAAACGTTACCTGCCATGTTAACTAACGACACCAAAAAGTTTGGCGTTCTTCCTTGTCAACAGTCATTCTAGTTTGACGTAACAAAGTAACTGAGTTTTTTATGTGCATGGCATGATCAGTTTCAATACCACCCTTAAAATTCAATAATAAATATCTCAGACTACATTTAACTTTTGCAATTTCTCAGAAAGCAAACACCATAAATTGTCATGCAATACAACTTTCTAATATAAACAGTCGCCCTCAAGCAAATAATTAGAATTTCAATTATCCAGTTTTTGGTAATTGGTCACTCCAATGTTATTTTAGCTACAGCAAAGTATTTCCACCTTAGACACAAAGTACCACAGAATTTTGATAAAAAATCCGTATTGTTTAAAAAAAAACACTCTCTATACAGACATACAGGAGTGAAAGAGGCGTTTATGGGCACAAGGTCAGTGCATTAAGAACTTCAATACCTATAATTTGTAGTAATACAGCAAGAAATAGTCATTTGCCTTTAACCCACTCTCTAGCATTGAGACATGTTGGTATTGAGGTCTCATTGACAGATATTGCTTTTAATAAGTCTGTCAAATGGTGACACTGCAACATGGTAATGTGACATATGTCTTTCCTACATGCTATGCCTGTCTGTTACAAGAGCTTTGACAGATAAGAATACAGCGATGAGTATAGCAACACTACTTTAGAGCGTTAAAAAAAAAAAATGTTACATGAAGAAAAAAGGGTAGTCATGCTTTAACACAGTTTTTTTATTTGAATGATTACAAGCTTAGTATTGAAGCTAACTTTTTAATATTTCATGCAGCATTATAATTGCTTTCAGTATTTTTGATGCATTTTACAACTTTGATGGTGACCAGTACAACTTATTAAATAACGAAGAACTAAAAAACATGAAATCCTTTATGATGCAACAGGCTTATTTCACCAAAACTGAGAAGTAAAAATGTGGAACTTTTCATATAGAATGAAAACTCGATCTAGCGAAACCAAATTGTTTTTACAAAGTTTTCGATCTAAAGAAGAAATAATTTCCATTCACTGGCGGGTACCCGCAGGATTCAATGTTGTTATCAAACTAATTTAACAAAGCCAACTTGGCCCGAAACCTAATGGAATGAAGTTTTTTCCAACGTAAATTAGTAAAAAAGTGGCAATTTTTTCTAATTCCAAAACAAATGAGCTTTTCTTTAAATTTGCACAATAATGCTATTACATTAAAACAGGTAGTGATTATAGTAATGACCGTAGTATTATTTTCGTGAGCCTGCATGCTGCATCCATGCACAGAACTAACTCGACAGTCAATCGCACTCTTACACATTAGATGCCCCTAAAAGCAATGATGGTTTATAGTCAAGGTAAATGCTCTTACAGGAACTCTGTGGTGGTTGCTTTAGTTCCTTGCACAGATAGCACTGATGGTTTCCTCACAACTTGCTTGCTCAGCCTTCTTGCACAATTACTCCATTCATTCTACCTGCCTTTGCATATCGGCAGCCTATGACTGCTTCGCGTGATTGTCTACTTTGCCTGTATCGCCCGGACGTGGGAGGCGCCATATCAAGACGATGTGAGATGCTTCATGTATGGGTGAACCTTGAAGACTTTCCACATGCTCGGGTATTGGTTAGCATCGTATACAATATTGTGGTGGCTTTAGGGTGTTGCTACATTACAATTTTACATTTTGAAGGACCAAAAAATTCTATTCCTAATTTTACAAACATTCTGATTTAACAAAATAATTTGAGCATGGTCATCATTTCATTAAACTTAGCTTCAACTGTACCACTATTATCACGTAAGAAGCCTTAAAGGCCAACTATGGCGATTTTTCGAGGTCAGTGGATCTCAATGAAATTCACTGGGTACATTCATTTGCACGTTTGTGCTATTCATGCCAAATTGCAGGCTTGAGAGTTTAGCAGATTATTTTCAAATGAATTTTATAGCTTGCCCCAAAACGCTCACCTCACTTGCCAGAATTAATGGCAACATTGTGTGTGACGTAGAGTTTTGCGTGGCAGAAATGACGAACTGATGTGCCACTGCAGTGTTTGCTTGTCTGCTATGAATTGTGTGGGTTTGGCCGGCACTTCCTTGGTTGAGCGTGCGATTTCCTTTCCCATGTTGGTGGGCATACGATAGGTGCCAAGTGGTATTGCGTTGTGAGCCACACACGATTTGCCATATATTCACCATAACAGTGCAAGTGTTTTAGCCAATCGTCGCGGATGGCGTGGACAGATAGTGCCATGTGGCAGGCATTATGCGCAATCAGGCAGGTTCCAGCAGCATTAGGCAAATCTTTACATCACACGTAGAAGCGCACTCGGTTGGGTTTCAGCTTCTGTGTTGTGTTTTTTCGGTAATTAAAAATTATTTTCAAAGTTTTTGAGCATTTCAGTTATCGGGCATGTGAGAACAGTGTCTAAGGAACATAAAAGAACCATTATCCTGGCATGGTCAAAAAATAGCTGGAGATGGCCTTTGAAGGGACAGTAAACAACGTCAAGGTCCAAAAATTGTTATAAAGAGAAATACGTGCACTGTTGCTTTGTGAACATGCTCCCGCAGAAATTTTGCGAATACGTGCTATATTTAAGAAGTTACAGGAGTTAGAACATTGGTTTCAAATTTTCGCACTCTCTCGCCACCCTTCTCCCTCACATGGAGGTGAAGGTGTACCCAGTCACGCAGCCTGTCGTCGTGACTCCGCCTATGGAGCAACACTTTTCCTCAATTTGCTCATGTCGAGGGCGAAGCACGTGCATGCATGTGCGCGAAAGTGCTGTGAGGCCCAAAAAGGGGCAGTTTCATAGCAGTGGGTGGCAACAGGAACTGACATTGACTTCACTACTGTTTGTTGAGACCTGGTTTAGACCAATCAACGAGCTGCGTGCTGCATCACGTTGCCCATTGCCGAGTTGACCTCACTGCGCGTGGAAGGAGGTTGGTGAGGCGTAAGAAAGATGTGCGGGAATAGTTTTTCGAAATAGAGGCTCAGCGGGGTGCACAGCATTGTAATATTCAGAAAACGTGATCGCGGCAGTATACTCTACGAATTCGCGAGTTTGTTTGGGGGGTGTAAAAAAAAAAGTCGGAGCCTGTTGACCGGCCCTTTAAACAACATGCCAAATATTTATTCAAATAATTAAAAAAATGATAGGAAAATGCTTTTTAAACTAGTTTTTCTCTAAATGTGTACATAAGTTTGAAGTACAATAGTCTGAATGCTTAATAATAAAAAAATATAAGCTGGTCAGGAATAATGAATAACCAGGTTAAAAATGAGCTACTACATTGTGTCTTCAGTGAAGCATAAAATAATTACAATTGGCAAGGGTTGCAAAAAAGGTGCCTATTTTCTGTAGTCGAGAATATGAATTGCACTAGGTAGGCACTATTCATGCAGTGGGAATGAAGAAAGCAGAATGCCTTGTCAGCATTCCCACATGGACTTTCAAGTACTGACCAAGCGCAACGCCCTCTTACCTCATGCAAGAGTTAAATGAGAAAGGTGGTTGTTTGGGCTAGTTGGTGTTTCATGATAAATGAGGGTAAAGCGGGAAAAAGAATGTGCACTAGGATGGACAGATGACAAGTACCTGCCGTTTGTCTGCCTTAGACCACATTATCCTTTTTTCGCTCTTTACTTTGTTCATCAGGAGTTAAAGGGTCAAGTATTTTATTAACAAAAAAAAAAAAGACCCTAGGTAGATGTTTGCCAATTCTGAGAACTGGTACATAAAAGACAGCAAAGACGTATGAGTAATTTCTTACATTGTTTGGGAGTACTAATTAAGCAGCTGTTCCTCGGCAGTTTTTTTTATGATGCTTCAACACTTAAGCTCCCTGTGCGTTCTCAGCGATAGCTTGTTCAACATGTTCTTAGGAGTTCTCATGCAAGAAACACTGTACTCAACGAACACCATCTTTAACTATATGCCCATGGAAAATCGTTGCCAATCGCTCCGCCGCGGTGGTCTAGTGGCTAAGGTACTCGGCTGCTGACCCGCAGGTCGCGGGATCGAATCTCGGCTGCGGCGGCTGTATTTCCGATAACGGAAATGTTGTAGGCCCGTGTGCTCAAATTTGGGTGCGCGTTAAAGAACCTCAGGTGGTCGAAACTTCCGGAGCCCTTCACTACGGCGTCTCTCATAATCATATAGTGGTTTTGGGACATTAAACCCCACACATCAATCAACATCGCTGCCAATTGTGGAGGCTACACCTCATGGTGCATGTTGTGACCAGGTAGCGTGAGAGAGCGCTCGATTCCTGTACCACTTAGTCATATGACATGATGTTGGCAGCAACTCGGGAGAAGTTGTGAGGGCTGTGCATGTTTACAAGGAAATGCTGGAAGAGGTGCTGACCTCTGTGTTAAAAAGGAGGAGAGAATAGGTGATAAAAGGGCAGTGCATTTGCGAATCATGTTCCAGGCATTGTGTTATAAGAGGCATGGACTGGACAGTCATCAGCTTTTACCACTATAGTTGCACACACTCTGCACTGACCTCCAGTGTGAGGATAGTGAAATGTGACATGAGAATCAACACTTACAGATTACATTGGTTAGAAAGGTGCACCATGAAGTGTCACATATCCTAGGGAAATAGAAGTAGAATTGCTTTTATTCTGTAATAAATAATTACCCTTTCAAGCAAACTCCGAGTGATGGTCTTCCATATTGGATGAGTTGCAGCATCACTGCATCAGCTTTCATCACAGCCATATAAAACTTCTGACTGACAATGTGCTGGATAAACTAGATGACAGACCATTTTCAAAAGAGAAGATCCTCAGATTATGGGGCTACATGTTGCAGGCCAGCAAGATAATGCTGAAGTTGGTACTGTTTCTAAAATCAAACGGGTAAAGCGATCACTCGTAGGTGCATAATGGACAGGTGCACATGTATCTTGACAGTGGCTCCTTCCTTATTATTTCTTTATTTTTATTTCTTCACCTTTTCCCCTCAGTGCAGGATAGTCAACCAGAAGTGCATCTGGTTGACCACCCTGCCTTTCCTTCTTTCCCCGTCCTGAGTGATGTCCAACATGAAGCTGGTTGATGTGAATAAATTATCGGTAACAAAATTTCTTGCTAACGCTTCACACTAAACTCTCAGTGAATGGAGATCTCTTAAATTGTACAGTGGCTTGAGGAACAGTTGCCTTTTATATGATTGCTTGTAGGCTTGTATTCTGCAACCCTGTTCAACTCTCAGTGACCAGAACTCCTGTTAAACAGAACAAATTTTTCTGGTGCCTTCCAATTCCCTTCAATGAGCATTGCCATATTTATAAAGAATACATATGCAAAATTAAATAAGTGTAACTTTTGAACAACAATACACTCTACTTTTTGCAAGCACGGGACCAAATAAGCAGTGAAATGAATGCTGTTCAAGTACTGATAATTGACATAAGCGTACACATGAATGAAGGTGCTTGTTTATTGTGATGCAAACACTAGAGATCTGCCTACTCACAAATCAAGCGACTGCTAGGTTGTCTGGAATAGGGAGGTGTGAAAAGTGCCCTCAAAAAACGGCCGCCAAAATGCACCGATGCCACAAGGGGCGCTGTACGCAGGGGCGTGTGGTTTGAGCATACGACGTATAGCGCAGCTTCGCTTGTGCTCGAGGAACATGGCTCACCATATCTTTTGCATGCTACACTTTCAAATGCTAATTGATTTGTTTTTCAGCATGGGCAATAATAAGGTGTTGACTTCATGTCCTTTGAAAAATAGCGTTCACATGCATTATCATGCAGCAGGCTGATAACGAGCAGCACTGCGCGCTAGTGATATCATTCGAGGCATCTCACTTAATTTGAGCACCGTGTTTCTTTTGCTTCTTTAGCTTCTGTCCTGCCATTTTGCTAATTGAAATTATGCATCACTGCAACTCATTGAAGTCATATGCAATGCCCATTCATATTGTTAAGAACTTGCCTGCTCTTTTGGACCTGTTACTATCCCCTAAATGCTACTCAATACGTCGTGTGTACGTTTTGGTGGCAGTAAAAAAATTATCAAAAAAAACACATTCGCACATGAACAAAGTTTTTTTGATCTGTGCAATAAAAAGCAGTCTCCAGAAAAAGCTACGTTTCGTTTATAAATGAATGCAGTGAGTTAAGCAATTAAAGCATGTAACTGACTGCATTCACATAATGACATGCTCAGAGCAACCAACATGTGACATTTACCCAATCATTTGCTAAATGTCTGCAGCAGGCTGGGTAGATGCAAGCCTGATACGATGATATGTGGGGTTTAACGTCCCAAAACCACCATATGATTATGAGAGACGCCATAGTGGAGGACTCCGGAAATTTCGACCACCTGGGGTTCTTTAACGTGCACCCAAATCTGAGCACACGGGCCTACAACATTTCCGCCTCCATCGGAAATGCAGCCGCCGCAGCCGGAATTCGAACCCGCGACATGCGGGTCAGCAGCCGAGTACCTTAGCCACTAAACCACCGCAGCGGGGCGTAGATGCAAGCCGTCTAAACAATAGTCAGCTTGTTCTCAAGATGCTCAATTAAGTGGTACACCCACCATCATGGTCCCACTTGGTACCAGAATTGGGGTGCCATTTTCTTTGATGTTGAGGCAAGCTGCTTTGTCTAGTTGACAGCTGATACAAAGAATATGATCTATTGTCACATACAGCAAGCAATGTAATAGAGGAAGTGGGCACCACTCATTCAGCATCAACTCTCAGTGTCACTTGAGCCCACATCTCAAACAGCCTGTTGCACACTAGTGCACGAAACAGATGCTTTTTCTGCCGGTGACATGTACTCATAGGTCTGTGCAAATAGCCAATTACAGTGAATCGAATACAAATACACACTGAATAATATTCGAATAGTAAGTGAACAAACCAGATCGAATAGGAAAAAAACAGCATAAATGACAGGGTATCGAATACAAATACACATTGAATAATATTCGAATA
Organism: Rhipicephalus microplus; assembly: GCF_043290135.1. Lineage (NCBI taxonomy): Eukaryota > Metazoa > Arthropoda > Arachnida > Ixodida > Ixodidae > Rhipicephalus > Rhipicephalus microplus. The sequence continues at coordinate 152,097,325 of NC_134710.1, forward strand.
GTAAGAGAATGATTTTCAGAGCAGTTTTATGCTTCAACAATATTTCATTTGGAATTATTAGTCAGAAACATTAACAAAAGGATCATTAGGATTAATTTTAACCAGAAAAAATGCCATTCTTAGGTTAAATGGGGTAAACTCATATAGGCAGTGACAGGCAATAAAAATTTTTTAACTGCTCACTCAAATACAGTGGTTAGTTCAGAATTCAAGGAGGTTCTTTGTTGCCACCATTTAAACAAAACTTCACCAATTAAAACAAATAAGTGCTGTCTCGTTCTAATATGTGTTGCTCCTCTGGAGTTTTCCGCCAGTGCTAAATGCTCGGAAAAATACTCAGCATTACAAACATGTGCTATTCGATTCGTGAGTACTGAATTGAATAAAAACCATTTGATCCGTTATTCGAGCTTTTAGAACTTTTGCAGACCCCTACCTGCCCCAAAAGTTGCAGTCAGGAATGAAGCAAGAATGTTAAACTTTTTTCATTGTTTTATAGGGCATTGTTTTCAATTCACAAAAATGTATGATCCACGTACAATAAAAACCACACAAACACCGAAAAAAAAGGGGGAGAAAGAATGCTACGGTGTTGAGTGCTAGGTTTCCTTCAGGTGATTTGTGACGGTGGTAGCTGTACCATGCAGCGCCCCTTGCAAGAGCTCTTATAGCGGCATCAGCGTGCAGAGGGACCCTCTCTGGCAAGGGAAACGCGTGGCGCTCCGCCCACCTCCCTATTCTAGCCACCGTACCACTGCTATTATGATGACAAACCATCATAGCAGAAGTAGTGCAAAAGGCTGATTGCCATCTGGAATGAATCGAAATCAGTCTCCCAGTCATTGTCTAATGAGATCAAAGCTGCAGTGGCTCGGTTTGGCAAACTATGAAGAACTTTCCATTGATTGCCATTGCTGAATTTCAACCAACCTGGAAGGTCCAGAAGATGGCGAAACGGGCAATATTCTTGCTAGCTTCTTGAAACCTCTCATCTCTACCAATTTTGATGATCCGGAAAAGAAGAAACGTTGATAAACGCACACCCCACAGACAGACGAGACCAGTGATGAGGCATTGCCTTGGGCTATATGTCTGAAAGAGACAATCGTGACTTAGTATTCTTGACTTTTTTTTTTTTCAGCTACATATATATCTTGTGTTAAAGGAATTTTTAATTTTTAGAGTAACTGTAAATACTTATATGCAGTTCATTTTACAAATGAGCTAAAAATAATATTAGGTATTAAAAGTATGTCTATTCTAGTGAAATGCACCTTCAAAAATGTTATGCTACATAAGAAAAAAAAAGCAGCTTATGAACATGTACACAGTGCATATCATTTTAAAAGTTTCCAAAAAAATATCATGTTCCATATTTTGCACCAGAGCCAAGAAACATCGACTGCACTTTTAAATTTTTACTTTCTGTATTATTAAGTTAATTTGTGTCACGTAATAATGAAATGACACAATGATGCTCAAAGATGACAAATAATTAACAACAGTAGCATAACATTTAATATTGACCATACCATTCCACACTGCATGGCCTTTGCCACCACATGGTGTTTATCACTTTTTATTTTTCACTTAACAGATTACTAAGCTTTTACAGTGCAAAATATTCTTGGGTTGAAAATATTTTATGTATATTGTGAAGCAGAACCAATTTTAGGAAGAACAGTAATATATCAGAATAATCCTCTGTGTTGACAATAGTATTAAAATTCTTTACCACAATAGATAGTTACCCTTACTAATGCACCAATGCTTAAGGTTACTAATCCGTCTTAATTTTTTTAACACAAATAAATCATGATTTTGTTTGCTTACTAGTAATCAATATTTAAAATACAGTATCACTGTTTAAAGAGACAACAATTTAGGTGTTCTCTTTTTTTTATTTGTAGCAATGCCATTTGTACTGTATTCATATATTATATACCTCCTCGTTACATGTGATCATTATATACCTTATTGCATAATTACTACTGCCCTCCTACATAATTTCTACTAGGCCTTTAAGAAATTGAAATAAATAATAAAAATAAAATTAGTATGATTAACTTTGGCATTAGTTCAGAACAAGTGCAAAAGACTAGCTGTCAGTCGTGACTACATGACAGCAATCAAAACTGACAAAATACATGATAGCACTGATAGTATTATGGTATTAAATGTGTATGGTATTTAGTCTACTTATTTAGTATATGCAAACATTAATGCAAATACTAATCTGGTAAAAAATAAGGAGCTTTGTTACTTGTTGATAATGGCAGCTGCAAAAAAGATTATACTTCATTGCCGCAAGCATGCACGACTCGAGTAAACGCATATTTTTAAAACTGCATGCACTATAATCCAGAGATGAAATTTTTTATGAAAAGTTCAGCACATGATACCAATCGCTTGGATGCATGTTGCTGGCTAAAAGCATGCTTGCAATAATAATATACTATAAAAAAATAACACTCTGCTACATTCACTGCAATCTAAGCAAAGTAAGAGTCATCGTAACTTTTTAAACGAAAGCTTTATGGGATATTAGACGAGTACTAACACAACTTCGTGCTGTATTTTTTTTCTCGGTTTTTGGGTAGCTCACGATTAAATATATATATATATATATATATATATATATATATATATATATATATATATATATATATATATATATATATATATATATATATATATATATGGTACACCGCCTCAGTTTCTACAGGGTTTCATAAATAATTAATTATAGCTCCTTGTATGCTATCCAAGGAAAGTCCATGCAGAGTGCAGCCGCAGATGTGAAAATGAGACTCGCCATGCTAATAAAGGTGGAGGTGGTGGTCATATGGCACCACAAACTGCCAACTTTATGTGGTGTTCGAAGGTCATACAATGACTGTGTTGTTGATAGCTCAAAGTGCTTCTCCCAATCGTTTGCTTATCTTGGATGGGTGACAATGCTCCCTTTTATATCGTCGAGAGCTGAATGGTCAGGGCTTTTGGCAGCCAGGTTGTGGTATGTGTGTGAACATAAGCTAACAATAACTGGTGTCATATGAAGCAGTCACAACTGGGTACAAGTGATGAGTCTCCAATTTCACATCCAGAGCTCCACTGCACTTGTCTTCCTTGGCTGTGAACTAGTTGAGCTATATATTCAATACAGTTTTTTTGAGGGACTAGGAAAGATGTAAGTATGCAATAAAGAAATTTAAGGTATGTAATCTAGTATGAAAAGGTGAAGCTGCTGAGCAATGAGGGTTCTTAAAAATTGAGTATAATATGAGTAGTGACATTGAGAGAGAGAAAGACAGGAGAATGGATCAGGGTACAAACATTGGTGGCCAATATTCTAATTGACATTATGCAAGCGAGAGAGAGATACCTGGGCTGGCCAACAATGCATAGGACAGATAATGGGCAGTCACTTGAAACAATGGAATGGATATACTGAGTTATAGGAAATGCCACCAAAGTTGATTGATTGATATGTAGGGTTTAATATCCCAAAACCACCATATGGTGCCACCAAAGTTTGTTGCAAGTTAGGTGGGATGATCAAATTAGGAAGTTTGCAGGCACATAATGAAATCAGCTGGCACATGACAGTGGACATCATTTGGAAGTGGCCTTCCTCCTGCAAGGTACCTAGCATAGGCTGAGGATGACGATGATGATGAATCCAAGTGAATACAAATAATTTGTTATATTGCAAGTTCAATATGCGACATTTTACAAAACAATATTTCAAGTTTTTTTACTAAAGTCCATTTGGGCAGCTCAGAAGCACTACTTCCTAAGACACGCTAAACAAGAAATAAAATGAAAAATGAGACATTACATGATTGGCTTCAATTGAATATAGCATTGATGAAGAGCTATATTTACGTTGCTTAGGGTACTGTACATACCTACTGTGATAAATATGACTGAATGTTTAGAAACTGTGAAAAACATAATATTTGAATGCCTTCGATGTTGTCGAGAAAAATTTTTGAATGAAAGTTGGATGAGTCGGTACGCATTCGTTATAAGCAATAGACAAAGGAACAAGAAAACAACTCAATGTTTTTGCCATTCCTTGCTATGCGTTTTCAATATTCATTTATGTGCTACTGATAATGAACAAGATTTTTGCTGTGATTGTCAAACGAACATAACCTATATGATACATTATGAAGTCATTAGCATATGCCTTGCAGCTTTATCAAAAGAGGCCTCGGATTACTTTGTAAACTGTCTTACAGGAATTGGCCTCATTAAAAATTTTAGCTGTTTGATTTGCGATATAATAAAGGCAGAATTTCACGCACTCATCTTACTTGTGATTATTATTATCATGTTTATTTGTAGATGTGGTTTTCCCTTCTTTTCCTTAGACACTTTATATTTACCCTATTCCCATATCTAGATAAGTAACATATCAGCAGGGAGTGAAAAAAAAAAAAAAACCTTCTTTGCGTTCTAATAAAGGGCATTTCTTATCTCGTTGCTATTTCTAATGGTGCACACGTACATGAATGCGTGCCGCTACGAAAATGCAACTGTTTCAAAAGTAACGACCGACATATGTAAGGGATACATACCTGTGACAGAATAAATACAGTCAAGGCCAGTATAATAAAGTTGGCACCACCAGCGAAATCTGTTAACTTGTCGAAATGAAATGTTGCTGCGATGACAAAGAAAATAAACTGCAGTCCGACGGTAACGATGGCAGATATGGCCAAATGGTCGGCGTCAAATATTTCTACTGCCATTCGTCAGTTTGAATAATTTCTGGGAAAAAAAGGAAAAAGAGGAAACGGCAGTTGTGTGATCCACTGGCGTATACAAGTACACCACGTACAGTAAGGGCAATCCAACAATAGCTTTTAAAGTTCTAATGCAGTCCACACATCATATAGCTTCTTGGCAACACTTTTATGTAATGCAACAAAGCATCGACCCCAGTTTTCAATGTTTCACAATGACCGCTTACCTCTCGCTATTCATATCCGCGACAGCACAAAAACGTCATCATGCTCGTACGACGAAGCGACTCTGCTTCCAGAGTGATGGTGCGTGGTTTTCGACCGAAAATAGGTTCTACTATCGGAAGACATGTCGCGCTAAGCACAGGCTTCAATGCGCTGGAAGTGTGGGCTGAGTGCGCATAGATGGCATAGATGCGCGCAAGCACTGCGCAAGGCGAACGAACAAAAACAAGCATCGAGCACCCGCAGATATGTATCACCACAAGATTAAAAAAAGCACAGGCAAAAATATCGACGCGTAAATACGACTCAAAAACTTTCGCGTTTTAAAAAGCTTCCTTCGCATTGTGTGGCAGCTGCTGTGTGTGCGCCAGATTAATGCTTCAGAGCTCAGTAAGGTTTCGGTTTCGCTATTTTGACAGAAACGACGATCCCCAGCCACCCGTGTAATAGATATATTTGCTGGTACTACGACAGATGCTAAATTGGGGTATGGTCATTACTGGAGTCAGATAATTAACTTTTCTATTGTATGAAACTTTCTTGAGTATTTACCCAATGACGACAGTGCCGACAGCGCCCCATCATCCGCTATGACAGCGCCAATGCTCCCAATTGATAAATTTCATTATTCAAAAACATGGCACTTGGGAGAGTAGGATGCGGAGTCTACTGCGAAAACTGTGTCAGCCTGTAAGACGACGGCAGTGAAACTCGCTGGAAGGTTCAACGATTGTTTTTGGTAAAATAATCGTTGGACTCGTTGTTGTGTTGGCTGTGTCAGAGGCATGACCTACTACACTCCTGACCTGTTCAGATAGCGGGGTTCCTATGGGAGCGCGTGTCCCCGCTCTCGTTCAATCGCTCGCCGTAGGTGGCGCTACCTATAACCTGTTCGTCTGCTACTGTGCGGCCGGCAGGAGGGCGACGGACTGATACCATGCGTCTGCTTCTGTGACAAACTGCCTATACGTGCACGAAGGACTTCAATTATGTCATTATACCCGACCGCCTGCCAGCCCTATATAGAGTGAACAGTTAATCGCCACATTTCGTTACCGGCGTAACGTTTCTAATTACCTTAAGTAAGCTTATACAGAAACGAACAAAGCTGTATGGGAAGATAGAGGTTTGAGATGAGAAATACATTTGACCAAATTCGGTCGCTAACTTCAGTGACACCCAGTGTTCAAGAGTTGTCCATCGCTAAACACACACACACACACACACACACACACACACACACACACACACACACACACACACACACACACACAGAGAGAGACAAACTGTGGAGGCAGCACGTAAATATTTCATATCATTAATTTTTTTATGGATTTCGGCGGCATTTGTTGAGGCAGCCTTCGGGAAGGGTGCTCGAACCCCTCGCAACCCACCGCTACGCATTTTTACATAATTTACAGATTTCGTATATTTACTTTTTTCTTGTGTGCTATATTTAAATTTCTTGGCACTATTTGTGGAGCCTGCCATATTAGCCGCGGTACTTTAAAAAAGCTTTCATGTTTTTTAGCTCAGTGAATTAGCATAACACACGGAAATAAAGTTTACTAAAGCACCCTGGTGCTTCTTGCTAGCTTGCAACTCGTTCTGAATTGAAACGACTCTCAAAAACACAAGACTCACCTTTTCTTCCAATTGCCTCGATCCATTCTTCCCGTATGTCTGTGGCAGGAAACTCGTGAAAACTTACTTTACTTTGTTTGCCTTGTTCCGATTTGCAATATGGCACGCAGCAATACACCATACTTACATTTGAGGTGTCAGCTCATCTAAAAAAAAAAAACTGCACGCGGCCACTATTAGAGCTGACTACTGCAGCTATCTGCCGTCTGCAAGTTTCTGCACACGACCTACTGTGTTTCGATCTGCGTATCTTCTGCAATTTGTGTATGCGTATCGTCTGGAACCATCGTGATTCAGTGTGAACAATGAATGCCTAACAATAGTTTTTTTATCTCGTTGGACTACGTTTTCATTCAAGAAATATTTTCATAATAAATTTTCCTTCATTTGTAGAAAAGTTCCCGTCTGCTTGCCACTGTGACCCTTTGTGTGCTTTTTTTACGGTTCTATTTCTGCTTCAAACGTCCACACGAATGCAGCCAACTCTGACGAGGAATCATATCGCTTTATTTGCCATATTTTACACATTCATACACAATTCATGCACAATAAGAACGATTTGCACTGCCACAGCGATGGCTGAAGCAGACGACAGCGAACAGGTGCTGCCTAGCGCCACGCCGCTCGTAGGTGACGGCCCTAGCGGCAGAAGGTATGAACTAGAACGTGGGCGCTGGAAGAGGTGCTCTCTGGGCAGGTCAGGAGTGTAGTAGGTCATGGTCAGAGGCGTGTGCCCTTGCAGCTGGGCAGGCTGCACCTCAAACAAGGCTGGCTGCGCTTGTATTGACAGTCAAGAGAATCGAGGGATGATTAGAAAGCGAGATGCTACAAACCGTGTAGCACGTGGTGCTGACTAGTTATGAGCTCGGAGGAACTGAACTCTTCTCTTTCTGACGACGTAGACGAACTGCGTTGTTCCCAAGTAGTGGGCACACTCTGCTTTTCGGACGCTGTCGATGATGACACGGGGGAGTGTTTCGTCTCGTCATCATCGAGAGCCATTCGTGAGTTGTTTTTTCGCATTCGCTTACCGTGCTGTTTTTAATTGAACTTTGATCCATAATACGTTGCCTTTGACGGGGGAAATAGTCAGTTGCGCAATGATTCCCGAAAACGGATGCAGTCTTGTCATCAAAGCACATTTAGGCTACGCTGTGACTGAGAAATCACTCGGCCTTCATTCACTTTTTGTTGAGTAAACAATGCATTATAAAACCGGATATTTGGCCCCGCCGCGGTGTTCTAGTGGCGAAGGTACTCGGCTGCAGGTCGCGGGATCGAATCCAGGCTGCGGCGGCCGAATTTTTGATGGAGGCGAAAATTCTGTAGGCCTGTGTGCTCAGATGAGGCCCCAGATGGGCTAAATTTCCGGAGCTCTCTACTACGGCGTCTCTCGTAATCATATGATGGTCTTAGGACGTTAAAGATATCAATCAGATATCAATCAATCAAAAGCTGATATTTGAGAAAGTGAAAGGAAGCTGTAAAGATGTCTTGGTTTTCGTCCAGCGCGCGTTACAAATTGGTTACAGTGGCATAATTCTCATTAAGCTCGCCACGACGGATGATACCGAATTTGCGTGCTTTCCCATACATGCCTGCCATGCGCTCGACTTCTTTGTTACAAACATAGGGTCCTCCCCCTTTTTTCTTCAATTTCTCCATTCTTTAATCCTGATTGGGTGTGATGTTTAACCAGTGAGTACTTCGAACAGGCCAAAAATTGCAAAACTTTTTTTCAGCAAAAGGTACGCTCGAGTTATGACGTGGGCTTGCTACATGGATATAAATTTGCAGCGATGTGCTGCCCCCGAATTCTGTTCTGACATTCGGTGTGTGGGCTTCATTTGCCAACAATTTCTTTCTAATTTGCGAAATGAACTGCACTCATTCGTTTTAAATTGGCCGTGTGCAAAACCATTTAAAAATGAGCTTAGTGTGAGGAATGATGAAAAAGAAATGCGAATATGGGGGGGGGGGGGGCACAGAGTGAAAGAATGAAACATTAAAATGCCTTGTGCCGTTCCTTCAGTGTTTGCTGTTTTCAGTATCTCGTGTACCCATTCACCAGCAAACGTCCGTAAACACTGTTCCTCTAAGATGGGTCTTTACTATTTATGTGTACAAATTTAAGTGTAGAAACGCACTTTCTTGCCATGATTTTTGATTTCTGTAATATCCACCCTGGAGTTGTTATTGTATTATTGCTAAAGAAAGGACACTATGTATTTTGTTTTAATTTTAGTTGGCTATGTTGTTATTTTTTACAAAGGGAGCCATGAATTGACTCCCTTTGTAAATGACAGCAGAATTAGTTTTTATTGAAGAAAGATCTGAATCTTTACATTAGTTCAGTAAATAGCTAGCACCAGACTAGTTTCACAAACATTGAAGAAATTTTTCTTGAAGGAGAAAGGTAGGTTGTGGTAGGTTATTAAAAATAGCTTGAAATAATGAGGAACAGCACAATAATAAATGAACTTAAGTTATGCCTCCCTAAACTCGGGTGTAGTATTCACTATGTAAATGTTCAACTTCATCAGAAAATGTTTTTGATTGCTTTATGCTCTACGTGCCATTTGTGTGCATCACAATAACATTGCAAACAAAGCTTGTGCACATTACTGTCACAGGTCTTGCAGTAACGATAATGGTGGTCCTAGATATTAGTGGCACAAGAAAGCCGCCTCCTAAATGGCTGGTTCATAGATCCTGACTAAACACTGTGACTTGTTTTTGTTTGCACATTGAGAACCTTCTAAAAGAGAATTCTGTCAAGGCAGATATAACTTTTACTGAATCTTTTCATTTTGTGTTTTTTAACAATAATAAAATATACATTTTCTATTCAAAAAAAGCTTTGGTTACTCCTGTTATTTGGCATCATTTGCTGCATATACACAGTCGCTGATCATCTGAGTACATGCAGAAATATAATTTTGTTTAGCAAAGGAGTAGTTATTTATGTAGACACTCATTCAATTAAAGTACAGGCTTTTGTTGGGGAATCTTTCTTGCTCGTTTATGCATCAGCTTTTTAACAAAGCTCTGTTGGAAATTTTCATTTAGTGTGTTCAAATCATGTGACACTCACCACATTGAGTTCTCAGTGCAGACCTTTGACTGAAAATCTAGACCAGGGCAATTTTTATTAAGAACAATGAATCCTTTACAAGTAAATCTGTGTTTTTGTTTTTTGAAAAGTGTGCTACAATTGCATGAATGGGCAGCGTTTACTAACATGTAAATTGTATGCTTGCTAGTTAGTGTAAGTTTTCACAATTATTTTGTCATGTAGGTCAAATATTATTGGGACTGAGTGTAGATTTACAATGCAATAGGAAGGAAGGAGCTTTTTCTTGAATAGCTGTGTGCGCTGCTGTGCAGGTATTGTTCACTTTGCCATTAGAAGTGTGAACATTGTAGTTGCAGTTTGATATTTTTTGTGAATGTGGCCTCATTGGCTCACTTGCACAGATTATGCTCATTCATTTAGTTGCTAGCTTATAGCTTTCATAGATCCCAGACCATTTGCTGCTTGCCAAAAGCCTTTCACATGTAAGCTGGTATTGTGATAAACTAGCATGTACAGAAACGCATATCTTGACTAGCGTGTGCACAGGCAACTTTTCTGTGTGTCAGCTCCACATGATGGAATGAAGTTTAAAAAATTGGTTTTGGGACCATGGTGCTCTCTAAGCATGCACTTGCCTTCGCCTTTTTTGGAACGGAATTCAGTCATATGGTGAAGATGCACAGAAAAAATTGACATTTGTGCATGCAAGTTAGATTTGGGCAATTGCACTTAAAAGGGACTGAAGCAAGCTTTTTAACATATTGAAAAGGAGTATCGTAACTTCACTAATCAAAGTGTCTGCCGATGTATTTTCTCTTTCATATCTTCCTTCCTTTTATTCACGTCATGATTGCCTGATACGACATTTCTATAAAGAATTAGAACACCATAGTGATTGTCTTTCTGGTACTCTATTGTCCACTGGTGTTTTTGAACTGAGGGAAGAAGAAATTGTGGAATTTAGAGGAATTCTCTGCACAGTGTGTAGTGCAGATCCTTTCATTTGTGCTTGGCAGACTGTGATGCGTAAAAAGCACTAGCAGAAAAAGGAAAGGTAACCGTGACAGCGCATGTCACTATGCACTCTGAAAACTCTAATGCGAATTTGCAAAGCTTAAGTATTTATGTTGCTCAGTTCGCCGTCGGAAGACACGGGCACCTGCGGCCAGCTTTTATTAGTGGATGATGTTCATTACATACTCAAATTTTATTAGGGAGTTGTATACTTGGATTTTTTAAGGTTGGATGCAAGTAAAAAAAGAAGTGTTTTTCCAAAATTACATAATTTTGTTTTTATTTGCTTTCACAAGTTTAGTTTCTCCACTTTCCTGACAAAAAAATAGAAAATTGTAATTAAACTAGAGGTAATTTAAAATCTCTTAACTAGAGGTAGGTTAAATATCTCTTAAAAGCCACAGTGCGGCAACTAAAAGGAGCTTATTGTCTAGAGTTCCCTGGAATTTGTCACTTTGCTGCTTGCCATTGCATTTCGCATGAGCAGTTTGCCAAAGCCACATGCTCAAAATAACTATGGTTTCCAAGCTCTCGTGATTGAGGAAATAATATTAAAAACATGTCCTGGTTGCATAGACAAGCTTTCATTTATACCTTTAAAATGTGTTTTCCTCACGATACAATTTTAGACAAGTGGTTGAGTTTTGACATCATGTTTTTGGTGCTTCTTTCTGATAGGCAGATCTGAATGAAAGTTTGCCCAGATATTGAAGAGTGGCAGTGTCTCCTTCAAAACTTGATATCATCTATATAATTGTGATAAACCTAAAGTAAGTGTGGCCTGAGCATTCAAGACTGCTCACATTACTATTATTATTGTCCATTAAAGTGTTTTATACACACTTTCTTGTGATTTGCTTTCTGCAGTTAATGTGGAGTAGTACGAGTCATTAATGATTCGGAACCATAAAAATTCAGAGGCAAAGAGAGTGTGCCAAAAAAAAAAAAAAACTAATTTTACACATTTTCATGGTACAAAACAAAAACTAAGCAATTTACTATAAAACTGATCACATACTGAAATGAGCATAAAAGTCTATGTATACAGGAAAAAATTTCATTTGCTGAGGCTACAGATTAAACTTTTTTTTCTTCTGAGTAGCATTTTCCCTTAAAAGGGTTCAGTAATAGAAGTGGAATGAGTAAATGAGAAACATTTATAGTTTCAAGCTTCATTACCTACAACACCTGCTCTCTCCATTGCTATGAGTGTTGCAGGCTTTCTCATGAAAGTGGCAGTTTTTATTTTTTGTTGGCACTGTTTTCGAGGGGCCTTCCTAATGGCCATAATAGCTCAGTAGCTGTGGCACTCTGCTGCTAAGCACAAGGCTGCACAGACATGGTGGCTGCATTGTGATGGGTAAGCACTGATTAGCTGATGTGTTCGTCATTTGATGCATGTACTGTTCGTAACTTCATTTATCATCAGTGAAAAGAGGAAAGTTTGAGAACTACCGAAAAAAAAAAAAGGGAGGTAGTAAGACTACACAGCGGAAGTTCATAAACTGAGAACAGAATATACGCTTCCGTGCTCCCTATTTTTGTGCACAATAAAATGGTAGGCTTAAATAATGTATGGGATAGTTCTGGTCATGGCCAGTTCGTGAATTTTCATATTTTCTATTTCTTTTTGTTTTTAGCCAGTGTAATTATTACAAGGTGATTGTAATTAGTAACATAGTATGTGCATAAGTAGGTGAGTACACTTGTGTTCCCACATAAATTTCATTAGTGTCACTGTAATGGTTCACTACACAGCTTGTCCGGATGTAATATCCTTAATTAAGTTATTGTATTATGAAATAGGAGGTGGCTTGCCCATAATGGAGTATTCTCGCCCATTTTTCATTTTTTGGCAAGCAGTGTTCTTTACTAATACTGGTGATTAAATATGGTGTCGCACTTCAGGCTGTCCCAAAATATTTTGTTTGAGGAGCATGGCAATTTATTAAATATTATTATTTGGTCCGTAGGGTCGTGGTCAAAGACTTCACAGCCAAATACCCTGATGGCCTCGGCAGGTGATCCTCCATCGAGAGTAGGACCTCAGGAGGTGGTCTTTGAGATTGTGTCAGCCAAAACAGTCAATGAAGGGCGTAAGAAGTTTGTGGTGGGTACACTATTGAGTTATGTTATGCTTGCATTGCTGGATTTGTTTATGGGTCATTGTGACTATAAAACTCTCTTAGCAATTTATATATAGCATGCCATAGTATAAAATAATTTTGCATTTGGTGGGCATGTCTTGTTATTCAGCACTTTTTGACTGAAATTTTAGCACATGATGATACAACACAAGAAATAGTGCGGTGAAGGTATATTTTTGGCTAGGTAATTCTTGAAAGATCAGTGTTATTTCAGTTGTATGAGGCAGTCCTTTAACTTTGTTAAAAGTTGTGCAATGCCTTTTGTTACAAGAACTCTACTTTCTGGAGCTTTCCCGGCATGCTCACGCTGACTCTGTACCTAGGGCTTTTTTTTTTTTTCATGTTTCGTGTTCTAAAAATTGGGAAAAAATTGGGAGAGATCTACAGAGCTGATTATCGGGAAGCTATTTAGAAATTATCAACATTTCAGCTCCTGTAATTGTGACACGCCAAAAAAGTAGTGGCATAGAAATGTTTAAAAAAACTGTATTTAGAATATTTATGATTGCAGTACCATGCATTGGTCCTTCAACTTTCGTTGTAACAATATAGGTCCTATTTTTATGATTTTGGCACTGTTTTCTGCTATCTTGGTGGGAGCATGGCTCCACATCATACCTAAACTGTTGGAGATCAAAGCCAGTATTCAGCCTTTGTTCCTCTCCCCCTCCCCATTATGTTCATTTCTCGCTGTTCATCGATTTTCCCTTTGTCGTACAAAATTTTTATTATTGAAAGCTGAATTCACACTGCTTCCTTTATTTCTTTTTCTCCTGTTTGTGCACAAGCTCACACTTCTCCATCTCTGAGTTAGGGGAGAGTGAGCAAGGCATTATTAAAAATGCTGATTAGGAAGGCTATTGGTGCCCTTATGAAGACAAATCCTCTAACCCAAAAGTAGGCACCAGCGACATGTCCTGTTCTACGATTTCTCTTCACTGAAATATTTATGCTGTTGCTTGAATTTATAGGACCCTTAAAATTTTCAGGTTTATTGTTAGTGGTTTACTGTGAATGGAGGATGTCATTTGTGGTAATAATTGGAAACAAATGACATTTCATTTTTAAAGAATTTATTCTCACATTTTGTATCAATGAAATGATAAGCAGCAAACAACATACACCTTTTGGTAGGCATGATGTAGTTTGGTTTCACAAACTCATATAAAAATCCGCATAGTTTTTTCATATATGTAAATGATTCAATTTTCACAATTGCTTGCTATTCTTTCCTACTTCTTTAGTCGCTCGTATTTTGAGAGGGAGGTTAAAAAAAAAGAGTTTGGGTGTCTTATGTGCATAGGGTAGATTATTCAGCTCATGTGAGGTATACATAACACCATAGACATAAGTACTTTTAGACCATCTACCTTGAGGTCCATTAATTTCACCTTGCACTTTCTGAACTGGTTCATGGTAGTGCAGTCTGAATGCTGTCGTCGGACAGCATTCATTTTGGAAAGTGCAGCAGCAATGAGATGTTAAAATGAATACGAGAGTGCAGATGTGGTGCAAGCCCCCATACTACGGTCGGCTGCCTCAAGGGTTGTGGAGGCTGTGATCTGTAAAAGATAACGCTCTTTGCGTTGCTTGGCTTATGCAACTACCGGACGCTGCCAAAATAGACACAAATGCAGTCGGCTGGGTCTGCAGTGGTTCCAGTCACCTTTTGCTGTATAGACTCTGCACTATCTGATGAGCAGGTGCAGGAAATTCATGAACTAGCCTTGTACAACAATTGCACTTTTCAAAACGAATACTGTGGTGTTGCCGCCGCCATCCTGAGCTCACGAAACGAATGTCTCAGTACAGTGCCTCTGTGAACGGGTTCACAAAGTACAGGTGAAACGAATCAACTTAGTGTGTAGTTCTCTCTTCATAGAGGCCAGTGTTCACTTTTGACATTTTTTTCTTAAGTGGCTTCTTCTTGTCTGACAGAATGGATGAGGTGCCATGCAGACATGGTTACCTTATCTACTGACTGGAACAGCTTTATATTGTCACCTCATTTGTATAGACAGCACGTATTGAATGCTATAAAAAGTATTTCACCTGATTAATTTTTAATGTTGATGGATATTCATATAACAGATATGTAGGAGAGCAAGGTTTCAGAAGTGTGCTGGGAAGGGTTGGTTGGTACAACTGTCAGCATGCTTTAACACGAGCGCTTTGCAGTGTGCCCTAGACTGGTTTGACTTATTCCATTTGCGAAGTGCTGGGCACTTTTGCCGAGATAATACCTCTGTATGCTTGGATAGTAGGTTGGCATGTATTGGTAACATTTAGGCGACAGAACCTGAACGTACAGTCTGTTTCACACTTGGGGGAAATCTAGGAACACATAAATCGAGCTGCTGCCAATGCTGCAGTCAAGCACTGGCAGCAGCTCGCGCATGCACAGACACTTTCATGTCATCTGCTATAGTGGCACGCGAGTACAGCGCTGGCATCACGGCATGTTATGCGATCAGAGATTCCCGCTAAGTGTGAAATAGCCTGTACATGGCACTGCCGTCAGACAGACAGTTTCAGGCCATCTTTAGGAACGTTAGTGTTCACCTTGCTGATGGCTGTACATAACTAGGACAAAATTAAACGTGGCTTAAGGTAGGATCAAGTGCCACATAACGCAGCATTATTATTAGGGGTACTCAATTCATTATTAGAATTATGGATACAGTCGAGCCCACATATAACGGCCCCACTTAAGACGAACTTTTGCTTAAAACGAACAATATCCGTGTGACCATGAAAATTTACATTGCTTCAACGACTCAAAATAACACTTACAACGAACATCTCCGAGCACCGTCGATCGGTTACAACCAACGGAGTCGGCGCTCTGCCGACTTCCCGGGAAACCACTTTCGACCACCGATCAGGCATCGGCGAGGTGCCCATAGATTCTTATTGTTAAACACCGACCCTGCCCCCGCGCCCTTCCAGTTGCCACTCTCCCTGACCGGTTTTCGTTACGCACCCCTCTGTCTTTTGTGCCCCTCGCTACTCTGAGCACCCCGTATTGCCAGATGCGGCCGGTGTTTTCACACTGCCACCGATATTTCGAAGACCGGTCGGCCATCTCCCCTGTTATTAATCGCTGGTACTGTCGTTGACATCGCCGGCCTGTAGTGACCTGACCATTTGCCAACATCGTCTGTATCCGATCGTCTGTGTCTTGTCTTATCGTATTAATCTAGTGCACGCACGTACGCTTCCCCACTCACTCACAATTCATTTCATATTTAGGACCTGTTCTCGCTCACTTCGCAGTCTGCTCAACATGCCCTCCGCACGCGTGCGGAAGCATAAAAACAGCTGTTAATTTGCGTGGAACGAATTGCGAATTATTGAAGTGGGTGAGGCCACGCAAACTCGCCGGCGCAACAAAACTATTCTTTGATCACGGCCGCTGATTCTTCAAACACCGCCGCGTGCGCTGATCCAGGCGGCCGTGCTTAGACCTCTGTGCACGCAGGCCCTCTTTCAAATTTTTCTACGCGCGAGTTGCGCGTTTCACTGACTTTTCGAGCAAGCTACCCGACCTGCTTCTTCCCGCATGTTTTGGTTTTCAAGGTCGCTTTCCCGCCGTATCCTCCCCTCTCTTCACCCTATCACAACTCCTTGCCTTTCTCTCGCAAGTCTGCTCTCCTCTCTTGATCACAACTCCTTCGCCCGTCTCCGCAGCTCCGCTATGCCAGCCACACTGGCTCGAATTCAGAAGTTTTGTTTTCTGACTAGACACGAGCCCAAAGTTGTATCACGCATTCTGGCATGTGTGTCGCGTGTGCGCGTCTTGCTCGCTCTCGGTGTGCGTGTGTGGTCACCAGACTCTGCCTAAGCGGCGCTGCAAAAAACGCCATCACCAGCGCCCCCATCGCCGCGCCGGCCATAAATGGGTAGTGCACAGAGAGCCCTCCGCAAGCGAATGTGCATAGGCCCTCCTTTTTCGTTGGTCTTGAGGCGCGGTTTCCTGAACATCAAAAACCTGTCAAGCTTCTTCCTTCAATCCAACCTCGCTTCATAAAAGTAGGAAACTCATCAGTATGAAATGCGGGCACAATTCAAAAGATGTTTCATTTATTTCGGCGTGCTGCAACTGGCAATTTAACTGCATGCGAGCGTCGTATGACATCGAGTTTGAGGCAAGCACTCCGATGTGCATTCTGTAATGCCTAAACGCGTTAAACTTGAGCATACACTTGATGCCAAAGTGATGAAGTGCATACACGAACCATCTATGCCATTAGTAGTACGAAGCTCGCTTTATCCGGCACGAATGGCCTTGGTGATTTTCGCTTTGCAGTTGCATTCTCCATCGATTCCTCACTTCCTGTGCAATGAACTGTTTTATTACGCATGCTCGAATGCTCTGGTGACGATTGTCTTCCGTTCGTATATACTGCGAATGAGGATACATGCGTGTCCACTTCTCAGTGTACAACGAAAGGCAAAACCGATGCCTTCAAGATAGCTGCGGTAATCGCGGAGACCAGCGACAAAAAAGAAAAAAAACCTGTTCGTGGTCGCGATTATTTTGCGATTTACCTGCATGATGCACATGTTCGCATTTCCTAGTTAAAGCCGCGACTTAGAGCCTTCAAATCCCTACGTGCGTAATGCTGTGTAGTGGCGACAACTTCAGATTATTGGTGGTTGCAACGTGTGCGTCGCCCGAATCGCCGGGCGTCACCTGTCTACTGTTGTATGTCACGCATCGTGGTCAGAGGGTCTGTTAAGCTTCATAATAAAAGTTACCGTGGTTCTCCGTCAAGGCTACTAAAAACAATAACAGGAGACCTACATTAACATACTTATACTTAAGCGAACGGCTGTGGAGAACGCGAGTAATTTGCTTTCCCCACAGTTTGCAACGGCATTTATTTAGCGCTCTCGCCATTCTGCTTTGCCAAAGCTGCGGAAATCAGTAAAACTGAATTCATTTACGTCCGTGGCAATTCAGAACACAACAGTAGCACAGAACAAGGTCTTTTTTTCATGGAGTGGGGAGCTGTTGCGTCTGCTCTTATTTTTGCTGTCATTCAGGCGATTGAACCAGCAAGCACTTCACAGAGGTTCGTTGACGTGTCTGACAAGCGGAGAGTAATTCATGGCTTTTTTTCTGAGTGTTTAATGTGCAAATGCATCTAATATTTCGCTCGATCGTTCTTTCGTGAGCTGTAGTTACACCTGGTTGCGGCCCCGCCATGGTGGTCTAGTGGCTAAGGTACTCGGTTGCTGACCCGCAGCTCGCGGGTTCGAATCCCGGCTGCTGCGGCTGCATTTCCGATGGAGGCGGAAATGGTGTAGGCCCGTGTGCTCAGATTTGGGCACACGTTAAAGAACCCCAGGTGGTCAAAATTTCCGGAGCTCTCCACTACGGCGTCTCTCATAATCATATGGTGGTTTTGGGACGTTAAACCCCACATATCATCATCATCATGCACTTGGTTGCGCAGCAAACTGTGCAAGGGAGTCGGGCTTTGCACTACTCAGAACTACGTCGACAGGTGACGCTGCGTGTCCGTAGAACTCCAGAGTTTGACGTCTCAGGCCTTGCACGCTTTTTCCTGCCGCTCAACAAAACACCGGCTTGGGCCTAATCCGCGCGTTAGGTGCCGCATCGCAGAACGCTTGCTAATAGCTGTTGACCACCTGGCAGCCAACTTGCCGCTTCAGGTGTCCCGGTATTCAGCTGTGGAGATGGTGAATATTTCGTGGGCGGCGGTGACGGCTACTTGCGCGCGAAACTGTTTTTGCAAGGCCGACTTCGTCGACGTTGGGCTCGATGCCGAGCCTGAAGCTTCCGAACAGGACCACTGCGGCGGCGATTTGTGGGAGCGTGTCGTCGACTTTGACATGGGAGAAGAGGTGGGACATCTGTTGCGATGGTTTCATTAGGGCCGATGATGATGCCGACACCGCGGAACCGTGCATGGATTAGGGCATTGTGAATAAAGTAAGCGGCAAGAGCGTTTTTGGAGGAATCGGATTGTGAGAATGACGAAACTTTGGAGCCAGTGCCTCGTGCAGCTTATGTCACGGGCCTCGGCGAAGAGCACGCTGCCGTTTGAAATAAACTAGAGACCGCCCTTATCACTTCTGTACTTCGAAACATGTGCATCATGGACATTTTTGGGCAAAAAATTTTGTGTTTTCACTTGCAGCTTTTTTTAAAGCTGGTTTTCATTTAGTATGAACTTCAGAATACAGCGAATGGATATCGCGTCAGGCTCAGGTTCGCTATAAACAGGCTCGACTGTACTAGCCTTAGTATTACTGTTTCATATGTAAGGTTTTTCTTCTAATGAAATGGGAAAATATTATGGTCAACACAGTAAAAAAAAGTCATGGCAGCTATGCCTTTCTTTGAAGGTATGAATGCTACCACCTTGACAATTTTCACTCGCATATTTCATTCTTAATCTAGTCACACGAAATAACAGCGAACAGTATGTTGTACTTTGACTGAGAATATGTTAACAAAATATGGGCAATAGCAAATGCTTTCATTGACTGTTGGAAATCTTTGACCCTGTTAGGAGATTGGTGTGTTGCCTGCTTGGCTTCGTCAGCCCAGTGGTGGCTAATAGCTGTGCAATAATAATATTTTTACTTCTGGTCTCATGGTTTTGTATGGTCTTGTACTACCTCCTTTTGCCAAGCTAGCTACTCATAGCAATCTTCAAGTCTGTTTAGGCAAAAAAAAAAAAAGCTAAAATTTATTTGGGTATCTTAAGTTGAATTTTTTTCACACCTCATCAAGCAGTATAGCCCAAATTCTTTGTTGATGTTTGAAAGTGTTCTTTTTCGATGACCGATGCCTTAACAATACTCAATTTTGGTCTGGTAGCAGACCTTGTACTTACGTCTTGATATTTTTGGTTTGTTCCTGCCAGTGCTACACAGTGCTTGTGAAAAAGAGCCCTGGACTGGAGCGACTCCCAGGTGTCCTAGAGCGCCGCTACTCTGATTTCTCTGCCCTATTCGCGGGTCTGCGCCGTCGTCACCCATCATGTGTGGCACTGCGCGACTTCCCTTTCCCTCGCAAAGCCCTGCTGGGAAACTTCACCTCCGAGGTGATAACGGAACGCAGCCTGGCCTTTCGCCACTTACTGTCCCGTGTTCATGCCTCACCGGAGCTTCGCCGATCTCCAGAGTTTGCCGAATTCACGTGGCGCCGGGAGGTGTGCCGTGCTCACCGGCTGATGACGGCTGGCCAGTTTGAAGATGCCTCTGTCTTGCTTGAAAATGCTTACTCAGTACAAGAGAAACTTCTTGGTAAGTGGTGCACAATTTTTAAATTAGGTTCTCTTTAACTAGAAACATGTTGCACACTTTTGGTCTTGTAGCCTGCAAAGTATGGACTGTAAGTCATCGTCATTTTGTGGTAGTATGGGACCACCTGAAGGTCAAGTCGAGTCATTTGAGTTGAAGTTTAGGAATGGCAAGTAAGCACTTACTGAAAAAGTTATAACAAATGATACCTTAAACAAAAGTAGTATAACACATGATACTTTAAACAAAAGGAGTGTAGGGCAGTGAATAATGCTTTTCTTATGGTCATTAGAAAAACTTCAAAGCATGAAGATATGATGGACACAATGTCATGCTTTAGTAGCAGGAGTGTCCCGAGATCCAGCTGTTATTTTGCATACATTTCAGAGGCACGGGATCATATTTTTTATTTGTGAGCAAACAGCTATTCTCTGCTGTGCCCAAGAGGTGGGGTGGCTTCATGCTTGCTATAGTTGGTCACTTTCGGCAACAACCTTCGGTTTCAGTTAGACAAGTCCTCTTTCATAGTCAAAAGTCCGACGGAATCCCGTCTGGTCGGGGACAAACATAGTGCAAATTAACAAAAACGCCGACCAAGGTGAAATACACAAAACTTAAAAAGACGTTTCGGCTCCCGACACGGGAGCCTTGTTCACAGTGACCGCAAATGGCGTAGTGCGCTCTTTTTATGCATGTTTCATCACGTGTTGCAGACATCGCGCGTACACAGGGGGGAGTGTCCCAATATTTCTGTTCAATGTACGCGCAGTAGTTTGCTACTGCGCATACGTTGAAGCGAATTCGAAGCAAATAGTGATTTTGGTTGAATATTTCCGATTTAGACTTGAATAGTATATATGACATACAAATAAAAATGGGCATATTTATCATGACCTAACTAACCAGCACAATATATTTTTGTACTTAAATAAGTCCTCTATGCAAATGTCTTTTTTTTTCATTCACAGAAAGTTAAAAAATTGTTGAGTAGTAGCGGTATATGAGTTTCGGTAGGATGCGATTGATAACCTGTAAAATAGGTAACATTTAACATTTTATTATACTTGAGCATATAAGCTGTCATAACAAGCTTCTAAGCTTAATAAAATGATGAATTGATTTGAGGGTGACATGTTCATTTAAAGGGGTCCTGCAACACTTTTTAAAGTAGCCATAGAGCCAGTAAAGAAGGTTGTTGCCTCGCAAATTTACCACAGCAAAATTTTTTGAATCAGTCCAGTATGAGCGACGGAGTTCCAAAAATTAGTCGCACACTGCAATTTAATTCTCTCTCTTTGTCCCGACAAAATAGCTGGAAGCTAAGCAGGGAGGAATGGCACAGTGAAAGAAAATACGTCACATGCACCTCGTGACCTTGAGCACATCTTTTTTATTTTTCCTTAGAATACGCGGCTTTTCAGTGTGATCGTGCCCGCACACGTGGACAGGTCGCGGCCTCCCGCTGCGGCTCCAGTGACGACTGAGCACGCCATGTTCAAATCAGGCAATGGCTGATGCAATAGCTGTGACGAGTGATTTTTGAGCTTGTGGTGTCATTTGCCGAGAGAAGAGAGCGATTTTCAGCTGGCTTTGAGAATTCACAGTAAATCACAGCACGCGTGCTGCACTATAATATTTGACTCGCATGCTCTCGGAAGTGTCGACTACCGATCGGGAGCGTTTTCTGACTATGCTCAAAAAGTGTTGCAGGGTCCCTTTAAATTTGCAGGGAGGCTTCGCGGCGAAGCGAATTTCCCTTGGATGGGTGTTCACGGCTTAGCACTCCGACACTGCAGCAAAACTACCTTTACAAACCGTTACATGCGGATTAATATACACCTATTCGTCTATTGCGAATACTTCAAAATTTTCTATAACTTAAATTTGAATTGAAACAAATTCAAATACTCTATCATTCGTTTGAATATTCGAAACATTTAAATATTCGCACGAGCCTACCTTTTATTTCTACGAAAAACATCAAGCAAACGTGCCACATCACTTCATTTTGGACAGTTCATCAATACGTGGCACAGTCACGCCTGAAGAAAAATGCGGGTGAGGGTTTTGCGAATCATGGAAATGGCTTCGCGGACCCTCATTTGAGAACCACTGCTGTAGGCCTTGCCTAGTCTTGCCCAACAGTGCCGCTGTTGATGCTCACTATGGCTATGGAGGCTTTCGACTTTAGCTGCCCATTGTTGTGAGACTTCCACATTTTTTCTGCAATGACAGGTGTATAAGATGAGGTCCGACTTTTCATTCCGTTTTTTGAAAAAAAAAAAAAAGTTCAATATATATTTCAGTTTTCACGGTAGTATACAGGGTGTTTCTACAGACAATATACATTCTCTTTAATGAAAATGTTATAACGGTATGGCTCTTGTCATTTTTGCGCATGAACTCTGTTGAGATGGAAGTACAGTAAAACATCACTTGAACGAACTTCAAGGGACTCCAGAAGAAAGTTCGTAAAAGTGAAAGTTGCTGAACTGAAAGAGCCATGTTGAAACTTAGTAAGGGACAAAGAAAACATCAGTTGTTGAAATGAAGTTTGAACTCTCTTCTTTCCAATGTTGCTTATGTGAATGTGAGTTTCTGCTTATTGAGTAAATTTAGAAGAATGCAGTAATTTTTTGCTGCTCTTGTGCACTTGGGACTTCAGTGGTCATAAATTGAGTAGCTGTGTTCAAGCTCTCATAAACCTTCTCCAGCACAACAATCTGTCTGGCAGTGAAGAACTTCACTTTTTCCAAGTACAACAGTGTTCCTTTAGCTGAAATTACTGGTGCTTCCTTTCCTTTTCTTCCTCTTCAGGCAGGACCTTGCTATAATCTCTTCTACAGACAGTGGCACATGGCTCAATGCAAAGGTCGCATGTGAAATAGTCCTTAAAAAGCAAGGTGCTGTCCGTACTTATTGTAGGATATGTGCGCGAAAATCAGACGAACACAAGAAAAACAAAGTAGAAAGTGCGGGAACTATCAACTGGTGTATTCATTCTTGAAACAGCCTAATATAAGCCTTTTCAAATGTCACAAAGAAAAGGGTTAAGGAGACAATGAGAACAAATTTATGCATGCCTTACATCACGCAAACCTGCGCAGGAAATTGTAAAAGAGCAGCTCATTGTTGTGCCGTGTATGCACAAGGTTGGCCACAACATGAAATAAGTGGAATATGTAGACATAGTGCCCAGGTGGTTTTTTCAGCTCCTAGAGAGCTCGCGAGATTATGCTCCAAGATTGGTGGTGCAAAGCAATTCCTATGCAATGGTTGCAGAATGAAATATGCGGAGAGCTTTGTCAAGTGTACCATAAAAGTGATGTATGAAATACCACGTAAATGTGGAAGGTCCTACATGGGACACACGGAATGCTTTGTTAATAGCGCACCAAGGAGCATGCCATGTCGGTTTTAAATAGAGAAGGAGCGCACCTGCCTGCTTATTGCAGTATGTGCTTAGGATGCGAGCCTTTTCTTGAAAACACAAATTTCTTACATTAAGCTTACATTAAGTGGTTTGAAAAATGAATAAGCCAGTTGATAGTTTGCACTCTTTCTGTGTAACTTCTTTTTTTCTGTGTTCGTCCAATTCTTGCACACATATCCTACAATAAGACATGCACCAACTTCCCAACAAGAAGTTCTTCTGAGGTGCTGTCTGTACCTAGTCTTTCAAACCATTCCATTCAGCCACCGGGTTCAGTGCTGTTATTAGTTGAAGGTGTGCATGTGAATATTCAAACTTTTGAATATTTTTTTAATAGGGCTTGTTGTTTGGTTCAATTTGCGCAATGTTCGTTTAGTAGTGGCTTCTTTGAAATTTCAATATGTTTCATTTCATGACCTTGCATTGCACCAAAGGCAGTGCCTTTCAAGCTCTGACAGTTGCAAATGCACCAACTCAAGAAAATGCTGGTTCCAACATGGGGGCTCAATTAATGCTGCTTTGGACTCAGAATTTTGGTAGTAAGTCTGAAAAAGCGGATGCAAATAATTTTTCGCATCTGAAGTTTTAAGTCTTTTTACAAATTGACGTCTATGAGACAGATATTGAACTCTGGTCTCGAAGGGAGCACACCCTTGTCTGCCGCATCAGTTGGGCTTCCACAGAAGTTGAAAGAGGAGAGGCTGAAGAAATAACATTTTTGCCTTTCACATGTAAAGTTTTATCAACAACACTTACGTTTCACCAAGTCATGCATATAAATACAATTAAATTTCTGCATAGCCTCATTCTTGATAAGACAACAATGAAACTCCACCTCTTCAGCACTTTGCCAGCCTAGCCAAAAGAAACACTTTCATGTTACTATCTCATAATACTACACTTAAGAATCCTCTCCACTTTTTTCTGCAATTTTGTAGTATTCAAAAAATATTCTTTTTGCATTCGACTTCAATATTCGGATTAACTTCGTACCCGAAATTCGGCTGTTTGCACAGTTCTAGTTTTAGTGTCATGTGTCATGAATTATGTTTGTAGAACTGAAATGCGCCCTACAGTACAAGTGAAATGTGTTTGCATTGGGTGCAGGGATGCTTCGGCGGGGGATCTAAAAAAGGTTCATTCAACTCAATAGTTAGTGTAACTGGTGCTCGTACTGTGAAGCTGCGTCATGGCCATGTATTTTCGTAAAAAGTGGCAAGTCATCTCATTTGCACTGTGCATCACCTTTACTTTCTTTGTGTGTGCTGTTTGATGCTTTTCTGTTTTTTTTAACTGTGGGCAAGAAAACTGCAATATCAACCTTTTGTTTCTCTGTGAAGCAGAAAATTCAAGAGTACTTACTGCAGTGCTTCTTCTTGAAGACGGGCGAATGAATTCTTTGTGACTGCTTACAGTTTGAGAGAGACAGATAAACGCCACACAATGCACGGAAAGAATAAGCTTGTTCTGTATTTCAAAATGCTTGCCGATTTTCTTGACCACATTTTGCTTTGGTGCACTTTAATTCAAACTTTGTCACATCTTGTCAAGGGTACTTCTAGTTCGACGTTAGAAAAAGGCCACGTTGCATGTGCACTGGGTGTGCTTTGTTTGATATCGCCCTTAAAATTTGATGTTAAATATCTTCAATTGCATGCAACTTTTACAATTAAAAAAAGTGTGTATGCCATAAATTGGCATGTGCTATAACTTTCTATTTAAACTATTGCACTGTGAGTAAATGCTGTGTGTACATTAAGTGCTGTGTGCAACTAAAATGCAGTTAATTTTTTTTGTGTGTGTTGCAAGTATGTATATGCTTTAAACATCATTCAAATGAAGGAAAATGTCATATGTCCAGCACTTGTTTGTTATTCAAGGTTACACACTAAGGTTATTTCTTGCTTTTGGAAACATGGTGCTATTTTTGCAACAAGAACCATAAGAAGTGCAGCCTGTTTCAATCAGAAACCAAGAAGAACCATGCTGAATATGCCAGTGTTTGATATTGCTTTTTGCATATTTCCTTCTAATATTGCTAATTTGTTCTAACTTGTTTTGGAAACCATCTACTGCTCATTCATGGTATTCAGAATAGATTGTCAAATCTTTGCATGAAAGAGGTTCATCACTGGGATGTGTTGTATGTATAGTTTGATAAGTTGGACATGTGTGGGGCGTACAAAGGGCCAGTTTTTGTAGCTATTCTCTAATCGGAAGGCTTGCATCTTTTTTGCTTTTTTTCATATGCATCATGAAAGGTTGTCTTTTCATCGGCACTCATTGAGTGTAACACTTTTTTAGAAGCTTTTAGAGCATATACTTTTGTACAATCCGATGACATGGGCTATTGTTGAATGACCCCTCGCTGCAGGAGATGGTGACCCGGACACTTTCACCACCCTGGTGGTACTGACAGCCTGCCTGAATGCAGTGGACAATGTGGCTGAGGCACAAAAATATGCTGAGCTGGCCCTGTCCAAGCGGCTGCCTGGCAGCTCTGCATCAAATCCCAGTGACCTAGAGGTTCCCTTACTGGTGCTGGCGATTCGGCTGTGGTGGGCAGTGGGAAAGGAAAAACGTGAGCTAGAGGAGCGACTGCGTCAGGTGAAGGACACCGGAGTTAATGTGGATGCTCTGCCAACACTGCTTGAGCTGGTACTCAAGAAGGACAGTGCTACTTTGTATTCATCCTAACATTATAGACTTGAACACGTGCTCCGCACGAGGTGCATGTCACAGCACACTGTGTGGCTGCAGACCTTTGGGAGGCTGCAGCTCTTAATTTCTTGTTGTGGAACAAGGTCTGAAATTAATTTTCTGTGCACAAAAGGTTTTGATGACAATGCTAGTCTTTGCAGGCCAAGTAAATGAATCTCTACATCCCTTCATGTGACTTCTGTGACCTGGAACATTTAACAACCTTTAAGCTTGCAGGACTTTGCAAAAATTATGTGCAGTTGCATCTTTTGTGCAATTTAAAATGTGAATGGAGCAAAATTTTGTGTAGGTTTGATCATTGCAGATTTTTATTTTTCATTAGGGATTCCTGCTACATTTTTCTTTATTTCCTTGAGGTGGTTCTGCAACTTTTTTTTTCTGCTTACTGCCTTTTTCATTTCTTTGTCATGGCAGGTATGCACAGTGTGCCCATTGTACCCAGCATGTCATGCCTGTGCTGCACTTTTTGCTTCAACATTCAGAGAAAACTTCCTGTGGTTTTATTATGGTGGTGAAAGACAAAATCATAGGAAAAGGTGAATGGAATTGTTGTAGGGCACGAAATATCGTGTTTGCAAGAATAATTAGGCATACCAAGCAAGGCTTTAGCTGAGTAAATGGGAAGTAGAGTAAATGTTTTCGATTCACTATTGTCCACCTAACCTTCCATGTACGGGAGGTAATGGCACTTTTTAGTGGGCTCTTAACTACACATTACATGCTTTTTCTTATTGACCAACTTTTGAGATTGCGTCAGCTAGTTTGCTGATTGCCATTTAATGACGAAATTGAGGTTATTTACAGTGTTCTTAAGCTTGTATCAGAGGGTAGTGAATGCCCTAATTGAAGACTTGTATGCGATGCATGTTAAAAAGATGTTAGATTAAACAAAAATGTGCTTCCTATTGAAGCAAAACTACTCGGAACAATCTATTGTTAGCATTATGTGCTGCAAAGAAGCTGCTTACACCTTATTTTGACTTCCAAACTTGATTTACATCAGATTTTTATGTTAAATAGTGTTGTGGTTGGCACTTGCATGTGCAGAAAAGAAAAAAAAACATGAAATAGTATCCTACAAATATGTTTGTTCACATGCAATGACAATGAAGTAATTTTTTTACTTCATTGTCATTGTCATTAGTTAATCATTTTGCACACCATGACTGCGGTGTGCAGTTTCACTGCTGAACAGTATATGTAGCTTTAGCATACTCATTGCGTAATTGCTCAGGAGCTGTTGGAAGCATTGATGTGGGATCACTACAAAGATATGCATTCTTTTCTTTAGTGTAGATCTCAACAGTAAGCTCTGATTGATGATTTTGTGCCGGCAGTTTTGGCACTTACACTATCCATCTTAAATATGTTTTGCTTAGTTGCATGTGTTTTGACGAGAGTGCCTGAACTGCCTTGTCTTTAACTAGTTCAACATATATATGAGGCCAATTAATTATTGGGTTTTGCATTTGTCATTTGAAGAGCAAATCCAGGCATCCTATATGTGCATGTTTTATGTTTACATTATTTATATATTATGTAGTGTCAACTAGTGAGAATTGTTCAGAGCTTGGGCATTTATAAAATGAAAACCCTGGCGTGGTGCAATATAGTTTTAACAAATGGCCGTAATGAGCAATGCAGTTAGCCTTTCAAGGTTTGACTACAGGCCACCGAGACTTACCCCCTCCCCCCACTTTTTTTCTCGTTATGGTTAGGCTTTGTCCCTGCATGTTACAATCTTAAAGCAAAGGAAACTTTCATATTAATTTTGTATAGTATTGCAAAAAGTGACAGTAACTACCAAAATAGTTAAAAAATATTTCTAGCCCAACACAATGCATAAGAGCAAGTATGCTGTCGTTTAAGTGTAAAAATTTGCAGTGTTCATCTGCTTCTTGTGTCATGACAAAATTCTAATGTAGATCTGGCATGTTTAATTCAGAAAAATGGATGAATTTAGAGGAATATCGTAACTAACTCTTCACAACATTTAGTACACATGTAATGTAGACATCTTGCACACTTCTTAGTTGTCTGCCTTAGTTGCCTCCCTATCTAGCAGTGCACATCACTGTATTTATGTGTGAACTCCCTTAGTTGTAATGGGAGTAGATGTGACGATTGCAACTGCTTCATAACTGCTGTACTACTGTTGGTGTACTGAGTTCTACTGTCGTCTCTCACTAGTGAGAACCAAACACGGGCCATAGTGCTGAGTGGACCTTCAGTTTTGTTCACTTAACTGTTAACTGCTAGTTTGAATGGCTCTAATGCATTTTATATGAAATTTTTGCAGAATTGGCCTGCATAATGTACACATCTATAAAACTTTTATTTTAAGAATTATTTGGCATTTCTTGCTGAAATGGTCATTCTAGCTGAAGATACTTAAATCTATGGCAAAGGTGGTGGGATTAGTCAGTGAGAAAAAGAGAAGGTCAAGTGAAAATGCATTCTCTCACACAAGTGCAAAGCTGTCACTGAGTTTTTGATAAGGTAAAAGCCTCAATTGAACATTTTGTGAGGAGACATTGTAGGTAAATGTAAAGCGAAAAGCGATAAGAGTCTGCTTAAAGCAGTATCTGTCACACAATAAAAATGGTTTACTAACTGATCAAGTCATGGTCAAAGAGAGACATGATTTCTTTTGTTTAAGTTACATGATGAAATACAGGTGCATTGTTTGTGGTTGATTTTGCTAGAGATCGACACGGGTCTGAAAGTTGATATTTTAGATTTGATTGTGTATTTTATAGTTTGTGCACATACCACCCAGTAGCTCAAAAGATAACTTCATTTTTTTGTTATTAACTGCACAATTTAGGAAGAAAAAATATCGAACATATTTGGAACAGGGGGATCAATTTCGTCCCTTGTCATTTTCGAAAGTTGACGACAATATGAACACACAAATATTCATGTGACAAAAAAGATCTTTTTTTTTTTCAATAAATGTACATGTAATGAAGAGTAAAATGGCATTGTTTGAAGCTTGTGGGCTGAAGCAAACTGTTTTTAAAAAATGTCTGAACAGGTGACATGTTTTAAAAGTTGCTATATTTGAGATTTTTTTCTGAGGTTCGACTACTGTCTTATCTTGTATTTTGAATGGTATCGCACTAGAGAAAATAGGAGCCATAAGCAAAACAATGCTGTCTGCAAGCTCTGCGCTTTCCAGTGTTAATGGCAGTGAAGAGTCATCCCGCTTCTGTTGGGAAAATTGGGTGCGATGTAGCGATATCTTAATATTGAGGCAAGGGGCTGGCCACTCATATAATGGGTCATCTGTTAAGAGGAGGGCATGAGCAAACAGCTCAAGTGTAAAAACTGTATGCGGCATGTTTGTACTACTTCGTGTGTCATGTTTCTTTGATGGTGGCTTGAGATTACCAAAAGTAAGAGATATTTGGGAGCATTAGTATCGTGGGTGGCAGCTACACATTTATATGGGACCAAGTTATCTTAAATTATTTTGTGAATTATTCTGAATTATTTCAATAGCCTTCCGCATAACTCAAATTAAGTTGATCTTACATGTGCCCAACCCTGATGATTACAACAGTAGTGGTTCAACTAACAGCAATGTATGTCAAGAGGGAAGTTTAAGGTGAAATGAACGTATATACCAAACATTTACTGTCGAAAATTGCTAGGTTGTACCTATCCCAGGAGGATTTTATTGCAATGATGGTCATCCACAGATGCCCCGCCGCGGTGGTCTAGTGGCTAAGGTACTCGGCTGCTGACCCGCAGGGCGCGGGTTCGAATCCCGGCTGCGGCGGCTGCATTTCCGATGGAGGCGGAAATGTTGTAGGCCCGTGTGCTCAGATTTGGGTGCACGTTAAAGAACCCCAGGAGGTCTAAATTTCCGGAGCCCTCCACTACGGCGTCTCTCATAATCATATAGTGGTTTTGGGACGTTAAACCCCACATATCAATCAATCATCATCATCCACAGATGGTAGTACTTACCATGTTTCTATGTATGCATGTTTAAAAAAACTACTTCTCTATAAATTGCATTGTTATTGCAGATCAATACTAAACCAAAACACAGTTTTGAATAACCTAGTCAAGCCTGGTCAATGTCATACCCGTTTGCATCACGATATGACTATCGCACAGCCGTGCATGGTGATGGGATGAGTTAGTGCATAGCGTGACAATGACAGCTTGCCGCTTTTAGTCCAGTTGTTACCACAAATTGAAACTGATTGTTTGATTTCAAGGCTGTGGCATTGAGTGTTCTCGGTGTTCTTTAGAATGGCATGCATTGTTGAACAGACTAGTGATATTTACCCTTTTGGTAAGGACCCTTGCGAAGTATGATCAACCAGATAAAGTCACCTCAGCACGTACCCATTGGTGAGGCGATGGCATCTCCTGGGTCTTAGTGGCATGCTGCAGCTTCCAGACAAAAGAGGTTAATGTTGCGTGAATGTTGCGTTATAGCAAATGCTGCTTCACGGAAGATATGAATTCAGTGGCAGACGTGTGCATGTCCATAACTGTTGCGTTTCATCAGCTGTTGAACATGAATGACATGGACGCCCTTCTACCTTTGCGACTGACCTATTTCTCACCGTGTGGCTCGACCATATTGAATTTACAGTCGAACCCCTTCATAAGAGACGCTGATATAAGTGACAAATGCGTATAGAACACTAGTGTGCCTAAAGTAAATTACGGGTTGATAGGAAAATGCATACATGGTACCCTTATTATAAGAGACATCTCATATAAAAGACAAAGATTTGCTGCCAAGAGCATGGCTCCTATAAAGGGGTTCAACTGTATTGCAAAGCACTGCTGCTGCTGCTGCAAAAAAAAAAAAAAAAAAAAAAAAAACTCCTTTGTCTTAGAAGTTTCGTTGTGCCAACAGACGTTCACTGTTGTCACCAGATTGATTGGAGTGTGCTGTTGCTACGTTACCTGTGTGATTGCCCTTACAAGCAAACCGTGAAGTGTCCCCACCTAAAGAGTGCAAACCTTATAGTACCATGGTCTAGGTGTGGGCCTTGATCCTATCTGCAATTATTGAGAAGTCTGTTGAGGTTTAGCATTTATCAAGCGTATCGTCAATCATGCAAAGGATGTCATATTGTTGTTTATGAGAATAAAGTGCAGCCTAAAACTAATTTTGACAGTCGTGATGTAATGTTTTCTTTTGTCAAGGTAAAGCTTGCCGGTCTTGTCTTTTTCTTATTGCCAAAAGGGAGACCAGTTTTTCTTAAGAAATTAGATGCACGTTTGACTGAATTTAGGTGCTTCGATTTCATATTGCCCTGATATACTATTTTCGACCTAATAAATATGGTTGTGTACAGTAAAGCCTAAGTGATAGTAATCTTGTGGAGTCATCAAAAGTATTCGTATCATCCTAAATTTGTATCGCCCAAAAATACGAAAAATTAGTGTGCAACAATAGACAAAGGGGGTACGTTTTCACCTGTTCTATCTCTGGGCCACAGCAACGTCATGAACAGCTCTGAATGATTACCAGTGAAGTTTTTAGACGCAATGATCATATCTGCACCTGTATGCAACCGGTGCAGGCGTGTGTAATTAAAGGGACTGTCTACCGCTTGGAAAAATTTTCTGATTGTGACGCAAATGAAAAGATAGTTCATCACATTGGTGGTAACGAGCATGCTTTCGGGCCAGTAACAAAGACATAATTTTCACTTAATGTTGAAAATCAATGAAAAGTGACCTGTAGCGTCACCAAACAGCGAATGTGGTCAATCTTGACAATCTATTGGTAGGATAAGAAATCCTCGCAGGTGAACTTATTTTGCTTAAAAACAAACACGTTTAACTTGAAATTGTATTTTATGCAGCTTTAGGTTGCGCCACAGACCAATTTTTGCTTTTTTTTTCACGTGCTCAAATAGGCGCCCGGCTGCACTGCCAGCAGTGTGTTCGCTTGCCTGCATGCCTACCTGCAAACGGCGGAGAAACATGACCACGGCGTCGCCGCTGCTCATGACAACAACAAAAGAGTGTGTGTGCCTAAAACGACCACTAAGATATTTGTTTTATTAATAACCAAACTTGATGAAGCCTACAAAAACCACACGCGGCTTCAGTTTTCGACTTTCACCGGCACCGACCAGTGTTGTGGGCATTCATCCCCACGGGTGGAAGGAGACATAATGTGGACAGAAAAATTCTGTTTTAAAAATTTCTGCGCACTTTCCAGAGAAACCGCTGCAAGGTTAGAAACTTTACATGGTACGGTTTTTTATTGCGACACAAAACAGGAGAGCAACGAAGGACGGTAGACAGACCCTTTAATGAACCAGGTGTTCTGTGACTTGCGCCAACCAGTAGCCCCTATCTAATCTTCGTGCACTTTTCTACATGGCAACAAAAACTGCTGCGGCAAAAGTGGCTTAGGGAACACTTTGCACGCGAAAAATGAATGCCCAAATATTTTAGAACATCTCTCTTTTATTATTATTATTGTCTGATAGCGGTGGTGTTGGGGATGTCTTCTGAAAGATTTGCCGTGATGCCCGAACAATTGAAAAGTTTGCAGGTGTGCGCGCCTCAAACAATTGTGCGTCACATTTGAGGCCTAGCTTTTTTGCGAAGACAGCTTTTTTCCTCTTTCTGTCCTTGTCCACCTTTCATAGAATGTCTGATGCGTGGGGACTTGGGAACACTTTGCACGCGAAAAATGAATGCCCAAATATTTTAGAACATCTCTCTTTTATTATTATTATTGTCTGATAGCGGTGGTGTTGGGGATGTCTTCTGAAAGATTTGCCGTGATGCCCGAACAATTGAAAAGTTTGCAGGTGTGCGCGCCTCAAACAATTGTGCGTCACATTTGAGGCCTAGCTTTTTTGCGAAGACAGCTTTTTTCCTCTTTCTGTCCTTGTCCACCTTTCATAGAATGTCTGATGCGTGGGGACTTGGCTTGCCACGACATTGCAGGCACGTGTAAATACCATAAAATGGCAGCAGCATGCGTCTTCTGGACTATAGGCGTGCTCCCTCGTATGTTCTTTCCTTTGATGGTGCAGTACACTACTTGCGAGAAACAATTTCTCTGTGTCCAAGCTGACTGTTTTTGTGTTTTATAAGACAATGAACCTGTTGACAGTACCAAAAGCAACATCATTGCGAGCAAGAGAGCATAATATATTCACCCATAGGAGCAAAAAACTTAGACCGTCTCCCTCTAAAGGGAACCATGTGTACATGTGAAGCAGCAGGCTCTATCTCTTATACTGGCGGCAACGTTGACGCTGGCGCTCACCAAGAAAAAGCCAAGTAAAGACACCCTTGACTGAATTCTAAACACGCGATCCAGTTCCTACATATACGGGGTGGCCAGTGAATGGTTGTGCAGCGCGTGCAGTCGGTTTTTTACTAGCGGATGCGGCCTGAGCCAGCCTTGCGATGCGAGACGGGGGGAGGGAGGAATTGTTTTGCGAGTGTCTTCTTGTGCTGGCACGAGACTGGAGCATGTGCGTCTCTGCACAAGATGTGAGACGAGAGCATGCTCAGTGGGGGTGTATGGAGGGACAGCGTTACACAAGCTAGTAAAAGTGCTGTTTCATCTAAAATGAATCCCATTGTACAGTATACTGAACCGGGTTCTCCTGTGAAAACCTCTGTGCATATAGTGTCCTCTATTTTATTGCACGCTTTTTAATAGTCTGTTAGCTAGAAAAGAACATTAAACAATTTTGGTCTACCATACGAAAATTTCGGTACAGAAAGGATATGCCCAAGTATACAAGCTGAAGACAAAATGCGGAGAAAGTGTTTACTAGAAATTAGATCCACTGGAAGAAAGGGAAGAATTCAACGAAAACTGCTATGTTTGAATAGACAAGAAAGTGAACAAAATAGGATAAGAGCATGCTATGTGAAAATGTAAAATTGAAATATATTTGTATAAACATTTCTTGTTGGCATCATGTTTGCACATTTGCTTTCAGGTTTTAAGAGAAAAGATGAAACCTTCATTTTGCACACAAGCTCCTACATTGTGTAGAATCTCCTGATTGTGATGAACTAATCTAAATATGCAACTCATACCACCTTATTGTGTAAAATCAAACAATGCAGGTTGATTGTGGAACTGTGTGAAATATGTAACAAAATAAGACCCTGACCCACTCCAGAGTTTGCCCACTGTACAGTGTCTCTTTGCATTCACATGAGCCTGTTGGCACTGCTGAAGGGGCAGTGCAGTTGAACTTTAGTATAATAAGTAGCGGAGACAAGATAAGATTGCCAGTTTCGTTGCTGAAAATGTTGCATTTCCCTCAGGTCTATGCATTCCACTACATTTTGCATTGCACATCCTATTGGCTTTGTATCAGGTTTTAAGACTGAATCGCAAGCATAATATTTAACTGATGATTGTTGGTAAAAGCCTCCACTGAAAATTGTCATAAACCTGGAGTTCTGCAATAGGTTCTGCTGGCTGTCTACAAAGAACTAGAAGTTTGCGCTTGATAATGAGATTTGATTTTTTTTTAAACATAGTATCAAAATTTACAAATCTACAAGTTTTAACTAAAGCTTCCATGCATTCGAACTGCAGCACTCGACTAACTTGTAATTTTGAGGGGAAAATACATGCAATTCAGTGAGAAAAAAAAAATCAGTAACAATAAAAGTTTCTTTCATTGTGAGCTTTGTTACGTTTATGTTCGTTATATTGAGGGTCGACTGTGCCTTCACTGATCTGATGCAAGTACTGTAAGCATCATTGACTGCTGTAGAGCTGGTGTATTACCTTGTCAAAATGTCGAAAATGTTGTTACGTGCAGTTAGTGTGGGAAATATGTTAATCCAAGAGTAAAACAATTTGTGAGTGAACTGTTATGAACTTCCAGCAGTGCCAATAGGTTATATAGTGAGAAATATTGAAATGTATTTAAGTATATTAAAGGGGTAGTGCCATAAAATTTTGAGGCTATACCAAACCTGTTGTGGGTTTTCTTTGTATTCAAGGAGATTCCACAAAAATGATCGAACACGGCAAACCTATAGAATATATTTTAATTCACTTTCGAAGTGATCGTAAATGCTCATTCTCCCAATTGAGATCCATCGCTAGTGTGTCCATCACTCGCGTATCCTTATGGGAATGGCAACGAAAGCTGTAGTGTTGTTACCTTCAAAGATGGGGTACCAGCAATTATAGTATAGACCGAGTATAATATAAGTTGCAGGAGTCATGAATATCAGCACTATAAGCGTACCGCACTATAACTGAAACAACCTCTTTCAAAGGTTGCAATTGCACAAAACATCTTTAGCATGCAGCCTCACGTGTCTGAGAATCGAAGCATGCGATGCGTGGTGCTTACAAGCATATAAATTTTCAAATGTTAAAAAAAAAAATTAACGTCCAACGTTTTGTGTTGCCAACGAAATGAACGCAATAGGGGAGGGGGGTCCAACAAAAAGAAAACGCCATCGCGGAAACTTGCCGACTACTTCTTAGACAGCCTTGAATATGCGCATTACCGTACACAGAAACTATGTCGAATTACATCCGAAATTTCACGCGCTGAAAGATGCCGCACACGATTTCAAGGCGTCTCAATCGAATCCTGAACCACCATTCAATAGACCTCTACCGGGGCACATCACAGCGTGACGTCACTGGTGCACGTGCAAGACGGCGGTTGACAAAACACTCCTGCCGGTGGCTAAGTGGAGTGCAGTCGCTCGATGCTTGGGACGAGCTTTTTTTTTTCTTTTTGAAAGCTTAAGCTTCATATCACAGTGGCAACATTAGCTGTGGTATGTGTCGGAGAACATCTAGGTGTGTGGTAAAGTGCGTGATGAAATCTTTCCCACGCTGGCTGTCTGTTTATCTCTGAGAAGTGAACACAGGTGGCGGCCTGTGCGAGAAACAGTGGCATCGTCTTCGAAAATCTGCGGCGTTAACTGTGGCCTGCAGTGTGCGTAGAAAGGCATCGACAATATTGGTTCACCTTTACTGAGGGTGAAACTGGGAATATTGTGCGTGGCGTGTGCACTGTGAATAATGCGATGCGTCCTTTTTGCGAAAACGTTGGTATTCGTTGTGGACCGGTTGTAGTAACTAATTGTCGATGGAACTATACGATCTGACATTATAGTCAAGATAAAAATGCATTTGATGCAAGCATCTGCGAGTGGGTACATCTCAGCGTATGCGCTGCGTGCAGAAACATAAACTTCATTATCTCCAGGTGATATATATGACTACGCATGAGCTATGAGCATGTTGTAGTGTTGCCGAATCTGCATATACGTTTCACTACAGCTATAACTCGTATTGATTGATTGATATCTGGGGTTTAACGTCCCAAAACCACCATATGATTATGAGAGATGCCTTAGTGGAGGGCTCCGGAAATTTCGATAAACTGGGGTTCTTAATGTGCACCCAAATTTGAGCACCCGGACCTACAGCATTTCCGCCATAACTCGTATTATCGGATACCTGATACGTGTTAATGAAAACAGCAGAGATTTTCGTTTCTTATCTACTTTGTACTTTTATGTCTCGATCCTTATTAAGTGACAATG
Source organism: Rhipicephalus microplus (assembly GCF_043290135.1). Taxonomy (NCBI): domain Eukaryota; kingdom Metazoa; phylum Arthropoda; class Arachnida; order Ixodida; family Ixodidae; genus Rhipicephalus; species Rhipicephalus microplus. Next base: position 152,134,174 of record NC_134710.1, read on the forward strand.
CGCATTAGAAGTTTGTGTATCAGGCCTAAAGGAGCAATATAGGTACGAAAACACGTTATAGGTGTCAAATGCAGCAAGGAAACTGTGCCAGATAATATTATATATTATTAAGTTTTCGGGTTTTACATCACATGAATTTTTACTGGGCTATTGAGAAATGCAGCAGCAGAATTTCACTTTAATTTTCATGAGGATATGTTAACCTCAGTCTAATGCAAAGCAAAAAGTGTTGCTTTTTTTTTTTTCATTCCTCGGGTCAGACTTTTGCAAAATGAGTGAGAATCTTATCCATGTCGTCGCTCACAGCAGCTCAAAAGCATGCTGCCGCCAATGCTGTACCTCATTTAACACTGCATTGCACATGCCATGATGGAAATTAAGTAAGTTTACATCCATGCCATGCAAATATTTCTCAAAGTGCCAGTCACCATGTAAATTCAAAATGTTCGCTTTCGAAAAAGATCAGATTTTTTTTTGGCTGCCATCTACGTGGGTGAAGCCCACTGCGTGCTAGTTGCGTCTCTCAGTACTCTAAATAAAGTTTCTCCGTCCATTCATCTACGACAAGCAAATTTCCACACTATGAGCAGTGACCCTTTCGCGACCCCTTTCTTTCAAAAGCTGTGAATTCAGAACAAAGCACTGTAGCAATTTGTGTCGAAGGAATGCAGACACGTAGCTCTGCTCTGCAGGAAAATGCCGCCTGCGGAACTTTCTTGCCAACCAGCATCTGCTCCGAGAGAGGGTATGGTGGGCGGGGTTTTCGCAGTGACATCACACTGTTTACAAATAGGGAGAAGTCCATTGCAACACGTGCCACCCTCTTTTTAATATATATTTATCCCTTCCCATAAAGTGGAGCCACTGCAAAGAGTTTCCTTGATTCTGTACCAAACTGTTACTTATAAATAGCGTGCAACCGTTCGGTATGTTGACTCTGGAAGTTTGTCGAAGACATGAAGATCCGTCGTCGAAAAGATCACATTCAAGCACTGAACCAAGAACAGCGTGCGTGATACAAAGTTGGCATTCACGGCCAGGAGATCAACAACGATGAAAATGTGCTAAGCTTACGTGAGACCTCTCACATGGCAGCAAAGGCGAAAGCTTGCATCATAAAGAAGTTTTTAAGTTTACGAACGAGGTAGCAAATGCGATATATGTAGCAAGCTCGATACCGACGACGTCTTCCCCGACAGGAAACTGTCAAGTGCAGTTGATATGGATGGCATTGCACGTGCCTTGTTGAGATGCGCTAACGACACGTACACTGTAGCCGCGTCGGCGCAAAGGCGGCGAGCCCGCGCAGTGTGCCGGGGTCTTTTTTCTTTTTCTTCCCTCCACCCTTTGTTCATTTATTCTACGTTCCCTCCGTAATGACCTCATCAATCACTCCTAGCGGCACACTTAACGCTCCCTTTCAGACGTGTATTCGCTACCGCGTTTGTCACCAAGGTTTTACGGCAACTTTATTATAAAATGTCTTTTGTCTTGGGGGACTGCACAATAACTGGTGTGCGTATACATGTGTTTCTATGGAAGGATAAACGGGAATTTTAAAAAGACTATTTTAACTGATTCTGCACTATAAGCGGTTACATAAGTGGTCTACACTGTACATATAAATGTACACAAGAAGAAGACTGTACACATGAACGAACACTGGTTTATATGTACCAGCGTTTGTCTGTGTGTACTGCCTTCTGTTTAAGTGCCTATGCAGTTTGTAGTGGCATTTGTGTATTCGCTGGTACCCAGTCTTTGAAGTTCATGATGCACTAGGTGGCCCAACAGCTAATGCTTATGCATGTTGTAGTGGCGTACATCACACCAGATTTATGGTGACCCCTGGACCTCCGCCACCTTCACAACATACGTACAGGCAAAGCCTCAATTGCTACATAACTTGCAGCTACTGCAGCTAGCCATGGCCACTATCCGCTCGTTTCTTTTGCTGGGGCTTGTGGCCCGTGTGTGCATGAGGCTGAGCAGACCATACTCAGCACTACGTGCGTCACAGATTTGTGTGGCCACGTGACCAAGCCACCTACACTGCTACGTCATGGCCCAACTCCACCTAGATACCGAAACCGAAAGTTGTCCACATGAATAAGGCGATACATTATTTAGCGAGAATACCCGTATATTGGTGAATGTGTCATGCTTCCTGGGGCTGTAAGAAATGCTTGCAATGAGGAGCAGGCAAGTCATAAATTTGGTCCCACCACCCTTTAATATACAAAGGCCAAGTAACAGTTTAGTACAAATAATTCAATAGTAACTTGTATGTGTATCACGATACGATTTGTTGTCCAAGTATTGTTGTCCAGCTATAGCTGGCTGTTATGTCAAGGAAATCGTCAAACAGATTGGAAGGTGCAATTTTTGTTAAGAAAGCTAACTGGGTAGAATGACAGAGAAAAACAAAAAGACATTGAGTACATTAAATTTCCAAAACTAATGAGTGATAACAGAAGCAGCTGAAATGTACCTGCTGCAGCTCTGCAGTCATGGCATCCTGATACTGAGCACTATAGCCAATAGTTTAAATTTCTGCTCTAGCGATTGCATTAATATAATGCCAGAATGGGAAAATACTCGTGGATAAAGCAGTGGTAATAGTATGGAGCAATATTTTAGGGAAATATCAGTTAAAAGTTCAAATGCCATTTTTTTACAGCTGTTGAATACATAATTTTCAATTGCCCTACATTTAGTGATACGCAATCATACAAGCTGTATCACATAAGTTTCACCAAGCATGCCAAATGTACGAAGAAAACCATTTTCTTTTTACTGTTAATAATCTTCACTCTATTTTTTTCATTTTTAAGGCAGTATGGAAGATGGCAACACAAGGCACTGTTCTGTTTTGTTCGTCTTAGGTCGCCATCTCCTGTGCTGCCTTCAAAATAAACCCTAACCTACTCACCCAGTCACACATTTTAGTTAAACTTCTGCTTGTAGCTTACATGTTGCGCAACTGCAGGAAGTTGACATATCTGAAGTCACCCAATTAAGTGTGCCTCATAGCTCGTTAGGTGCTTTGAAATGTTCGCACCCAATTGATAAGTCAACCAGTCACTGTGCCATGTGAAAATTCAAGTTAATATGAGAGCAGGCTCCCATGATTTTATACCTATAGTACTTAGTTGCTGGATAACATATTCTTTGCAATTTTTCTTTTTTTATGCAGTTGTTTAGTTTTTGTGTAAAGACATTCATTTCACAGTGTTGCGATTGCAGCTTATCTGTTCATCTGTTGATCTAGAACATTGCTGAGTTGGTTGGCTTGTGGGGTGTAACCCTTTGTGCGACATAACACTTGCCCCACTTGTTCATCTGCAAAAAAAAGTTTTCTGTCACCCATTGCAATTAGCACAATGTTAATTCACTCATATCTTGCCTAAGTCTTCATAATTGATTGATGATTGATTGATTGATTTGTGGGGTTTAACGTCCCAAAACCACCATATGATTATGAGAGACGCCATAGTGGAGGGCTCCGGAAATTTTGACCACCTGGGGTTCTTTAACGTGCACCCAAATCTGAGCACACGGGCCACGACATTTCCGCCTCCATTGGAAATGCAGCCGCCGTAGCCGGGATTTGAACCCGCGAAAATCTTCATAATCTGTAGGTAAACTTTTTACCACGCTTCCAAGGGTGAATGTAGTGTTACAATGGCGTTGAATTTCGGGGCATTTTTTGTGGCTTATGAATTTTTCTCTTTCTGGCTCGAGATGGATATAACGTACCAATCAAAATGCCGGATACTTTCGTATTTTTTTATATTTGAGGGAGGTGATTTTAGGTTTCAGTCATCTCGTGTTTTTGCAGATTTGCGTAATAACTTTACTGATGAAAGCATTGGAACAATCAGTCTACAAAAATGTCCTGCTTATTGCTCAGCGCTATTGCAAAATTGATGCATGGAAGTATTTTTCTTGACATCATATACCTCTTGAATAGTAGGCACATGTTCAGGGACAACATCTTTACTCGACAGTTTCAACAGCAAAAGCAAGGAGTGCATGCAGTGAAGTGAGCTTTACAGGAACAGACTACTGTGCTGTGAAGGCTCGCAAGAGGTGCAACTGCAGGTGGTGTTCTCCTGTGAATAAAAATCTGTACAACCTTTTTTCTCACAGCTTGAGAAGTGATACTCTGTGCCTCTTGCTTCGGCTGTTTCATCTCCAAATACCCATTTATACAATCGCGAGACGGTGCTTTCATGAGACAGTGGGACAGTGTTTTTTCATTTTTTGAAAACATACTTGCGAGCCCGTGAAACATATATGATGCACTTTCTTTTAGTAAACTACTGGCTTGATGTTTGTGAAATTCGGGTCATACTAGCTATTTGTAGCTTATATGAATATACCACATCTGGTTTTCACGTCGCTGTGGCCAAAATATAGGTGTACTTACAAAGGGTGAAAGTTTTAAAGCGACTCGGGCTATGAGAAGCGCTGTAGTGGAAGGCTTTTGATAGTTTTGGCCTCCCAGGTTTCTTTAACTTGCACTCTCATCGCACAGTACATGGGCCTCTAGCATTTTCTCTTCATCGAAATGCGACCCTTGCCACCAGGTTGAACCTGTGACTTTCGGGTAAACAGCTAAAAACCATAACCACTGAGCCACTGCAGTGGCACCATGAAGTACTGCAGTAATTACTGTGGAATACCGCAGAAATTAGTTTGTCCATTCAATTACTTTTCTGCTGATATGCAGTGTGATTGACACATGCAATGTTAAATAAGATATGTGCTATGCCCTTGGTTTTCACACTTGAATGGCTTCTGTTCATGAAACCAGCCACTTCTACATCTCTGCCTTAAAAAGGGCTAAGAAATTTTTATAGAGCAGATTATAGTTACCTAGTCACAGATGCACACATACACTCAAATAGTTAAGACACCATTGTAATTTCTTCTCCAGGGCGTGGCATTTAATTTATTTTGTCATGTGTTTTTAAGCATGTGACACAGGGATATGAGAGCCGGAGGTTATGTGTGAGCTGAAATATGCATGTCTTGAAATTTGCCTGTGAGCCCTTTTTGTTACAAATAACCTGGCCTATCTGGATGCTTGGAGCTGGTTCACAGCTTCATGGCGATTTGTTTCATGATGATTTGTCTCATGATAATTGGTCGGGCATGTGAAGTAATCGGTGAGATGATTGATTTCTTTATAATGTTGGTGCACTGTTTATATTAATGAGCCAAATAAAGAGTAATTTAGGCTGCAGCTAGCTTTTTGGTTGAGTGAAGGCTTCATATGCTTGTATAGGAACTGTGCATGGTTTCCTGAATATTTTGAAAGCATATTGACGCAAATGCTTCATGCATAAGTCAACAGTGAGCTTGCGAGATTGGTGAATGAAAGCCTGCATTAGTGTAGACTTAAACAATGACTGAAAAATTCCTTTTAGTGTTCTAAGTAATTGTGATCTTGCTGAATCTGTGCATTTGTTGATGCTGGAAGACAATGAGCGACCAAAGCTAATGAAAGAGTATGATTCATGTTAATAATACCTAATGTATTCCTGGATAAGTTTGATGATACCTATAGCTGGAGGTTTACCTTGGTGCTAGAATATTGCTGACGTAGTTAATCAAATTACTTTTTTAGCAATGTGCAGTGGCCAGGAATGCACGTTTAAAATTGCTGATATCTGTGAAAGTATATTCAGAATCTGATTTCATGATCGATTGGCAATAACTGCTGAGTATAGACTGAAAGTCCTGTTCTGCCTAGTTTCCCATTTTCATCAGTGAAGTGGAACCTGGAAATTAAAAAAAAATTTAAATGCATAGTTATGTCTAATAGAAACTTTTCTTGGCAGTAGCAAAGGGAAGATGAATAACATGGCGAATGTGTTTCATATTTTCTTTGTAATGCTTTTTCCAGAGGATGGAACAGTGAAACTTGAATTTAAATGAAGTTTTACATTTTATGAGATAGTGCAAGGGAACAGCTTGGGCAAGGATACGTGCAAACAGGATTGAAAAGGTGAAGTTCAAACGTGTTTTATTGCATCTTCATTCCCGCTTTCTTGCACACGTGAAAAACGGCACCCACACAATAATTGTCCAGTAACACATAGAATTACAATACCTCTAAACAGAATGGAATGAAGGGACAATAGTGAGCCTGTGTCCAATTTTTTACAAGCTATATTGACATCTTCATTTTCAGCAATGGTGTCCTAATCACTGTTTTATACTTCCTTCTTCAACAACTGTATTACCACATATCATGAACATTACTGCTTTTCTGCCCTTGTCTATTGCTGTGTTATTGGTGTGGCTATCCAGTCCTAGAACATCGAGTCAATGAATAGCAGAAAGTGCTGCTGTGTACTATCTGTTGATGGTAATCATGAACAAACTAATTTGATATTCTATTCTTGTGTATTCTATTATAGTAAAATGACAGGTTTTATCCAGTGTTTCATGTTGCCACTAATACATACCGTTAATTGAATTTCTTGATGCACATTATTGGAGCACTTTTATAGTAATCAGAAATATCTATATGTAATTATGTGGTATTTACAATATGAGAGTTGCACAGAAACACAAATATTTTGGGGATTGCGTGCACCATATATTGACAACAAGAGTATACAATCCTTCTGTCACGTTTCTCACTGAATGCATCTAATGGGTTGTTCCTGTTACCTCATTGTTTCATTGAGCATTTGGTGCAAATGCAAATCACCCATAGAAATACCTTTAGAAGGAAAAAAAATTATTGGACAACTATGTTATTGACTTGCTGTGAACTATGAAAAGAGATATGTGCTTGAAAATAGCACTGTCACCTTGAAGTAGATGCCAGCAATACTCTGGTGTTTGAATTTTTTGTTGTTTTACATGTATGTACAGTTACAGAGAGGCTTCAGGCAATGCCAAGTTTGTGACCACCAATCCTATATAAGCCATTATCTCCAGCTTTGTAGCATAAGTGATAGCTGCTTTTTTAGCAACCAAATAGCAACAGAGGCATACTGTATTTAGGACGCACATTTGAACAATCCTTTATTTTGTTCAAATAGTTTGGGATCGTTTTCAGCTGTGACCTTTGTGTCAAGGATACTGCATTTCAACACTCGGGACCTTGTACATTCCAATTGTTCTTACTGCCTTTTTGTTATACTGTTTTGTGTATTTCTCATATTTATGTCTTATATTTTGTGAGTGTTTATTTACTTTTGCTGAAGGGCAATAGAAATTGTTAATTGTATAGTTAATGTTGCATCTATATACACATCTGTGTTTTTACAAGCTATTGTATAGTGCTGTTATCTAATATACTTTGAAATAAACAATCTTGACTTGAAATTTAAAGTAGGTTCTTGTTATTTGCATATCTGCCAAGTCTCCAGGATTCTCCGGGAGATTCCCGGATTTCGATCGTTTCTTCCGTTTGTACGGTTGTCATGAAAACTTCACGGAATTCAAAATTTCTGTGCGTGAGCTTGCCACATTGGCAAAAATGCAGATCAATCCACTCTAGGCTTTTTGCGAACCCACCGTATTTTAATACAAAGGAATTTATGAGGCGTTCATCTAAACGTACGGTAGAATCTCAGTGGTGCAAAACCGCGGCAGATACCAATTCGGGAAATTCCCCAGCCGAATTTCACTGTGTTCGTTGGGCCAAAATCTGGATTTTACGAACACTTTTTGTAATCGCGGCGACTGGTATGAACTTTAGTACTGAAAATGACGAACGAAGGCTGAGAGGAGCGTGCTCGAAGTTTTGGAAGTACGTGTGGGACCAGTGCACGCACTGTCTTCTACAGTGTGTGTGGTTGTCGTTGCCACAACCGCTGTGGACAAAACCGCGGTTGTTCTTGACACAATCGTGTATGGCAACGACGTTACTGGCAGAACTTGGAAAGTGTGCTTGCGTTTAAAGCTCCACGAGTCAAAACAGCGCTGCTTTTTGCGAACTCTGTGGACAAAAATGTAGTAGATGTGATCATAGATAGCATAAAACGACTTAGTTATGAAAGCACGTACGCAGCCAGCGCACGCGGATCGAAAATGGAACTACTGTTTGCCGTAACCGCCAGGCGCGAAACCGTGGTCGCGGTGACGTGATAGCAATCTACGAGCTGTGAGGGCACGCGGCTAACGGAGAGGTAGACTAAAGGCAGTAAAGATGTAAAAGAGGCTAGAAGCGTTTTGGTGTTCCTGTACAAAAAATGTAGTAGAGAGCAAAGCTTTCACTCGTGCTTTTGCGGCAGCCAGCAGTGCCGTCGCGTCTGTTCATTTGTGTACCAAGAAGACATACGCGAGTTGGTTTGATGGAAATAGTTTTTGCTAGTTGTTTTGACGACGTGAAATTTCGGGAGTATCCGCGCTCCCCCTTTGAGACTCTCACCTTAGTAGGAAAACCATACCCTCATGTGTTCGGCCACTTCAAGCCCATGTTTGAGTTTGCAGTTGGACCCTCCTCCTCCTCTTGTTTTCGCAATGTTTTTTGCTTGTTTTCTTTTGGTGGCAAAAAAAATGAGAAAATATAATTTGGCGTGACCCCCCCCCCCCCTCTTCTGTTCAGGAAATCTCTAGGATTCAGAATCCTTGAACTTGGCAAGTATGCATTTGCTAAACTAAATGATTTACAACCAAACTATGATCTATCTTCTGGTATGGATCTTCTGAGTGTTGCAATTGGCCTTTATGCTATTGTGAAATGTTGCACAGTAGTTACCTGAGTACTTGGCAATGAATGAGACTGGTTAAAAGAGTACCGACTGTTAATTTTTATATTAAATGGAGGTCCAAGACTTCAACATTTGTGAAATATCAGTGCAATAGGAAGTTTTCACAACAAAGGCTAACAAACTACTACACTCGTTGACGACGTATCCTGGCAGCACTGTTGAAGCTACAGAATTCTACCACACTATAAAGTGTTACTTAAGCTAATTAATAATTTTTTCATTTTGCCTTGCTGAAATAAAGGCCACTTTATTTATTATGACACTGAAACAGTTGTGCATTGTCATTGTTAAATAAAGTTACTGTTCACTTTGCAAGAATACGTTTCTTTTCTTTAAATTTCTTAACACGACCTTTTCAGCATGCCCATTTCCGAAAGTAAATATGGGGTCCATGACGCAGTGTGCCAGTGTGCAGCCGTAATCATGCCATTTAGTTTTTCAAGAAGAATATACTTAATATGGCACTAAACGCTGAACAATGAAAATGCTTCTCCTTTTCACATTTTCGTGTATATAATTTTGTGAACGCGTCAACGATGCAAGCTAGAAAAACTGAAATCAGCCGCTAGCTGTTGTACTTCTTGCGAAGTAACAAAAATGTGCGGAAGCTCTGCCTCTGTAGCCTTCGCTCCAATGTCAAAACAGCAAGTTGTCACCGAGTATAGATACGATGACAGCAGAACTTGAACTGCAGTATGTGTATTCACAGAAATTGCTTGCCTGAAAATGAACAAAAAATATGCGAGCCTAGCACTTGCACCTGATGAGAACAGAAACAAAAGGAAGAAAATAAAAAAAAAAGAATAAGAGTAGGAAATGCATAGCATAAATGACTTAAGTATAAGAAAACTTGCATGCATATAGTACTATGTACCTGAAGTCGTGAAACCCTGCTTCAGTGCATTGCACCGAATTAAAACCAAGTAGGCCAATTTTTAGAATTCACTACAAAATTGATAGTAAGCTTTTGAGGACCCTAGAGTGTGAATAAAATAATAGCTCTTCTGCGAGTTTTGGTTTTGTTTTACACAAGGCAACTGTGTCTTGTCATCACGAAGCAGAAAGTGGTCATGTTGGAGGCAGACACTGATATTTTAACATGGTAGCGTTAAGGAGCTCATTTCACAGAAATTCCGGTGTCGGTGTCGCCATCGTTGGTTCTGAGCCAAAAATAATCTTGTGTGTGACTGAAAAACCGAAAGATGCAAATAAAATAAATAATAAATTCTGGGTCTGAGTGGGGATTGAACCTGGGTCGTTTGCTTGGCAAGAGGGTGTTCTGCCACACAGCCATGAGTCTGCTTGCAAATACAGTAAAACTAACTTCCTCTGCTTGGAAATTCAGTGAAAGTGACTCGTGCTTTACAAACACACACATCCTGTATACATGCTTCACAATACAACATGAAGTATTGCAGTAATGATGCATGGTATTAGGGTACATTGCCAGGGGGCGTCGGAACATGTGATTATCATAATGACTATATAGTTTAAAGCTGGTCACCCACTACAAAAGGTACACACGTTACTGTGCCTATTCCATTAAGGCCACGTAGTGAGTGCATAGCAAGTTTGAAAAGATTTCGTGCTCTAAGTGTTTGAAGCACTCACTAGGAACAGGATATCGCTATCGCGTTCAACTCTTGAAGGTGAAGCTTATGAGTTCCTTAATTTTCAGCCATCACTTACACTTGATTTGGTCCTTCATATGCTTCTAGTTATTGTGAAGCCTGATAGAGCAGCTTAGAAGACTACAGAACAAGCTGGAGTGAGTGTTAAAATGTCATGTCCTACTCCTACTATACCACATTTGTGTGCTGATGCAGTTGCCTTCATGGAAATGAAACCATAAGTGGCTGTAGAAAAGCTATTGCATTGTTTACGTTATGTTGAGGCTTGGCAGTACATTTTCTAGGCTCTTAAAGTCTAGGACCTTCATTTAGTAATCATACTAACAATAAAACGCTTTTATGGTTTAAGATTCAACAAGAGCAGTGCCAGGTTGCATATTAAGATAAGCTTATAGTAGCACATGTTAACCTGGTCTCATTGGCCAAAGTGCACTTTCTGGTGTTGTAATATGTGGCCTAAAGAATTAGACGACATATGAATGTACAAAGCATGACCATATTGAACTAAATATTTGTGGTCGGCTGTGTGCAAATATAGCAACAATGCTACAGACGAAGATTTTACTGGATTTGATCATTGATCAAACTGTTTCAAAAATTTTGTTCTGGGTATCGTCAGTGCTTTTGCTTGAAATCTTGTAGTTGCCTAATCAGTTTTCCAAGAATTTGTGGGAGGTGTGACCAGACGCCTGAATTCGTTGCTAGTAAGTAAATGCAGGTGAGTTCAGACGGCATGCACCCTTACAAAAAAAGTAACCATGTATGATTATTGGCTCTTAGTTGAAGTTCAAAAATCTATCTGTTATCACATTGCACCATGATAGCCTTGTCATTGAGGATATGCTCCTATATATCACTTGCCGTCTGTCGTTATCCACTGGCAAATTTTTAAAAGGTTTAATTGGGAGCTCGTGCACATGGCCCATAGTTGTAAAGTGCAACATATTTTTGTCTGGTTTTCTCAAGTGCTTGTAATTGAGCATTGGCAGTACTGTTCAGTGTTTTTGTATACTAATGTGACACTGACTAGTTTAGATTTAGAAGGGAAAAAAAGTGAGGGTGGGTAACACTGAATGCACTGTTGAAGCAATGCCACAAAATACTTGGACAAATGTGAGCAATGGAAATCACTTTCAGTATGTGTATACACACATTGAGTGTTGATGTGTAGTGTGTGGCATGGGAGATGTCACTGGTTGCATTGTTGTACCCATTTTCTTTCACTGGTGATTAATAAAGCTCTGTAGAAAACCAGCAAATTTGTTTGTATTGCACTTATAAGTGGCTTGCATATGTCAGCTGGACTTTGGCCAAAATTTAGAAGTTGCTAATGCCACATTGACATGCTAGAGCACAATTATTCGAAGCAGTTCGCATGCACAACGAAAACCTACGAGAAATAGAACATAGACGCCAGACGCCGGAGGTTTGCATACACATAGCGCCACCAGTTGGTGCAGTTTTGCGTAGTGCATAGCCCGACTCCCTAGAGTTACTGTGTATGCTACTTTTAGCATATACAGTAACTCTAAACTCCCTTGCTCAGTTTGCTGCGCAACCAGGTGCAACTAGTGCGTGCGAAGCCACGCTTGAGCTAAATAATTGGTGTGTTTGCACATTGAACACTTGAAAAAAGAGCTGTGAATTTATCTCTGCTAATCGGACGCATCACTGAACTGCCGTGAAGTGCTTGCCAGTTCACTCGCCAGAACTACGGGGAAAACAAGAGCAGTCGTAACAGCTCCGCATTCTACGAAAAAAACAAAAAAAAAACAGACATCAGTCA